>NW_004949101.1:12420427-12515107 GCF_000317375.1 Microtus ochrogaster | reverse complement strand
AGAGTATACACAGACATCTTCCCTGTGCATCCTACAGCAGCCCACATAGTATATCCAGACATCTTCCCAGTGTATCCCACAGCAGACCACAGAGTGTACACAGACATCTTCCCTGTGCATCCTACAGCAGACCACATGGTATATCCAGACATCTTCCAAACAGTGTATCCCAAAACAGCCCACAGAGTATACACCGACATCTTCTACAGTACAACAGCAAGGACCTGACGCCCACTCACACCATGGCCTGGTCAGAAACACAGAGCACAGGATGGTACTGCATGTCAAAGTATGGTGCCTACCTACCAGCTGTGTTCTGTGATGTGGTGACATTGGAGTTTGACGTGTGGATGTTTCCAGAAGAGATGCCCATTGTCCCACAAAGGATTTAGAAACTGATTGCTGCTCTAGCATATTTGTCCATACTATGAATACATTTATGAAACAGCAAAAGCCAAATAAGATGGCTTACCACTGTTCTAAATGTTTGAACCCACTTTCCTAAGTTGTGATCTTGTGTTTTCTTGGAGCATCCTTTGCAGGCTTCTTGGTGTTAATTAATATTTCACTCTCTGATCAGTTGGGGTTCATTTTTTGTTGTGAAAATATTTTCTTCAATGTTTAATAAGTAGGGAATTAGAAATAAAGTGAACATAACTTCAGTTTTCTTATTGTCATTTTAAGGAACAATTTTTGTCTCCCTTGGGTTTGTTTAGCTAAATGTCAAAACAATTTTTCATTTTTAACTTAAGTTCTTTAATGAGAACTAATAGCACTGTGTGAGACATTATTCTATTTTTTAAATAGTCCGCACTATTTTAAAGTAAAATGTTGTTTATGTTGTTAAATACATAGTTTAGAAGATCTTTACTTTTTTTAAAGCAAAAGTACCCTTGAGTTCTATTTCAGTGTGCACTTGAGTTTAAATAAATATCATCATGGTGAAAAAGGCATTTTACTACATTGTTTTCCTTATTTACTTGATTTTCTGTAGTTTGGATTAAAAAATATTCCTTCATTTATTTGGTTAGTTGGTTGGGTTTTTGAGATAGTCTTTGCAGAGCTCAGACTGTCCCTGAACTAGCTGAGACTAGCCTAGGTTTTGCAGTATTTTATTTTAACCTCCTGAGTGCTGGGGTTACAGGGGTGAGCCAAGACACTCGTTTTACAAATAGCTCTTATGAGATGTCCTGATTTTTCCCGATAGCCGATAAATGGGTGGAGATGGTGAGGTTAACCCAAACATCGTTACTGATCCAGGATGTAGACCTGATGTAGAATTCAGTCTGAGCTTTCCTGGAAACATGTCATCATCTCTCATTTAAAGTCTTTCAAGAGTTTGTCTTAGAGCAAACATTTGCCACTGGGAAATATAGCCTTCCTCTCTAGCCACCTGTCCATGGGCTGAAAACACCGTGGGCGGGGCTGTGTGAGTGTGTAAACTGCCTGTCCATGGACTGAGAACACAGTGGAGTGGGCTGGGTGAGTGTGTAAGACACCTATCCATGATCTGAGAACACAGTGGGCCGTGTGAGTGTGTAAGCTGCCTGTCCATGGACTGAGAACACAGTGGGCTGTACTGTGAGTGTGTAAGCCGCCTGTCCATGGACTGAGAACACAGTGGGCTGTGCTGTGAGTGTGTAAGCGGCCTGTCCATGGGCTGAGAACACAGTGGGCTGTACTGTGTGAGTGTGTAAGCTGCCTGTCCATGGACTGAGAACACAATGGATTGTATTATGAGTGTGTAAGCTGACTATCTATAGGCTGAGAACACAGTGGGCTGTGCTGTGAGTGTGTAAGCCTCCTGTTATTGGGCTGAGAGCACCATGGACTGGGCTGCATCCTTTCTCATACAGTCGTCTGAGGACGACTTCTTTGCCACCAGACTGTCAAGAAAGGCAAGCTGCGGCTTCCATGCCATATTGTGACATATAATGTAACATGTGCTCACCTTGAAAACACAATCAAAATGTAATACTTGGTTTTTAAAAAGTAACAAAATCACCTTTCCTTAGAGGTAGAACAGATGCAGAAAAAATATCAGGAGAAATTTGACGCTCTTTGCAAATGAAATTTGACACTCTTTGAAGGGGAACCTAAAGGCTAAATCAGTAGCATTTACCTGTAACCACACAGCCAATGAAGGTGAAGTTTGCCCTAAAATATCTCCTGAGAACTCCAACTGAATGATGCACATATTCATTTGTTTATTTGCTTTTACATCATATTCTGTAAATTCCCGGTAGTGTATCAAAATGACATTACATGTATACGGATCCACCTCTGCAGCCCATGGTGTCTGAAGATGCCGGCATATAGAGGAATCCAGACAGGGCTTCCACAACCTTCTACTCTGCTTGAATCACAGACACACACACACACACACACACACACACACACACACACACACACACACAAAAGCAGGGTCTGTATGACCACCATGGCCAACAGAGTAATGATCCACAGGAGGCAAGAATGTTCAGTTCAACATGACTGAGTAGCAGCATTGGTTCAATCTTCATGACCACAAATAGTTTATTTAAGGCATATTTAAGCAAAGCACAATTTGGTGAAAACGTTTCTGTTGATAATTGACCCAGCCCTGTGTGCACAATAAAGCACAAAATAAACTAACTAAAGATTGAATGTGATTTCGCCAAAACTCTGTAAAGTACGTGTGGCAAACTCCGTAAAGATGAATTTAGAGATTGGCTGAGCAAAACAAACTTACGATAGGGGTCTGGGGGAGGATCTGGTGTGGTCTCAGCCACACAAATAGCACAAAGGTCGCCAGGCTATTAACCACATCTGTATCCAGCCTTCTGGGAAAATGTTTCTTTGAAGGAACAAGCATACATATTTAATGTTCCAGGTTCCCCCTAGTGCTGACCTGTGAGCACAGGAACCTCCATGCCTCCTGTACACATACACAAACACACACACACACACACACACACACACACACACAGAGGCGGGGAGAGAGGGAGAGAGAGAGAGAGAGAGAGAGAGAGAGAGAGAGAGAGAAGATCCATGAGACACATGTGGTTAGTAGGTCCCTGAAATAGAGGTCATTTGAACTGGGGTGTGGCTCCATTGAAAAATCCACATTCAATCTGGGCAAGCAAAAAGTGCATTTTATCAGTTCTATGATGTGCTCAAACTGTGTATTATGCAACAGATTTCTCGGGCTTTAACAAAGAAAACTGAAACAGCCCTTACTTCTGTTGAGTTCTAATTGGTTAAATTAACATATGCACACACAATAAATATTTTGAATCCAAGGCTTACTGTCTAGCTAAAATGGCACTCCAATTCACAACCAAGCACCTCTTACCACCTACTTTGTTCCTGAGCCACGCTCTGTGTCTTTGCAGATCTGAACCCAGCAGCCCTGACCATGGCTCATCAGCCATTGAGCAAGACCTCGCTGCCCTAGATGCAGAAATGACCCAGAAGTTAATAGACTTGAAGGACAAGCAGCAACAGCAGCTGCTCAACCTCCGGCAAGAACAGTATTACAGCGAGAAGTACCAGAAGCGAGAACACATTAAGCTGGTAAGCTGAGGAGCACGGGATGCGCGTGTGCAGCTGCAGGGCTCTTTGGAGGAGCAAGTGTTGGCGGCTCTCAGATGACTCAAAGGGCACTGTGCAGAAGTGAATTCACGCCAGCGTGGAGAGAGCAGAGTCTGCCCAGTGCCTGCCACACTAGGGCCCCCATGCAGGCTTGATACGTTCCACTGTTCCATCCGTGGAGTTCTGTTTGCTTTTGCCCTTTCGTGGCTTATTTTGGGATGTCAGGTTATCTTAGTTCCAGGGCATCTTTGGGATAACACAGGGGAATAAGAAGGGGATCTTTGGGATAGCACAAGGAAGTAAAAGAAAAAATTCTTTCAAAAATGAAGCATGTGCTGCAAGTAAATTTTCACTTCTGCTTCTCTATCACTGAGCTTGTCAAGAACAAACCCAACAAAACTGTACCATACGCTGCCTGTTGTAATATGAGCGGCAGGCTGCTTTCCGCCACCCGGCTGGCTTTATCCGAAATAATTGCATGGAAACTGTATTCTTTTAAACACTGCTTGGCCCATTAGCTCTAGCCTCTTATTGGCTAGCTTTTACATATTGATCTAGCCCATTTTTAATAATCTGTGTAGCCCATGAGCTGGCTTACCAGGAAACATCTTAACCTGTGTCTGCCTGGAGTGGGAGAATCATGGCGACCCCTTGACTCATCTTCTTTCTCCCAGCATTTTGTTCTGTTTACTCCACCTATCTAAATTCTACCCTATCAGCGCCAAGCAGTTTCTTTATTACTTAACCAATGAAACAACAGATAGAGAGATGACCCTCCTCCATCAGCTGCCCAATGTCCTGTTCTCCCATCAAAGCCTCAGGCTACCTGTGAAAGCAAAAGACACCCTCTTCTTTAGTGATACCGTGTGTCTGCCAAAGTATTTTCTCATGAATTGTGAAATTCTTGATGCTTTAATAAATAATATGGACATTTAACGTTTAGTCACACACAGACACATGAAGTTAATTTAGTAACAAAATACTAGCCTTGGAAACAAGCGAATGCCAAAAACAAAAGAAATAAATAACCTTGGCTGAAATGAGTAGTTTGTTGAGGAAATGGCTTCATAGAATTACCCTTTCTGTGTTACGGGTCTGTACGCATAAGAAAATTCACTGTATATGAAGAGACGGCCTATGGAAGAAAGAAAATCTTTGCCAATTATACGTCGAACAGCAAATTAGAATCTATAAAGAACTGTACAGCTTAAACACTATAAAAACAAGCCATCTAAACAATGAATGGGCAAATGAATTGAATGGACAGTTTTCAAAAAAGGAAATATAAATAACCAATAAATTTTTTTAAGTGGTCAGCATCTTTAGCAGCCAGGGAAAGGCTAATTAAAACGACTTTGAGATTCCATTTCCCCCAGGTCAGAATGGCTAGTGTCATGGAGACAAAATCCAGTAAGGATATGGGTAAAGACAAGTGTGCATGCACCGTTGCTGTGAAGGTAAACCAGTACAGCCACTATGAACATAGACACTCTCAGCACACTAAAATTAGGATTACCACTCAGATGCCCAAAGGAATCTTAGGTCAACGTATCTCAGAGACACTTTACATTTGTATTTATCATTGCCTGTAAACTGGCCACCCAGACCAAATAATCACACAGAAACTATATTAGTTACTACATTGTTTGGTCAATGTATTAGGTGTACTACTAGCTAGTTCTTACATCTTAAATTAGTCCATTTCTATTAATCTATTATTGCCACGAGGCTGTGGTTTATGGGTAATGTTCTGGAATCTTTCTCCTTTTGCAGCTACATGAGTCTCCTTAACTCTGCCTCCCCCGTGTGTGTGTGTGTGTGTGTGTGTGTGTCTGTGTGTGTGTGTGTGTGTGTGTGTTCAGATTTCCCACCTGGCTTTACTCTACTAAGTCATTGTCCAAAGCATCTTTATTCATCAACCAATAAAAGCAGCATTTATACAGAAGGACATCCCACATCAGTTTTCACATTTACAACACTTGATGGGAAGTAGCCAAGGTCTCCATCAGAAAATGAACAGATAGAGAAAATGTGGTAAATACACACAGTGGTACTAGGCCATAGAGAAGAATCAAGTTGTCTCACATGCAGGAAAGTGGTGGAGGTAATCATGTTAGATTAAATCAGCCATACTCGGAAAGACATACCACATGTTCTATCCCATGTGTCCAATCTAGATTTAAATATAAAAATGGTGCATGAAAGCAGTCTATGGACTCTAAAGGGGAAAGGGAAAGGGAGAACAAGGAAGGTTAACAGAGAAAGAGGCGAAATGCCTTGTTTCTGTCATAGACAGGAGCTACATTTGTGAAGAAGCCACACATATGTGTGCACGAAAGCAGAAGGGGTGCTATTGGGGAGGAAGGAAAGGACCAGCTAGGGCTGGGGGAGAAGGATGGAGGAAGGGAGGAAGATTAAATATAAACAAGACCCAATGATACATGTGTTTGAAAATGTAACAATGAAACCCCTTATTTTATTTGCTAACCTAAACTATAAAAGAGAAAAGAACATGTGCTGTGTAATAGGTGATTCAATGTCATGCCTTTGTCTGCATCCTGGATCCTCCATGACAATATAAAATTAAAAAGTCAGAATCACATGACTTACCTATTCAAAATCATATTCTCCTTGGCCAATTATTCTCAACTGAAAGCGTAAATCAGGATCCTCTGGAGGGCTGGTTTAAAACCCAGACAAAGGCCTTGTTCTAAATCCTTATTCAACAGTCTTCCATAGAATAGGCTGTTAATGAGAGTTCTGTTCTGAGAACCTTTCTTTGAGGACCTGGAACTTAAATGCGAAGTTCAAAGAGCTGTTTTTAACAAGCTCCACAGTTTGAGGAGAGTTGCCGAAGTAAGACAGATGCTGTGGCAGGCTAGTCAGATGCCTCTGCAGTTCAGAGCATTGATTGCCCTTCCAGAGGATCTGGATTCTGTTCCCTGCACCCACATCATACAACTGCTTGTAACTCCAGGGGATGCAATGCCTTCTCTGAAACACACTAACACTGCATGAACACGGTATGAGACACAAACATATATATAAAAATACACATAAAAATTTAAATTATTATTTTTTAAAGATTGAAAACAATAAAAGAATGCTTGAGAAGGTATTGGGGGGGGAGAAAAAAGAAGATTTTGCCTCGAAAGACCCAAGAGAGTCTAAATTAATTTTAATACTAAATGATGACTTTCTTTCAGCTCCAGCTACTATACTACCATCTGATCTTCTCCAATAAACTATGGCTAAAACTCTAGAATATAGCAATGAAGACAACAGCTGTGTATTGAACACTCATTATTGGGCCATATACTATGCTAAGCCATTTATAAGAATCATTATTTTGTTTGGTCCCCAAAAAGAACTCATTAGATATTCTATGTGGTGACTTTTCTGAGGTGTTCTGACTAGAGGGTGGTACATGAGTGATTTGATCATTGGCCATCTGCCTGTAGAGTCCCTGCTCCCTAACCATTGCATAGATGCCTCTCCTACTTCACGTTCCAGGCCAATGTCAAGATGAAGGGATAGCTTTGTGCTTATTGCTCATGCGGAGTATGGACACCCCCATATTTAGTATTGATGGCTGGAATTCTGTTCTTCAAGAATGTTTTCCCACATACCCATAAGGTTCACAATTTCTGTACGTTCACAGATAAGAACAACCATCACCATAATCAATGCCATAATTTTTATCTCCTCAAAAGGAACAATCTACTTCATCCATTTGTGGATTCGTTCAGCAAATAGTTATTAGTATTTCTATTCGCTAAGTAAGCAATTCAAACAAATGTTGGATAAAAATGGCAACAATCCTAGCCCTTCTGGAACTAACCTTCTACAAGGGGGGGGGCACAGACCATAAACACAATAAATTAGCAAAATGTTTAGTATATTAAGTAGCAAGAAGAGATGATGAGAAAGCTAATATTAGTATTGGGAAAAAATATGTTCAAGGTTGGAGAAGCATGAAGAATGTACCTGGAAATTTTAAGTAGACTTGCTAGGAAGAGATTAGCAGACTGACTGCTAAGTCAGCATTTGAGTCAGGAGCCGAAGGGCAAGTCCAGGCACACACATGGAAGAGAGTTTTTCTAGATGGAAAACATGGCATGCAAAGTGCTGGTCTAGTCTTGGAAGAATAGCAGAGTGGCTCCATCTAAGGAAGGTTATATGGTATTGAGTAAGAGAGATGGTATCTCTGGAGGGAACACAGATCTGGGATTTTGGTGACTCCATTTCTTGTGTGTTAGTACTAGATAGGTTAAGCAACCCTCTCAAAATGCTCACCGCTCCTCACCAGAGTGTTTGTGAGCTTGGGTGAAATCTGAGTAAACCACTTATGAAGACTTCTGTTAAGAAGGCTAAGACTCTGTAGATTTGGAAGCTCACAGCTTAGTTCACGGCCGTTTGGCTTCCACAGCTTACACTCCATCCCCCTGCTTCCAACATGAATACCAGACTTTTCAGTTCCATATGTAATGACTGGAGATTGATCCGCCTGCCATAGAACCTCTGGCTAAAAGATGACCAGAGTGACCGTTTTATCTTTGGGGGTGCATCTGACTGATGAGTGGGTTACCCAGGCTAAAACGGACAAACTCAAGTGTAATTAAAAAGTCAGCAGGCCCTGGGGGAAAGTGTCATAAGGAAATTTAAAGAGAAGTTATTTCATCTCTTAAAATGGCTTTGGGGTTAGAATTTCTTGGGTTAAAGGTTTTATAGTTCAGAGATTAAGAAGCCATAACATCAATAAACTCCTAACCAAATGTTCACTAAAAATAATAACATTAGCACAACATTTTGATAGATGCCAAAGACAAAAATAAATGAAATACACTTAAGGAGTCTGTGACATAGAATTTTTTAATGTTTTTTGTTTCATTTATTAATTACTTATACAGTGTTCTGTCTGCATGTATGCTGCAGGCCAGAAGAGGGAATCATATCTCATTACAGATGGTTGTGAGCCAACCCCTCATGTTCTCATACCCACTGTCACCCAGTAAAACAAGGAAATCTGTTCTAGTCCTCCTTCCCAGGGAAATCCATATGTCCCTCAGGGTGCTTTCTTAGCCAGGTTCTCGAGGTACTACTTGAATTAGCTCCCCCCCCTTTTCCCTCTGTTTAGAAACTAGAATATATATTTATTTATAAATATATTTTGATCATATTCTTTCCCTCCCCCAACTTTTTCAAGATCCTACCCACTACCCTTCTCACACAACTTTTTTTCAAAAATGTCCCAAGCTCCCAAACAGCAAAATCAAAGCAAACAAAACACCCAGGAAGACAAAAACAGACCAAGACAAAAACAAAAAGTACACACACAAGAAAACGGAGTCTATTTTGTCTTGTCCAACTATTCCTGGGCATAGAACTATTCCTTTCCCTTTCCCAGCAGGCAGCAACTGCAAATAACTTCTTGGCTAGAGGTGGGATTTGGAGCCGGTTCCCCTTCTCAGTGCTGGGATTTTTTGTTTGTTTGTTTGTTTGTTTGAACTTGTGTAGATCTTGTGCATGTTGTCACAGTCTTCATGGACCATGATGTCATATGTGTATCAGTCCTGTTATATCAAGAAGACACTGTTTCTTGAAGACATCCACCACTCTGGCTCCCACACTTTCCACCTCCTCTTTTGCATGGATCCATGAGCTTTGAGGAGAGGGATCTGACAAAGGCATCTTATTTAGGGCTGGGTGGTCCAAAGGCTTTCACTCTTTTCACATTTTTAGTTATGGGTCTCTGTATTAATGACTATTTCCTACAAGAAGAAGCTTCTCGGTTGAGGGCTGAGTGATGTTCTGATCCATAGGCGTATAGTGTTAGTAGTCATTTTTTTTTTTTATTTTTGCTATATTCTTTAAGCAGGATACTAGTAGCTTTTCATCTAAGGTGTATAATCTATCAGGTCTAAGGGGCTTGAGCACTTTATGTGTCAGGTCTATATCATGAGAGGCCTTAAATCTAATCAAAAGTGTTTGATTACTCCCATAACATTAGTATCACTAACCCACTAGTATATCTACAAACCTTGTGGTTTGTAGCTGGGTGATATCAATGCTTAGTTTTCTCCTCTTACACCATGCAAGTACCTTCCAGTACTATGAATGCTAATCAGTAAGAATAAAGCTTCTAATTTGGCAACATCTCAGTTTCTCCATGGTCAATGACATAAGTAAGTTGTGTCTTCAGTAATGGGGCCTTACTATCAGGTTATGGAGAGTAACCAACAGCCTTTATATAGCCTGTGATGTTTGGGAGTAGGGTTTATGGGATCCCTTTGGCCAATGACTCAACAAGATGTAACTCATGTCTGGTACAGGGGGTTTGACTTGGTGGTATAAGATGTATAGTTGTCTAGTTAGGGTATTGTTTCCCTCATTATATGGTATCTCCATTTAAATTCCATATATGTGTGTGTGTGTATGTGTTTGTATTTTAAGAAGCTTCTAGAGTAATAGGTGTCCATATGGCTTTTAATGTTAGTTATCTCTCCCCATATTCCCTCCTCTACCCTGCTCTTCCATTTCCCTCCTCATTTAATCCTCCTATTGTAGTTTCCTCTTTATCTCTTTATAGTCACTTTTACCCTTCTTTCAATGGGCTCCCCATCTCCCTGGGTCTTTACTAGCTACCTAACCTCTATGGAAAGTCTCTCAAGTGTTCTTAACTTCTTTTTCGTTGCGTTAGTTAAGTCAAGCCATATAACTTGACAAAAGTTAGAGAAATAGAATCGATTTTGTTTTGAGCAGGTGTAAATCACAATGCAAAGTGTGAATGCAGGAAAAGCTGTTGTAGGAACGGCCACTTGTTCGTTTCCCCAGCTGCACAGGTTCCCAAAATAACCGCACAGAAAATATATAAATTAAATCACTGCTTGGCCCATTAGCTCTAGCTTCTTATTGGCTAATTCTTAAATATTAATTTAACCCATTTTTATTAATCTGTGTATTGTGCATGGCTGTGACTCGCTGGGTAAACTTCCAGCATCTGTCTCTGGTGGGGCTACATGGCTTCTTTCTGACTCTGCCTTCTTTTTCCCAGCATTCAGTTTAGTTTTCCCTGCCTAGCTCTGTTCTGCCCTGCTCTGCTATAGGCTCAAAGCAGTTTCTTTATTAACCAATGGTATTCACAGCATGCAGAGGGAAATCCCACATCAAAAAGGCAAAGAATCAGAGATAATTTTAGATTTGCACAATGTGGGCATATTTCTCAGAGTTGGCGTGTTAGATTTAATAGAAAAATCCATGGAAATTTAACCAAGTGTCTAGAATATGGTGATAGTTCTTTACCAAAGATAATTTGTGCAGGATCAAGGAAAGGAGAAATGGCTTATGATTTTACATATGTACCCTTTGATAAAACTGTTTTATCTCTTGATGTCTATATCACTGCTTTGAAAACAAGAGGATTATAGAAGAATTCTTAGAAAGTCTCCTTTGACTAGGATGTTAGTTTCTCTAGTTTCTCTTATACCATAGAATGTAGGAATGACTCACCTCCCAGAGATATTAAAATAATAATTACAATGTTTAGTTTAAAGCAACAGATTTTTCAACCTTGGCTTTTCTTCTTCTTCATGCACACCGTGTATTGTCTCATCTTAATGTATTTTAAATGATGCTAATGACTATTTAGGAAACATTAAAGAAAATGACAATGAACAACAAAACCCAAAGGCAAATCAGGGAATAGCTTTGTTTGTGTTGACATAAAGCAGCTTGAGGAGGAAGACATTCTGGTGTCAGGAAAATTTCATAGAATGCAAGCAGCCTAGAATTGCAGGAATTATTGCATTTCATCTGGCAAATGAAGAAGGCTGAAATGATATGTTTCGCATTTAGAAAAGGAATGATGGATGTGATGTTTATCTCCATGGGGTAACTCTTCTGGGCCTGCCATCCAAATGGACCATAGAGCCCATGATTCATGAGCAAGTTACAAACAAGACAAATGTCATCTCCTCTCGTCAGACTCACATTGCTAATTATTGGAAAACCTCTAGGTGCAATGATGGCTATTTAAGCAACTAGTATTTATTTAATTTATTCTGAAGTAAGTGGCCACTGAGGCTTTCAAATCATAAAGCCCAAAGAGCTGCAGTGATACAATCCATCATGTGTCACTTAGGCTGTAAAATACTACAGCTCTTTGCATCCAACTTACTGGTTTGTAAATAGTTTCCAAGGGTTGTAACTTAAAGCCTCACAGAAGGGTAACAGAAGCTGAAAGAAGGCTCTTACTATGGCATAATTTCAGAGCAAAGAATAATTTAAAATGCTGGGAGTTTGTCGAAGGAAATTCTTTACAGTGAATGTAAGTGTTGGCCAGATTTTCAATTTTATTTCTTTCTGAATAACAGAAACTTAATCTAAGGATCATGTAGATATTTTAAAGTTCAAACTGAGGGTCTAGGTCTGGTTCGGTGGTAGATCACTTGCTTGTCATGTGTGAGTACCTGGTTTTGCTTCTGAGAACTGCAATAAACAACACCAAAACATTTATACCCAAGTAAGTAGGTATAAATTAACTTTAGTTATGGAAAATAAAAATAAGTGATTGCGTAGGCATGAAAGACTATGTTAAAGAATAATCAAGATGGCTACCTTTTCATCTAAATTTTCCTTCTCTGAGAAGAGAACAAAATTATAGAGAAAGTCAGCTCTCTGTGGACAGGGCTTTGCTCAAAGTCAGACTGTATGTGCTGCCATAAGATGTTCAACAAGGAACTGCTGAATGCAGAAATGAAGATTTCTCAACTTCACGGGACATGACTCCCCAGAGTAAATATCTACCATGTCTTTAAATTGTCATGTTGAGTTTGGTCATTGGATCACTAAATAATTAACACACATTGTAAATTTCTTCTTTGTAGAAGTTGACCAGTTCACAGTGAAAACTCACTAAAGGGGCCACTGGGTTTTGACTAGAGGGGATTTGATTAGAGGGCTTTGACTTGAAGGGCTTTGACACTCAGGAGGAACTGATGAAAGAGACAATACTTCTCAGGGAGTTAGTGAAAGAGGAAGGGAACATGCTTAATGTTGACGCTGGATGTTTTTCTATTTCCCAAAGCCATCTCTCTCAGAGAGACTATAAATATGATCATTTCTGTCCACACATCTTTTATCCTCTTTGATTTAGCACCAGGGAATTATTTTCTTCTGTGGAAAAAATTTTCTCTTCCTCCAGTGACTAAACAAATTCAAATTTAGTTCAGAGTTGAAAATAAGCGTGAAATTCTATTCTCTAGGGCTTTACTTTATTTTTGTGTGGTTTGTTTTTTGTTTTTTGATTCTTTAAATGGTTTAGATGTTTATCCAGGAGACTTTCATGAATAGTAAACAAACTAACTAAAAAAGATGTGTATTCCTTTAAGGAAAAAAAATTAATCAAAAGTTAAAATTAAATATTATTTGCAGAATTCCAGATTACCCTCTGCACTCTAGGTTCATTCTGTAGAACTCTAAATCTTCGTTCCATTGCTACCTATAATTGTCCATTCTTGGTGAGGCTTGTAGCTAATACGCACTTAAAAAAGTTAATGTCCTCTGCCCCTGGGTTAGTGCTTCAAAAGTGAGCTTTTAAAATGTGCTTCTGTTACTATGAAAACCACTTCTCAAGGTCATGTGTCCACATCTCACGCAATGAAAACTTTGCACCAAAACTCAAGTTCCTTCACCTTATATTGGTAGCAGTGTATACATTGGTAGGGCTTTTTGCTGTCGTTTGTTTTTGTCAGGTTTCTCCAGATTGCAAGAAATAGAAACTTACAGCAGACTAACTTGAGTAATAATATATAGTAGAAAAAGTGAAGAGGATAAATCATGTAAATGTATTGTGCATATATAAGAAGGGAGTTGACAGAGATCCATCCAGAACAACCTATTGTACTGCCTGTAGTCCTCATGCGATCGTTCCCACTCCTGCCCTCCCCCCCCCCTTCTCTGTCGTTTCCGGCTAGTCTTAGTATCATTCTTATTCAAAATGGTGGACAAGACATGGTTTTCATTTATTTCTCCATAGACCTGTAGACAAATCCTAGGAAAGAGGTCTGCTAGGGTCATATGATCGGCCAGCCTTGCTACCTTAGTGAAGCCCCATATGTTATGATTAGATCCATGATCTTCTGGATTAATAATTACTTTGGCCAAAGGATGGAGGCTGAAGTATAGATCAGTTCCCATGGGAGCCAAACATGAGTCAGAAAGCAAAGTAAGTGCTTCTGAGAGAAACAGTGCTGGATGAGAAGGCACAGATGGGCCCAAGCCTACTCAATTAGGTGAGAAAGAGACCCACTGTGTATGCATATAGATCAACCCATTTCCAGGCACTGCTAACAAAGTTGTGACAGACAGTGCTCATGCTGCTACCTGGAACTTAATTAGACAAACTGCAAATAGAAATAAGAATGGTTGAGGCAGAGAAATATAATCCAAGGCAGCTCTACAATCCCGGGAGTGATCCTTATTTGTGCTGTCTTGTTCACATGGGAATATCACTGAAAGGGTAAAATAATATGAAAAAAAAAAGGTGTGCACAAAAGTCTATGCAGACAGGTCTGGGGACAAACTACGAGTCGAAAAATATATCTGGGGACAGGTCCAGTCAAGTCTTGGAGACATTTAAGAAGGAAAAATATCTGGGCTGGCGTAGAAAAGCCAAAGAGGGACTACAGTGATGGAAGAAGTGCTTGCAAGGTAGAGAGTGCAGTTTGCAGATGTGTGCAAAAAGGATTCTTGTTAGCAGAAAGCTGTGTGATGCGGAGGGATTCCCAGATGTCTATGATTTGGTGGGTGTTGAAAGTACCCAAGAGGATAGGAAAGGCCTTGGGCAATTCCGAGCTGAATAACAGTGCCTGATCCAAAGGGGAAGCCTTGTCTCCGAGAACAGAGGAAGTCTCAGCTTGCTTCTGCAGATGCTGAGGTGGGGAGGCAGAAGCACTCACAGCTAAGGTTGATCAGTTCGCTGAACTGAAGCTCCTAAGAAAGCTGAAAGAGGAATAGCTGTGGTAATTCCTGTTGAAAATGAAGATGGATTTCTGTGTGAGAGGAGTTGCCAGTTCAATGAAGTTTAAAGTAATTATTCCCAAAATGTATCCCAAGGCCCAATACCAAACTCACAGAGACATTTTGAGATAGCTTTTTTATTTTTTATAGAAACAGGAACATCTCCTAGGAATCTTATGCAAATTACTAGCATTAAGTTGTTTGGACCTTATAGCAATTGTTCTTTTTTTGTTTTTGTTTTTGTTTGTTTGTTTTTTGGTTTCTTTTCCCTAAAGTTATCATTGGAACAAAACATCACTGAGTTTCTAAAGGTTCTGTGAACCAGGAAAATTTAGGAATCTGTGAAATAATTAAAATTCTGAGAAATGAGCCATAAGTTCAGCAACAAAGAAGGTTCCTAAAATCTTAATGAAAGATGAGATAAATTCCAGCATTTGAAGCAGAATTAAGGCAGTGTTTTAACTTGCTTTCTATTGTTGTGATTTAAAAAAAAAAATCAAAAAAGGAAACTGGAGAAAGAAAGGACTTCTTTCTTTGACTTCCATGTCCCAAGTCATGGTCCACTGAGGGAAGCCAGGGCAGGAACTCAGAGCAGGAACCTGGAAGCAGGAACTGAAGGAGATACCTGGAAGAATGCTGTTTACTTGCTTGCTTAGTTTTCACTGAGCAGGGGCAGCACTTCCCACAGTGGGCTGGACCCTCTCACATCAATCATTAATCAAGAAAATACCCTACACACTTGCCTACAGACCAATCTGATCGAGGCATTTCCTCAATTGGGATTCCTTTTTCCCAGGTGACTCCATCTGATGTCAAGTTGACAAAACAAACAAACAAAAAAAAAAAAACCACAAGCGGTGTTAATGTTGAAGGAGGTGAGAAGGGAGCCACTGCAGTATGGGAATCACTTGTCTTGATTTGTTTTGTTTATTTGTTTGCCTTGTGTTTTGTTTGGTGAGCCAAAGCCTCACAAAGCCAGGCTGGCCTTGAATGACTGATTCTCTGTCTTCAAGTTGCTGGGATTAAAGGTATGAAGCATCATATGGATGCTCTTATCCAATTTAGAAATAGAACAAAAGGCGAGTAAAAGAGCAAGAGTTCATGGTTCAGGGAGGGTAGATAGAAATGTGTTTTTGCACAGAGGGAGTTTATCCCATGCAGACAGGACATTTCACAGATGAACATGGGGTGAATCTCAAATCTGCCCACAGGTAGAGAAGACATGAGGGGAAGTAAAAAAAAAGATGTAATTTGGGCAAAAAAGACAAACCAAATTAAGGACCTATGATATGGTATATGGTCTGTCGGGAATTGTGTGTATTTTCCCAGTGCTTTCCAAACCGCCCTGGTTAACAGAGATGAGGACATTGAATTTGGGATAAAGAAGAGAACACAAAGTTCCAAAGACCTTGAGATAGAGGCCAGACAAACTGAAATGACTTCTTTAACGGTGTCACCATCTTCCTCAATAATCTAGACAAGGCTTCTCAAATTCCAAGGTGCACATTTTGTCCTGAGAATCTTGAGGAGGTGCAGAGCCTGAATTATTGGTCTAGGGGAGGGCCTGTGAGTTTTCATTTCTAATGTGTGTCCTTGCCCTGCTGTAGCTGCTGATCATAGGACACATGATAGCAAGATCAATTCAGATGAGTCATGAGCCAGACTTCTAGAGCAGTGCCAGGACTATAAGTAGATGCTTGATCAATACTTGCTGAGTTTGGACTGAAATGAATAGTTTCCCACACAGTGGAAGCGGATGAAGTGGGAATAAGAATTGGGAACACCAAAAACCAAGTTCACAGGATCTGAGGACAAAAAGTCGGGGGAATCTTGGGGGACTTTGGTAGAGCCATGTTTAAGAACTTTACCCAAATTAAAGTAAATGTTAGAACTGAGTAGATGGAAAGCCCAGGCATCTCTAGTTCTGTGACTTTGTTGGCTGATTGCTAAAGTGCTAAGGGTGAGGATAATAGGGAGGAAGAAACAGAAAATGTAAGCAGATGTTGACGTAATGTAGCCTGAAAGTCCAGCTTTTCAAAGCCACCTGCAGGGTTTGAGGAAGAAGTCCACAGCAAAGCGAAACTGAGCGTGAGGGTTTTTTATCTAAGGGGTTTGGAATAAACTCACATATGTGCTGTTCTGGTTCTGATTGTTTTGTCCTCTAATTTTCTTTTAAGTTCAAATCCTTTCTAGTTCTCCCTTGTTTCAATTCTTTCTTGCTTCTCTGTTTACCTAGCTTAAATACATTTTTTTTTACAGGGGGTTTGGGGCAATGGGGGAAAAAGTTACAAGAACTGCATCTCATTGGTAATAGCATATTCCTTGTCCAAATGATGAGGAGTTGAGCCCTTTACCATGACAATGAAAGCTTTCAAGGTTTCTGATGTGAGGCTGTGATCAAAGGTTGGGGGCACAGAGCCAGGTGAGACAAGCTGGGAGACACAGGTTTTTATCAGCCAGACTTAGTAAACAAAGGATTGACGTGATTTTTTTTTTAGATTGCTTTGTGTTAATAACCTTGGTTAGGCATTTTCAACTCTGACTTTGTACATCTTTGTGAAGTTTTTAACTTATGATACATTACAGAAACATTCAGTCTAGTTTGAACTTGCTCTGAGGTGAAAATGAGCTAATTGTGTGTAGCTTGTCTCAGACAGAGGAGAAATTGTTTGCCTGCGTTAGTCTGAGTAAAAGGAACAATGCAGGCTTTTAAGTAATTTAAAGTCCTCATGGGACAATAGACTTAGTTATGAAGCATATTCTAGTATATTTCCTATATATCAATATTATACAGCTTAATGAGAAGTCATCTTCCTGACCATCCATGGATATATGTGCCCATAAGTTTGAGATGTAATCATGAGATTACATATACATATCACATGAGATTACATACTACAATGCAGATACTTTGCATGAATCCTTAGGGGGAAAAACAGTATTTTACATCTGAACAATTTGATAAATGGCACCAATTGAAGCACGATTTCCTCAACTGTGGCAGCCATGCTGAGGCAGTCTCTTCTGAATGATGAAATAGGCATTCTGTGGGCCATATTCTCCTTGATAGCTCTTCAGATCTAACTGACCTCACAATAAATGTTCCAACTTTCATGTTTATCGTAATGAACATGGATCTCTCTAAGCCTCTGAAATCAATGCTGGGGTTACAGATGGGAATGACCATGCCTGCCTTTTAGTATGGGTGCTGGATATTAGAACACAGATCCTAATGCTAACAGAGCAAGAGTTCTACCTACTGAGTCCTCTGGGGGAGTGTGGGATGTGGTGTGTGTGTGAGTGTGTGTGTGTGTATGTGTGTGTGTGTGTGTGTGTGTGTGTGTTTATTCGAGACAAGGTTTCTCTTTGTAGCCCTGGATGTCTTGGAACTCACTCTGTAGACCATGCAAACTCACAGAGATTTGCCTGCCTCTGTCACCCAAGTGCTGGGATTAAAGGAATGTGCCATCATTCCTCAACTCAAGGGATTTTTAAAAACAACTTCTGAAACCACAATCGAGAACAATACCAGACAGAGGTGAATTCCCCAGGTGGTGGAGGCTGTCTGAATTTATTTTACAACATTTAGAGTGTTCTAGATATGATAAACATTAAGAATTATTTAAAGTACACAGAAGGGTATAGGAATATTACAACAAGTGCTACAGCATTTAGCATAAGGTATCCATGGATTTGGATAAATGCCAGAGACTTCAAGACCAATCCTCCATGGATCTTGAGGGATGACTGACTTGTTACTTGATAGATATTACTTATGTAATGCTAGTCAATTCATCTTGCTCTGTCTATTTTGGGGAAGAAAATCTTCACCTTGGAAATAACAGTAGGGCCTCTGGAAGAAAGTCCATGCCATATACTTTATGCTAAAGTGAAAGGGTTTAGGTCTGTTGCTAAAGCCACCTCAGGTTCCACAGACTCTTGATGTGGAATAAAGGATGAGGGTTGATTGATATAAAAATTTACTTCGCTGTAATTGACAAGTGTTCATTGAGCATGTACTAAATGTTGAGAGCCATGTGGAGAATTAAGAATACAAAGATATAATTGCTTCTGTCTCGAATCTTGGTTTGATAAAGAAATGGATGTAAAACAATGCAGTTATTGCACTGACACAACCCAAGCTTCAACAAGAGCATTCAACAGAAAAGCATTCCTGGTCTTCTTTGTGTCTACTGAAGTTACTCCCTTCACCCCGCCAAGGACACTACATCAGTTTCTGAGATGGGTAACAGATGTCATCCTCAAAGCAAGTCAACAAGAACAAAAAATATAGCCAGAAACACAGAATTCTACACTGCTGATTATAACTTCCATTAATGTCATATAGGCATACTACCTGCCAGAGATAAACGTAGCAATGACCTGGTTTATAACCAAGAAAACATTGGTTCAGAAAAGGTGTAGATCTTTGGCCCAAATCATGCCTTTAAAGCTTATTACCTCTACTTTATATCCCCAGCCTGTATATACAGAGTATAGGTAGGAGCCTAGGTCCACAGTGTTAGCTGAGTTTGCACTGAGCCATGCTACAGGAACTGGAATGAAAATCTAGTGAATGCAATTCAATTAAAGGAGAAAATCAGAAGGATTTCTTATTAGCAAAAAACAAGCAAACAAAACCTCAAACAGATAATGTGATCCTTTAAAACCACGCCCTCGTTGCCAGAGTTAGACTCTGGTTACTCTTACAGCAGGTCAGTGTCCACTGCAGACTGTCTAACTCCGCATGCTAGTGTTTGGGGTGGGAAGAACAGGGACTGGCGCCTGGATCTTGGATCCTAGAAAACATCAAACTGTTTTTTCTCTCCCCAGCTTATTCAGAAGTTGACAGATGTTGCCGAGGAGTGTCAGAACAACCAGCTCAAGAAGCTCAAGGAGATCTGCGAGAAGTAAGCCTTCATCCCCTCTCACTTGGCCTGAATAGACCTGAATGCATGAACTACAGATTGCTATTCGGTTTGTCTGATTTTTTCCCCTATTGTAACTTCAGAGAGAAGAAGGAATTAAAGAAGAAAATGGATAAAAAGAGGCAGGAGAAGATAACGGAAGCCAAGTCTAAAGACAAAAGCCAGATGGAAGAGTGAGTGGAAAAGTCCCCCCTCCCTAACTGGGATGGTGAACCTGCTATTCTTCTCTGGCAGAGAACAAGTGTCTTAACCAGAGGCCCCTTCATAAAGCTTCTCTGCTAATTAATCTTCCACATGATCCCTGCCTTAGTAACTGTTCTACCACTGTGAAGAGACACCAAGGCCAAGGCAACTCTTTTATAAGAGGAAGAATTGGAGGCTTGCTTACAGTTTCAGAGGGTTAGTCCATTATCATCATAGCAGGAGCAAGGCTTCACTCAAGGTGATGGAGCAGCAGCTGAGAGCTATATCTTGATTGGCAAGTTGGCAAGAGAGAAGGGAGTAATGGGGGAGGAAGATGGAGAGGGAGAGGTTGTCAGAGAGGGAGACCCCCAAGCTTGAGCTTTCACTTTCTCCAACAAAGCCACACCTCCTAATCCTCCTAATCTTATGAAAGATTTTCATTCTCTGGTGACTAAACCTGTGGATGAACCTATGGGGGCCATTATCATTAAAACCGCTACAATTTCCATTGTAAGGTTTTTACAGTGAGCTCTCAAACAGGGGCACTCCAGGACATTCAAAAAAAAAAAAAAAAAAGGAAAGTGATCTCTTTTGGGAAATTGGGAAATGGCTAAATTCCCATTTCTCAATTTGTTAGACAACCTTGGGAGCATCTAAGAAAACAGGGCCTATGCCTGGGGAGACACAGCACCACCCACCCCCACTTATAACTTTCTTTCAACAGCTATACAACGACAGGAAAATCATAGAAGTTCCAGGAGGGTTGCTTTAATGATCTCTGGCTCATTTCAATTTAGGGAGAAGACAGAGATGATCCGGTCATACATCCAGGAGGTGGTGCAGTACATCAAGAGGGTATGTCTGTTCACCCTGTCTCCTTTGCAAATGCCACAAGAACAGTCACCAGGCTCATTGTGAACTGTGGAGAGGAGAGCTGTGCCTCCTTGTCTACTCGTCACCAGCATCCAGCTGTTTTGTGATAGACCCTAAAAGCACAATGCTTTGGCTATTGAGACTCATACATATAAAAGACCTAAATGAAAGGACTATAAAAACAGATGGGTAGGAGTCACTACCCAATGGTAACCCCAAAAAAAAGTGACACAAAAGGACATTCCCAAAAGGTCTTTCATTGTTACCTGTGATAAAGGTGACATCCATTGATGTGGGAGTGTCATATATCAATCTGTTGATTTCATTGGTTAAGTAATAAACAAACTGCTTGGGCTCATAGCTTAGAACATAGGTGGGTGGAGTAAACAGAACAGAATGCTGGGAGGAAGAGGAAGTGAGCTCAGACTCGACAGCTCTGCTCTCGGGAGCAGATGCCTCAGAGAGACGCCATGCTCCCCGCTCCTGGGAAGATACACTCCCGGTAAGACCGGTGCTCACTAAGACCGGTGCTCACAGATTATTAGAGATGGGTTGATCGGGATATCAGAATTAGCCAGTAAGGGCTAGAGCTAAAGGGCCAAGCGGTGATTAAATGAACACAGTGTCCGTGTAATTATTTCGGGTAGAGCTAGCCATGTGGGCGGCCGGGTGCCGGGACGCAGCCCGCCGCTCCTATTTCTACAATCCATGTCTAGATCTGTCCCTAGCTTTTAGACATTTTGTGTTGTGGAAATTTTCAGACATTTACAACAACATCTGTCTATCTGTCACCAAACTGCTCTGCCCTGGGTTCCCCAAACCTAGCTTCAGAAGACCAAATAATTGATACCATAGACTCGAAAAACTTTGTTTTTTTTTTTTTATTGTTGTTGTTTTGTTTGCTTCTTGTAGCATGCATGAAGGCTTTATTGGTTTTTCTTTGTTTTGTTTTTTGCTAGTTTTCTAATATGACTCTTTTCTTCTGGTCACTTTCTTATAGTTAGAGGAAGCACAAAGTAAAAGACAAGAAAAGCTTGTGGAGAAACACAAGGAGATCCGCCAGCAGATCCTAGAGGAGAAGCCCAAGGTAAATGGAGCTAAATAACCCTGACTGTCTGTACACACCTGGTTTGTTTGTTTTCTATTCAGGAAAAATAAAATCTCCTGGTTTATGTAAGTACCCTCACACAGCTTCTCGGGTCTTCCTTATGTGAGAAACTCCTCATTGCTTGTGGTAGTACAAGTACAACAATATTCTGCAAGTGTTTGCCACCAACTGGCACTGTCTAAAAAATATGAGTGTGCAGAACCCTCTCCATGGAGTTTGGTTTCAGGTAGTCTGATATGTGGCTCAGGCAAAGGTATCTTTCCTCTGACCAAGCAACTTCATCTTGTGATGCTGTAACGTCAGACTTTGCCCAGCAGAGGACACCCTTCACTAAGATCACCCTGATCTTGACCCAACAAAATCTTCCATAAACCAGGAAACAAACAAACAAAACGGAAAGAAAGAAAGAAAGAAAGAAAGAAAGAAAGAAAGAAAGAAAGAAAGAAAGAAAGAAGAAAGAAAGAAAGAAATTTTCCTTGCCCCCCCCCCCCCCCCCCCCCGCATAGCAACAGCTCATCAGTGTGCTCCTTTAAATTTTTACTGTAGCTTAGAATGTAGCTCAGTGGTACTGAGAATGCTCGGCGTGCATGAAGTCCTGGGTTCAATCCAAAACAATAAATCAGAGCGGGTTGTGCTTGCGGCTTGTTGAAATTGTTGTCTATGGACATCAAGTTGAATGAACTATCTGTAAATCAAGTTTTTGTGGGTTAGCCAGCAGTATTCAGGTCTAGTATATACTGTCCATTTTCATTTCTTGGTGAATGTTTTTCTCTGTTTAAAAAAAAAAAAAAGAATGTGCTTTTTAGGTTTCCCCTCCTTTTAAGCTAGAGTTAAAAACACAGCTTCTCGAAAGTACTATCATTGCACCTAAGTGCTTATTGAGTCTGCAAAGCTCAAGTGTTAGGTTTATTTATTTGTGTGTATTGTTCCCTGGTTGGCTTCAGAGCGATTACTCATGACTAAATCTAAATATATTCTCAGAGTTATTTATGTTCTGTAGCCTTCATGTTTATTGAATATGATAGTCACTTGATACTTGTTATTTCTAAAGATTTCAGGCTTAGCCATATAAATCCTCAAGCAAGAATTGAGAGCTACTTTGTATATTGTTAATTCTTAGGTTTCTCCTGCAAATATACAATTCAGAAAAGCTTAGCCAGCTTCTTGGGCTGTTTATGCTAATACAGTGGGATACGGTTTACATAGCTTTAGCAATTGCCACATGGAAGTCTCCCTTTGGATTTCTAGTCTCCTTTTCCTTGAGCTGTCCACAGTCATTCATGGGCTAAAAATATTAAGTGGGAAATTCACGGAGTGCACAGAGCATGACGACTTGAAATTGCACAACTTTCTGTGCAGCTGATGACCCCTCAAAGCCCTGTCTCGGCCACTCCGGTGGAGCACTGTCCCTCTGTCCACAGAGCCACACAGCAGTCCTCTCTGATGTCAGATTCTATCTGCTATCTGCTGTCACAGTGTTTGTGACCCTTTTTTGCTTAAAAATGGCCCCAAGGCACAAGAGTAAAAATGCTGAGGATCCCCTGAGCTGAAGACATTAAGTGGCAGATTAAGGTTGGCATTTTGGCACTTCAGGGTATATTGGGGGAGGGGGCACTGTATTTTCTTTGCAGAATCCATCTTACTTAAGTGCTCAAGTATTCAAATAGCAGATCCAGATTTGACTAAAATTTAAGAAAAATATGAATTAGTCAGACACATACAGTGTCCAGGTCAGCATCTAACGATGGAGTTGCCATCTCTTTGTGTCCTGGTCTAATGAAATGTGTTTAGAGTGAGTTTCCAGCCAGTTTTAGACCTCTAAGAGCCCTTCTGACAGCTACTCTTCCTTTCAGTTTTGTTTTGCTTTTGAGTGTGTGTGTTGGTTCAACATGGTAAAATAGTTCAGTCAGAGATAAAATGCAACGCATGTATGTTAAAATTATACAATTTAAGTATTTCATAGATATTATACGTATGTCCATTTATATGCGTGTAGGTGCCCATGTGCATGTGGAGGCCAGAGGATAATTCCTTAGGTGCTATCCATGTTTATTGTTTGAGACAGGGTCTCACACTAGCCTGAATCTCACACTAGCCTGAAACTTACCATTTCAAGGTCACGGTAGCACGCATAGATTTGTTTTATGTGTGTAAGTTGTGCATATTCAACTTGTGTCCTCATGTTTATAAGGCAACCACATTACTGACTGAGCTCTCTCCATAGCCCTCATTGTGTGTGTGTGTGTGTGTGTGTGTGTGTGTGTGTGTGTGTGTGTGTGTTGCAGTGCTGGGAGTGTGGACTTATAGCACCACACATGTGGCTGTTCTAGTCATCATGATTAAAATCAAATTAAGTAAGTGGCTATTAAAGCACCTTAAATCTTCTTCACTGGATATAAACAAACATTAAAATGACTAATAACCTTTGTCAATTTAGCTGCCCAAGTACAATTTTGCGAAAAGCAAATTAAACCTGCTGGGCATGCTCACATGCATATATAATCCCATTAACTTGGGGGATGGAGACAGGAAGACAGGGAGATCATGGCTCACCTGGGTGATATAGTGAGACCACATTTTTAGCTAAGTAAATAAATAAATAATGAACGTAAACAGTAACAGCTTAATAACTGACTGTATTACTATTTGAGTAGTGTCACAATTCTAAGGACGGAGGGACAGTTCTAGGAATAGTGTAGATACTATATTAGCTATTTTTCTAATGTGATAAAACACCATGCACAAAAGCAACTTACAGAAAAATTTATTTTGGCTTACCATTTCAGAGAGACAGAGAGAGAGCACACATAATGTCAAAAGAGACAGGGCAGCATGTGGCTGAAGCAGGAAGCTGACTGAGTCTATCTTCATCCACAGGCAGGAAGCAGAGAAGAGAAAACAGGAAGTAGGTTGAGGCTTTAAGCCCTCAGAGGTTACTCCCAGTGATGTCCTTCCACCAGAAAGTCTCTTTGTCCTAAAAGTTCCATAATCTACCCAAACAGTGTTACCAGTTGGGGAACAAGTGTTCAGATGCATAAATCTGTGGGGGACACTCCTCATTCAAACTTCAATAAGTTGTTCTGGGGATGGGTAGGCATTTCTAGGAAGAGCTGACTGCTTCTAGGGATGGGGAGCCAGTTCTAGAGACAGGCAGCTAGTTTAGTGGCTCAGCAACCTCTCTGAGAACCAGCAGTTTTAGAATTTCAGCGTTGATGCTTGCTGTCCTCAGCTTATAAAGTCAGTGACAAGCTGGATGCTAAAGCTCCTGCATCATCATCTTATGTAGAACCATTCAAAAGAGAGAGCTTAAGCATGGAGCTTCATTAAAAGGGAGGAAAGAGAAAATGAGAGAGGGACAGAGGGGGAGGAGAAGAGAAAAGAAGAGCAGAGGGGAGAACAGAGGCTGAGACCAACTTGCCTAGGCTGGAAGAGAGAATCAGGAATTGGCAGAGTTTGTCTCCTGTTGAAGGCGTAAGTCACTAACAATGCCATACCAGTTTGGAATTATGATTAATAGGGTGATACTTATTTAAAGGGGAAAAAACTTACAGATCTCCGTCCCAGACAACAGCCCTCTGCACAACCAGGAAGGGAGTCTAGTCGTGAGCAGGAAGTGAAGAGAGAGAGGAGAGGGAAGTGGCCGCTTTTTTAAAGGGAGAGAGACCACACCCCAATGGGCTGGTATCTCAGCGGCTACAGGCTGGAGGAGCAGAAGAACCTCCCGCAACATCCTGTTTTTTATTTTTTCAAGACGAGGTTTCTCTGTAGCTTTGGAGCTTGTCCTGGAACTAGCTCTTGTAGATCAGTCTGGCCCCGAACTCACAGAGGTCTGCCTGCCTCTGCCTCCTGAGTGTTGGGATTAAAGGCATGCCCCACTGCTACCCAGCTGGAGCTTGTCTCTTAAAGGGACCTTTGCACTGTGTACAGTGAAATTTATTGCCATAAGCCGAGGGGTGACTGTGCCGAAGGGGCAGGGCCAAGGTGTGCTTGGATACTAACAGAGGGAGTTCAGCTTCTTGGTGCTATGGTCACCAGAAGCCTACACACAATTGAAGCTTTCTCATCGAATACTGAATACCCAGTAATCAGGGCTTTGTGTTATGGCTGTATACTTAGAGGCTTTCGTTTCTCCTTCCTTGGCTTCTTCGGAAAGATCTAAAATGTTCCTAGGAATTCTTAGTCATTCCCTTGTCTTTCTTGCTTAGTGTGACTAGGAGCCAAGATAAACTTGCTCTTTCGTCTGTGACGCTCTTCTTAGGGTCATCGTGTTGTGAGTGGATTTGAAGGTAGCCTTTGAAGGTTGTTGGTTCCATGTCAAGCCAAATCATATACTTAAGGGTGTCCTTTGAAGCTCAATAATGTGTTTTCAGAGCCATTACTTCGATAATAAAATGAGAAATCGCATGTGAAGTCAGCCGTGGTAGCTCACATCTATAATCCTAGCACTTGGCAGGAGGAGGCAGGAGGATCAGGAGCTTTTATAGGTCACCCTTGGCTATAAGCCATCTATGTAAGACACTGTCTCCATCAAAACAATACAAAAAGTCACATGAACTCATAAGATACGAAGCAAATGAAAGAAAATGATAATAAAGGAGGGAGGAACATTAGTCAGTGTTCCACCTCTGCCACCCAATGCCTGAAATCATCAGCTCAGCGGGGGAAGAGGTTTATGTTGGCTCACGAGCTCAGAGGTTTTAGATTCACATTGTCTGACCCTGTTGCATTGGGCTTATAGTAGCACACCAGGTCATGGAGATAGAACGTGGTAGAGGAATTGTGTTTATGCTTAGCAACAAAAGCTGAAACACAGAAAATAGACCAAAATCTCAATGTACTTTTCAAGGGCAAATTCCCAGTGAGCTCATTTCTTCCCAATAGATACACTTAAAAAAAAAAAATGAGACAAGCTCATTATACAGCCTAGTGACAGCAGTCCTCCTGCCTCAGCTTCCTCATTACTGACTATAGGTATATAAGGTACCATGCTCAGTCCTGCGTCCCTTCTTAAAGGTTCTACCAACTTCTTGGAGCACTTGAGCCATAGACCGAGCTTTTATTTGTGGGCATCTGGAGACACTCCTGATTCAGACTTGCAAACAGCAGTAATGAGCAATAGAGGGAAATGGCAAGATCAAATGTGAGCTGGGAACTGAAGCCCAGAAGAGCAAGGGTAGGTTAGGAGAGACCAGGGTTCCTGAGCAGACCTCGGTGCTCCGTGATTTTGGGGTATGGACCAGAAATAGAAGAGTACTGCCTTTGAAATCATCCCTCTGGAGTGCAATCCTGGGAGGGCTTTGGAGCTTGACATCGATGTGGACAAAATTAATAAGAGCAGCGATAGAAGAGGAAAAACTGAAGGAAATGAAAACGATCAAGTTGCTATAAAGCAGGTCCACGGAGTCAGGTTCCATTCAGTGAGCCTAATGACAAGGCAGAGTGGCTTTATGACATCGAGAAATTTATGAACTGTCCTGAGTCGATGACAAAGAACTGGAGAGCTGGCATCCTTCCCATGAAAACACGCCCAGAGTTCATGCTAAGATCTGGAGACCAGCAGTCTTCTCAAAACAGGGACAGAAAACATTTCTAGTAGAACCTGCTAATGCGTAGTCATTTGCTTATAGCAAAAATATCACTAGATGACATCTCTCCTCATCTTCAATGTCTTTCAGCATCTTACTGAATATATTAATTCACTCCCCCTTCGTTTATGTAATAACGTCACATGTCAGTGTCCACACTCATGGCCCGAACATAGAGAAAGCTCTTCGGTTGGCCCTCTTTTATCCTAATCTACGATTTTGAGATGTTCTGAACTCTAGACTTACCTGCATAATGTTTTTTCTTGCTGATAAACACATTCTTATCTTTTAAAAGTCAAAGGAAAGTTAAGACAAGAAATTTACCCGATGGATGAAAGCCATCAGTACTTCTATGGCAAAGCATTTCCCTGGCCCAGCAGAGCAAGCTGCCTTGAAGGCTTGTGCAGAGTGGAGCTTTGTAGAGCCTTCAGTCAGCAGCAAACTCAGGCACCCAATGAACCCAAGTCCGCATGTTCTTACTAATCTGCACCAGAGCAATCAAAGTAGAGTATAGTTAATCAGAAACAGCATCTTCAATTTCCCTTTCCTATTTGCCAGGGGGTATATGATGGCCCCCGTAGAAAAGCTTAGTTTGGACTGCCCCATGTATGACTAGTAGCAGACACCTTTGGTAGGCAGAATTCATTTTTATTCCCATTATAAAGAAGTACAGTACGTCTGTTCCATTGGCATGCAACTTTTGAGAGCACTGAAAAAAAAAGAGAGCTGTTTGATCCTTAAGGCAGTTTATACAACAAAGAAATATTTTGACCCTCGATTTGACAGAAGATCAAGTTGTCCATTGCTGTACCTGAGTCCCACTGAGACTTATTAGGTTACAGACAATAGACATTTTAAAAGGTGATGTTCTTCTCTTTTCTATGGGGTTCTCAGTTCCTGAGAAATATTCAGATGTCTTTTCTGGCGGTCAACTGCTTCACTGAGCCCTTAAACGTATGTCTTCGATTGTGTCTAAGATATGAATTATTGCAAAATTCAACCACAGCATCCGTCAGATGCTTGCAAGAACACTGCTCAGGCTTCCAACTTAGTGACATAATTGGTTTCCTTGGGATTTCTGTACCTGGGTTTGCCAAGCCAATAAGAAAGAATTAGTGCACACAAAACATGTTGGAAGCGAGTCAAGAGCTCAGCTACAACTACCGGGCAGCCACTGCCCGTGTCGACTTAACCTACAAGTTATGTCGATACAGAGGACCCTTCTGCTCTTATTCCTGAGCGTTTGAAAGAGGTTTATTCCAGCACATTGCCCTCAGTCTGTTGCAGATATCCCAGTGTGTATTGATCACTCTGCAGCTACTGGCTTTCGTAAAAGGAACCATCTTTTGGCAAGACTTTTTAATGAACTGTCTGCCTGACCTCATAAAACAGTCGATAAATTCGTAATTTCTTCTTTCTCTGACATTAATTTGTCTTCGGTATTTCTTAGGCCATAGGTTTTCTGCTTTAATTTAGCTCTTCATCAAGAGAGAATTCCAAGAAGCTTTAGGGCATTTTCCTTTATTCCCGAAGAGCATCTCATTGTGAAGCCACTGCCTCTCTCTTTCTTTTCTCAATGAGGGGAAGATAGATGGTTTTTCTTCGTTTCTCCTCTGACATCTCTGTGAGTGGCCCATCTTGGGCATGACATCTCTGAGATGGAGCCCTCAATGCAGCTGACATTTGACCTGGTATTTACAGGGGAAAGGCTTAACCTGGGGATCGAAAGTTAAACCTTTCCTCAATGAATTAATGTATACCTCCTTTCATCTTTGTTATTTGATGGATAAGCATGAATTTTCCCTGCCAGTATCAATAAAAACCCCTTTTGGGAACGCAAACTCCTTAGTGGGAGCCAGCTGCCTTTGGGCCATGCCTTCCTCATTGTCAAATTTTGATTAACCCACACAGTAGTTTGGTTTTATCTGTTCTATATGAAATTATTTTTCATTTTTTATCTATGCACAGCATTGTGTTCTTAGAAAACAAATATGATTATCCTTTATTTTCTTGAATATAAAACTGAGATGTGTTTATTTTCCTTAAGGAAGATACTAGGCTATCAGGACCATTTTTGACTCTCTTTGTCCCATCTCAATTTGCTTTTGAAATCTATTGTGATCATGAAGACTTCTTAAAATTAGAATAAATTTTAATAAAAAAAGCATCAATGTCTCTTGTCACTGCTCTAAAATACAGTAAAACTAGCAAAAAGTGTTAGTTATATACCTCACTGATACGTAAGGAGTATTTCCTTCAGTGAGAGAAAAGGCTCTACAGAAGTTTGAGGGAGAAAGACACTGACAATGATAATGGCATGAGATGATCATAAAGATGCTTAAACTCACAAGAGATGAGACTAGTGTATGCCTTGCCATCAATGCTCAGTCATTTCCATCTACAGGCTCACAGTCTTCTTTGTCAAACATTCTTTAGTTCAAAATGTGTGCTCAAGAAACCATATTGCCTTCCTTCTGCAGTGACATTTTCACTGGGTATAGAATTTTGTGTTGGAAGTTACTTTCTGGAAGCTCATTGGAGATAAAATTCTGCTGCCTTCCTGCCGTGTAATTAAGTGTTAGTGTAGTTCTTTAGATATGGTTTGTATTTCTCCCCTTTGACTTCATTTTTGACTTATACTTTTCCCTTTTATCTTATACGTGTTTCCGTAATGTATCTATGTGTTTGAAATGGCCAGCCACACAGATAAGCCTAAAAGGTATCTGTATTTGAAGTATCCAGACAGATAACTTTAACATATCTCAGTGTTTGAAATGGCCAGATAGACAACTTTATAATGTATCTGTATGTTTTAAGTGGCCAAACAGATAATTTCATAATGTATCTGTGTGTTTGAAATGGCCAGACAGATAACTCTATAATGTATCTGTGTGTTTGAAGTAGCCAGACAAATAACTCCATAATGTATCTGTGTGTTTGAAATGGCCAGACAGATAACTCTATAATGTATCTCTGTGTTTGAAGTGGTCAGACAGATAACTCCATAATGCATCTGTGTGTTTGAAATGACCAGACAGCTAACTCTATAATGTATCTCTGTGTTTGAAATGGCCAGACAGATAACGCTAATGTATCTCTGTGTTTGAAATGATCATATAGATAACTTTATAAATGTATCTGTATATTTGAAGTGGCCAGACAGATAACTCTAAAATGTATCTGTGTGTTTGCAATGGCCAGACACAGAGCTTCATCTGTTCAGTCAGAACTATCAACTGTCACGTCAGCAAACAGTGGCTTCTAGTTAATGTTTTCCTTCACTTCTAGGATTTCATTCTGTGTGCATGTTTGTACATATGTCTGCATGCATGTGCAAGCCCTCATACTAGTGTACACACACATGAACAAAATAGACTCTATTTTTACCCCCCTCTTAACTTAGGATTATTTTTCATCTTTTTTATTCTGTACTTCCCTGTGGACAGTTTTGTTTTTGTTTTTGCTTTTCCCTGACCGTCTTTCTGATGCACTGGCTCTACCTGCTCATCCACTAGTTTTAACTCTTAGCTGTGTGCTTTCCTTTCTGTCTAGAAGTTTTATTTGGGTTATTGTTGAGTCAATGGTCTGGGGGCCAGGGCTATCTGTAGGGAGAATTCCCTGTGACTTCTCTCCGGAGAGGACTCAGACTTGGGGTACAGGCTCTTCACCCTTCAAATTTCCAAAGAGGAATCCAAATGCTCCAATTTGAACAAGAGCCCATGGGGGCAATGCAATGCATTTGGATTTCAGTTGCTTGGGTACCTCGTTCCTTTCAGTTGGGCCTGGTCATTCCTTAAGATTAAATGTTTTCTAAAGAGGATAGTTTTAAGATCAAATCCTAATTGTTTCTGTTTTCAGTGGGAGAGACAGCCTAAGCAACCCAACTAGCCAATTCTTGAGACAAAATGGTCCATCATAGCAGTGTTTAATTCTTTAATGTCTGGGTTGGTCCCATTTCCACAGAGATGCAACGCCTGCGGGAAACTGCTTGTGCATGATGGGGAACTGACTCGCTCAGTATAGGGTTGAGCTCCATGCAGTCTTACAAAGCTGTTTTCCCCAGCTAATGCAGGCAGAAAGTAGGAAAGACACGCAAGTAGGCTTGAGTCTAGACAGATATTTGTCTGAAGCCAAGTCACCAAAGAGCCTGCGGTTGCTGTCACAGATGCCAATGTTTTAAAACCCACTGCCAAGCCCCAGTGACCCTTCGGCTCTCTGGAACTGAAGACATAGACGGCTTTAGCTGTTCCCCTCACTCTCTTTGGAGGTAATGTGCATAGCTGCCATGCTGTGCACAAGTCAGAAACTTTCGTGTTTATAAATTTTCAATGTCTCTAGGAAAATTGGACTATGTGATTATGACAGAAACATATTGACCAATCTCTGTGAAGCAGCTACCCCTTAAGATGGTGTACGCTGGGCTGCTTCACATATTCCTGTTACCAGCTGACTTCTAAAACATGATGGATTTGAAGTTTAAACAAAGCTGTAGCATAGATTCACTCGGGGGCAGTTGATGCTTCCTCCCTTTCTCTCCCCAGGTAACTTCCTTTCTTCCTTCTTTTCTGGATTTTCCCTTCCTGGTAATGAGATGATGTGGGATTATGCAATTAGTTATAATGAATTATGTCAGAGACTCCAGTGGAATCCTTTCTACCTGCTAAGGAGATGGTCTTGAGTTATTCTTCTAAGTCTTTTCACTAAGTCCCAGTTTAGCATCGGGCATTGACTGAGAGGTGTTCCATCTTTCCACGGCTGTACACAAAAAGCCTGCGCACTCAGGGACAGGAGCTTTGGGGCCCCTTTCAGCTTCCTGTCCTTTGTTCATGCCACCATGCATCTTTGCCTGCATTTTTCTACTACTAATTGGGTTTTAAATATATCTCAATATATCTCTAATTTTTGAGTCCCTTTTTGGGGTAAAAGGGATAATGAAAATTACCAATACATACATATTAAACACATTTAAAGCAAAATATATAAAGGTATAGTTGATATCTGAAAACTATTCCATGATTTTACTCAAGCCTTTGGCATTTTAAGGGGAAAATGGTGAAACTCAAATCGAGATACATATTTAACCATTTATCCCAAGAGTCTATCTTAAAACTCTTGAAATCCTTGGTAACTCAAACCGTGAGTTTTTGACCAAAGGAAAGGCTGTCATTAAAGGACCAATGCAGGGCCCTGTGCTAAGAAAATTGTACAAACTTCTGCCCAACACAGGAGCAGAGCTGCTAACCATGAGAGTTCCTTTCTCTGTTTCTTGGGTTATGCCTCTGGGGTGTCAGTGTAGTCAGTCAGCCGTGGGAGTCACATTCATACATCTTACATGAGCAGCAAAGACCAGTGGGCACAAGCCTCCTGAATTTATTCAATCATTAGTTGAATCCTTGATTCTGATAAGGAAGTTTTAGCGTTTCCATCTGAAAGGTTCACACAGCATCTTTACTTATTGCTCTTTCCCTTTGACAGAATCCGAAAACCCTAGAATTTGAAATCTAACGTATTAAGACGTCAAGTACTTACTCACTGCACTCACCCTAGCCAAAGTCACGACGACCATCTCACCTGGGCTTATCATGGTTTCCCATTCTACACGTTAAATTGCTGGGTGTTCAGCCACAGCCTATCCCTAGCCTGGCAGCCAGAGTCAGCCTTTAAATGAAGTCACTTCTCTCTTCGAGGTTTTTGTGACGGCCTCTGTCTCTCTTACAATAGATGCTCGCAAGATCCAACCCTTTCATTCTGTATCCATTCTTCATCTCCATATGGATCTACCACTGTTGGGCCATTCTGGCTTTTTTACTGAGCCCCAACAAGCCAGCCAGTCCCACCTTGTTAGACTGGACCTCATACTCCAAGGTTTTATTGAGCAACTCTCGCCTATATTTCAAGTCAAATCAGAGATCTTGATGAGGTGTTACATGATCACTGTTTAAATTTGGGACCTGGCAAAATTGGAGAGGTTGTTAAGAATATTTGCTGCTCTTCCAGAGGACCCAGGTTCAAATCCCAGCACCCGCATGGTAGTTCAGAGCTGTTTGTAACTCTAGTTACAAACCCAGCACATTCTGCTGGTCTCTGTGGTCACTTGGCACATATGTGATGCACAGTCATACATAAAGGTAAAACACCCATACATAAGAAGGTTAAGAAAGAAATCTTAAATTTGCACACTGCAACCAACTTCCATTTCTGATCTTATTTTCTCCTAGTCTACTATTCAGTCAGATTTCTTTTTCTAAGTCTGGTTGTCTTTCCCCAGTAGGGTGTTAGCTGCCAGGGGACAAGCAATCCTTTTGTTTGTTTTCTCCACTTCTATTTGATGATGCCCATGCACTGCACTCCAGAAACCTAGGAATAATGCTTGCCCCATTCTTGCTGCTCAGTAAATATTTTCACTTGTTTGATATAGAACAACACATAAATTTGCATGCTGCTTGACTCGGGGGCCACCATGGTCGTCACATATAAATGCTGCTGAAGGGAGTTCCAGGAAAGAGTTCTGAATTATTTTATGTACGTGGAAGGATAATTAAATTGACTTGGTTTTAAAACAGTCTCTCTTTGGGGATGCAAGTAGAGCATTAAAACTCCACTCGCTGGGCTGCCTCGTCCCACTGAACAGCTGTCAATCAAGATCATCTTTTCTCGGGTCTCTTGGCGGAGTGGGACACACAAAGTTGCCATCACATCCAGCATCTCATCCCTGGAGAGGATGGGGAAGAGTCAGGAAGTCAATTAGCAGTGCCAGTGCATTGGTAGCCAGCTGGGTCCCGTGCTGCCCTGCAGGTGCTGAGGGGCGGTGGAGGGTGTTACACTGCTACTCAAGATGGCACATCAAGGGACCACCCAGACCTACATTTGAAACACCAGGTGACTCAGAAAGCCGTTTCCTCGCCATGGAAATGACAGCCTCCCTTTTTCTCCACACAGGGGGAAGGCTCCTCCTCAGTGTTGTCGGAAACTTGCCATGAGGATCCCTCTGTTCCCCCCAACATTACTCCCCCCAACCCTCAAGCTCTCAAGTGGTGAGCGCCGTCCTTCTAGCCAGGTAGGACTGGATGGGAGGGCCCCTTTGAGAGAAGGGTGGTGTGTGGCCCTCCCCTGTGCAGGCAGTGTGGGCTTGCTTAGCTAGTCCTCGCCCTCCCTCCTCCACAGTCTCATCTAGTTCCTGTGGAATTTCCGGCACATCTGGGATGGCTCCCTTGGCCTTTCCTGTACTCTGGTGTTGATTTCTGCGTCTTTGCGTTCTTTCCCGTGCACATAAACTCCCTTGTCTTCATTCTTCTTCCTCTTTCTTCCTTCTGCTCTGGTTTACAAAATTGGCTTCCCTTTTCAATCTTACTTTTCCTTTTCTTGCTCTTCATCTGTTCTTCCCACTTTGGAAGTGTATTTTCGGGTGACTCTCACTGTCCCCCTTTCCTCACAGCCCCAAATTAAAGGGGAGTCTCTCCGGGAATCATCTTAGTCCATTCTACTCAGCACCATAGTGTCCCTTCTAAAAATTCAGCAACGTTGATTTTACTATCCCACAACATTTGGAGTTAAGAGGACAGGTCATGGACCTGGTCCTGGGGAAGCAAGAACACTAGATCACACCCCTGCAGTGGGAATACTGGGTTATCAGCTGGCGACGGGAGCAGACTGCAGATCTGAACTTTGACCGGGGACTTGCGCTTGCAGCTGTGTTGCGACAATTCATTGCATTCTTTACACGAATCCGAAAACTGGTCTGTGCCATTCCAGAGCGTGTGTGTTTGGAAGGAGACATGAGACATCCTTGTGATTAGAGAGAGAGGAAAAAAAAAAAAAAGGTCAGATTTCTAACTGCACAATAGCCCGGCTAATTATGGCTGACAACATCTTATTGTGCACTGGAAAATAATTAGTAGGGAGGATTTTGAATGGGTTCAATACACATGTGCACACACACTCTCGCTCTCCCTCCCCCTTCACACACACACACACACACACACACACACACACACACACACGCACACACAGACCCCATGCTATATGTTTGAAGTGATGGGTGCACCAATCACCTTATCCCGATCCATACATGCCATATGCCTGTACTGAAATATTATACTATATTCCATGAAGATACTGTGGTAAGAAATTAAAAGATTAAAAAAGTAAAGTGTATTTTAAAATAGAACAATGTTTTTTTAATAGCAAGATGCTTTTCTGATGTAACAAAAATCGAGTTTTACAGTGAAACTGAAAATATTTTTCTTGAAATATTTGTTGGCCTGTGATGTAACATAGTATAGAAGCATGTCCAAAAATGGCTGCAAGCAACTCCTTCCTGCAAGCAGGCCCCCTTCACCAGTTGCTCAGTGCCAGCTAAATCTTCAGGGGTCTGTGGATTTACTTGGGCATCTTATTAAGTACACATCCTGATCCAAGAGGTCTAGTTGGGTAGAAGAATCTGTTCTTCTAGCCAGCCCTCCCATTCAATGACTAGACATTCACATTCCCTGTGACCATGATGTGACTGTCAGGGTTCTAGAACATCCCTATATCCTGTCTTAAGCATATGGAAAAGCCTGTAAGCTGCCTCCATACTTGGATTATGTTTTTTATCTAACCATACGCTTGGCCCATTGATATCATTATTTTTCTCTTGGTGAGTGAAAGGGGGGAAAGGTAGAGGGAGGAGAAGAAGGAGGAGGAGAAGGAGGAGAAAAAAAAAGAGCGTTTGAGAGCGAAGTTACAGCCTTGTCATGATTTCTGACCTCCTCTCATCAGTGACAACTCTGGGACCTATGATAAAGCTCATTCCTGGAGAGGAGGAGGAAGGTTGGCTTATACTGATTTCCATCTTGTACCTTGAGCCACAGGGGAGGTTTGGAAGCACCCTCCTCATTTGGATCTGAATGTTAAGTCGTCTTTTTGGTTAGTTTGCTGCTGCCTGGTGGTTTATTTCTTTCTGTGGAAAGAAGGTGCCACAGCACACGGGTGGAGGTCAGAGGACAGCTTGCAGGAGTTGGTTCTTTGCTTCCACCCTGTGGGTCCCGGGTTTCAAACTTGGATCAAGCCTTGGCATCCAGTGCCTTAAAGCTGAGCATCTCACTGGCTTTGTTTTGAGAACCATTGTGAGGCATTCTGTGCAATGACTAGAACTCTAGATTCTCTTGAAAGATACAAATGACAGTGGCCCAAAGAATACAAGATTGTTTTAAAAGCAAATGCAGAGACTATACATGTTACATTTTGTCCTAGTGTTCTGTTGGGCTTATTGCCGCCCCATTAACAACTTTATTCCCTTCAGATTAACAACTGCGCTTCCTGCTTGGCGCAGAACAACAAAACAATCAACCAAAGTAAACACACAAAAGCCAAAATGATGTATCTTTGAAAAGAGTATTCCCATAGTACCTGGACTTCCAAAAAGATATCTTTAATCACATTGGTACTTCGCTCCCCTTAGCTGCTCAGAGGCAGGGGTGATGTAAAAATAAACCAACCTCATGCTTTTCATGGAAAATAGGTATCACTGCTAAACCAGAAAAAAAGCTAATTATAGTATTTTATAGTTTAAAAAATATAAATTATTCTTATGTAAGAGTATATAGTCATTTTTGTTCCAATTTTAATTTTCCCAAAATGTTTCTTATTTTTTACTAAACATTTCTACTTATATACACCAATTGAAAATGAGCAAATTAATTAATTAGGACATACAACTCTCATGCTTATGATATGAAAAAGGTGGGTCCCTAGTGTACAGGTATGCGATAGCTGAGGTCCATGTTTTTAGAACGGTGAGTGCATACTTCCTTCACTGATGAAAAAGTTCACTCCTTGATATTAGCTGAGCTCAATGGGTGGCGCTGAACGGGTAGACCAGACTTCTAATCCTTACAGCTTCTATTTTGAATAGTGACAAATCACTGTCTAGCAAACTTTCAAGGAAGTGTCTGCTCCTGTTGTATAGATGTGAATCACTAGATAAGAAACCTGGCGGGACCAGGAGAGATGGCTCCGCAGTTTTAGGAGGTTATTAAACTCTTGCAGAGGACCCACGTTCCATTCCCAGCACCCATGATGCCAAACAGCTCACAATTGCCTTGAACTCCAGCTCCAAAGGGTTTGACATTTTCTTCCGGACCCCAAGGGCACCTGCGTTCACACATACACAGACACTTACATAAACATTATTAAAATAAAGTGAGTCTTTGAAAAAATTAAGGATCCATAGAATGACCCACTTCTAAAAATACTAACGGCATTACCTTGGAAAAAATACACATAATGACAAACATGTATTAAGCACCTGCTGTGTTCTAGACTTTGCCGACAGGGAACACAAAAGAATAGAACACACAGCTCCCCCATGCTTTGGCATATTAAGAGCCAACTAATGGCAATAGAAAGGTATTAAAAGTTATCCTAATTAAAGTAATTTTAACGTAGGTTTTATCCCACGCTCTCTGTTGTCTACATTTTCTGACCACGTCACTTGTACTGGCTTCTTGTTCTCAGTGTTGTACCCTTGAAAAAAACGGAGATTTGAGAGGTTAGTGACCCCCCACAACCTCTTCTCACCATTTAGCATATGCATATAGGTGTTGACTTCAATCCAGAGGCTAAATGGATTTGGTGCCCTTGGCATCTTACTCTTTCTTCTGTCCCTAATCTCTCCTTGGTGAAGTCTTCCATATCCCCAGCGCTCTATAAGCATTCTTGGTAATTAAGCTTTCTTCTAAAATATCCCAGAAAGGGGCCAGTATGTACTAGGAGCTAGTGTCTATAAGGGGCTACTGTGGACCAGGGGCTAAAGTATACTAGGGGCTAGTGTATATCAGGGGCTAGTGTGTAGGTTGTGCTATGGGCATAGTTTTATTTGTTAAGCAGTTGGCTTTCATGTATCATATATCATATATTTCATATATCATATCATATATGATGCTCTACTTATTATGTCCTAGTTTACACTGGAGGATACTCAAAAAAAATCTACAGACTATCATGAAAGAGAACCATCTCCTTCTAGATTGTATTTAAGTATCACTCACACAACAGGAAGGGGCTTCTCTGGAGAGTGTGACCCCTCACCCTGCTCTTTTATTTTTTTGGCAACAGAGGCAATATAACTGCTTCAGGTAACATTTAGGAAGATTTAGACAAGAAATAAAGGAATTTCTCTTGAGAGTAAGGATGTCTAAGCCCTTAAAGGGACCTCTAAGGTCTGCAGTGTGTGTCTTTGAAGGCCTTTAAATGTGTAAACAAAGAATCCTTTCACCAACAGAAAGTTCTGTGACCTTTGTATGGTCTCCTTGGAGTCTGTGACGGAGATGATTAATTAAAGACAGACATTTACCACTAAAATAATAGGCATGAGATTCAGAGAGCTGAAGGTGTTGGAGGACTCATTAAACAGTTGCATAAATATCATGCTGAAAGATTTAATGAGTCCATAGGGTCACTGATAGAGCAATGAAGCCTAGATGGCCTAGAAAAAATAAATTAGAATCGATAGTGTTCTTTCAGACTAACCACTGAGAGATGGAGTCTATAATTATACCTTAACGATACGCATTGGTGTTCTCATCCTGGAGAAAATGAAAATAGCTTGCTTTTAGTTTTGTGCTTGTCAATAATAAAAATTCGGGTGTCTATGCTTGGTCGTATGGCTTGTGGGAACTGTGGTTCTTTTACAGTAATACAGTAGAGTGAACAATGTCCACTGTTTTTCTTTGTTAATTCAGCTGATAGATGCCTATTACATAGCAGGCATCAAGTTTTGAACTGGGAAAATAGAAAGATGCCTGGCTACCTTGTGTCCATTGTTGGTTGTCTACCACTGTGTAGAATCCAATAGGACTTTCTGCAGGGACAGAAGCTATTAATGCCTGAGTGGTCAGTGCAGTAGCCACTGCTCACAGGAGACTCCTCACTATGTGAAAAATTTTTATTCCACTAAGTTTTTAATTTAATAGTCACATGCCTGATTTCCAGTGTGTGGGCCACTTGCCTATAAGGGATTTGCATTGGTAAAACCCACTAAGATTATCATTATGAAAAGCTGTTTGTAAACTAGACGTCACGGTGGCTCTATGTATTATCCCAGTGCTTGGAAGACTGAGGCAGGAGAATCACCTTAAGTTCAAGAGAAGTGAAAACAAGCAAAAGCTGTTTGTAGCGGGAAAGAGCAAGCAGCTACTCGGGAAAACCAAAACTGCAGGTGGTGTCACCAAGGTGGCAAGGTTTGAACTGAGACCCAGAGGACTGAGTTGAAGCTTGAGGCAGAGGGGCAGACAGAAAGTGATAGCCACAGCTTTATAAAAAGCCTTAGATATGAGCACCGTGTTCATGTCATGCAGCTAAGTCCGGTCTCATCATTTGCTTTATGCGTCTGCTCAGGCATCCATAACAAAAGACAGACCAGAACTCCAAGAAAAGAAACCTATTTTCTCCCTATCAGAGGATCTGTAAGTCCACAGTCAACCTGTAGGAAGGTTTCTGGTGCTACTTCTCTTCCAAGCTTACAGAGAGAGCCTCTCCACTGTGGCTTCACGTAGCCTTGCTTTGGCGCAAACACAGGCATGGCCCCTGTTGTCTGGTTTCTCTTCATCCCAGATACAGTCCCACTGGGAACTGGGGCTTCAGTATGCAAATTGAAGACCACACAATGGAGATGACAAGACAGTAAGCAAATGTCTTCCCGGTGATTTGCTTTTCATAGAAAAGGAAATGTATTGTTCACATCCAAGTCACAAAGTTCATAGAAAACTGTCACTCCTCTAGCTCCTGATGACTTTAGTCACTGTTTTAGAGCTGTGCATCCATAAATAACATTCTAGAACATCGACAGGTGTTAAAAAACACTTAAACCAATACATTCACACACATCAGGTGCATTATGTATTGTTTAAGCAAACGTTATTTTCCTTTTATTCTTTGAGGACAAACCACTGGCTTATGGAAATCAGTTCTCAGGTTTTTTTCAAGGATTTTTGTATTGGTTGTTAAATATGGCTATTGTTAAATTTTTAATTTCATAACGTTATAAATAAAAGAAAAACTGACTAATAACCCTAAAGTTATCATTTTATTATTTAATAGCTCTCAGAATCATCTTCCTAAGTTTTTGTGTTTGTAGGATTTGGATGCTGGTTTTAACTGTATTTTCTCTCAACCCATCATTCAAAGTCAACTATTGGATTGTTAAAAATTGGACATAGTATAAGAATTTATAACCATGACAAATACCAAATTCTTTGAATGGGGCACTTCTTTCTGAAAGAGCCCCTTGTTAAACACAGGCCAGTTCAGCACTGGCTCAGACTATGGCTTTCTGGCCCAGGGTTTCTCTTGTAATTAAATAGAGTTCCTGTTGGAGCAGGCCACTGTAGGAAAATGATTACCCCTTGTAATCTATGTCTGTTGCTCATAATACAATACATGGGCTACATGAGTTGTTAAAAGGTTTACTGGCACTTATGGTTCTGATCAGAGGTCCAGAGGCCACATCTGATGATGACTTTCTTGTTGGCAGAGTTCCAAGGTAGCAAAATGCTTCACTTGGTGAGAGACAAGAACAAGCTTTTAGAGTAATCCTCCCCCCTCCCCCCACTTAGGTTAACTCATTAATCCATTAATCATATGAGTGCATTAAGCTATTCATTAGGGCAAAGCCCTAATCACCTATTAAATGCCTCACCTTGTTCTACTTCTTACTGTCTCATAATGGAGATTAAATCGCACCATGAGTTTCACAGGGTACAAATCACATTCAAACCATAGCACCCAGTCATTATCAACAAAACAAGATTTTCTATTGAATTATATTACCTTTCATACTTTTCTCATCCCACAGCAGGGAGAGGGGTCCTAGTGTCATTTTGAATAGCCATCTCCTAGATAAGCAGAAGGCACTATTTGGGGGAAAGCAAAAGAGCTCCATAAAACGTAAGTCCAGCCTTGATAGTTCTGTAATCAGTCAGCAATGGCTCTACCTGAAAATTGAGCCAGCTGCCACATTAACAATCCTCCCACCACTGAGGGTCAACTCAATCGTGGCTGATGCTAAACCAAAACGTTCCTGGTTCATTTCACAGAGTGTGTGCATGTGTTCAATCTTTCTAAAAATCTTAAGTGGCAATAAGTGAAGCTGAATAGGTGCTGGAGGAAGAAGCAGTTCAGGGATAAAATACAACTTTCTTGTGGGAAGCATATCTCTCTAATACCATCCTGCTACATCATCTTCAAGCAAGTCAGGAGTTGTTCCGACTTTAAAAAATGAGTTTCAATTTGAAAGAGTTCATCTTCAGCCTCTTACAGAAGCGAAGGCGAAGTCACTCGTATGGGCTCTACAGTGTAAGGAAGTTAAAGTGACTTGTTCAGAGTTCCATAAGAATGATTGACGGTGCTGGCTTCCTCGTCTTGGCCCTGCTCTTTGGATCTACTCTGTGTCCCAAGTGGAAACCTGTTGATGTCTTTTTGGGTCTTGACAGCACATTGTAAGGTTACAGGAGGAGGGGTTCAAGCAAAAATCATTAAATGATGTAAAATTTTCACCCTATCTCCATGTGAGATTTGCATATATAAAACATTGGTGGAGATAGGGGAGATGGAGAACCCTAAATCTACCTGAATTTATATAAAATCCTTCATGTGTTTTGAAAAAGAGAGATAACATTAAAAATCTAGTTTAAAAAAAGTAAAATAGGAAGGAAAAGACAGAAAGGGAGGATCTAGAAGGTAGGAGGAAAATTTAGAATAGATAGGGAAACAATAGTAAAAATCAGTGCATCAGCATGATGGGAACTGCCCACCGTGCCTGAAGCCATTGTGTGCTTTCTGTAGCTACCACGTGCTCTCCAAGAGTGGGTCATTTATGCAGAAAATAGTCTATTTGGCTGACACTCCTGAAGGCTAAGAAGTCCCAGAATGCACCACTAGCTTCTGCTGAGCACCCACTGAACCTCTCTTGAGGCACTCTTCACATAACAAGATGGAGTTGGTTGGCAGAGAGGTGGCTTGTATAAAAAAGCCACCCCAGGGATAACCCACAAATCCGTCAATCTGTCACTGCCAAGTATCCCATCTCTCACTGGGACAAAATTTCCTGCTCTGGAAAAGTGAGTGACTCACTCAAACTATAGTCACCGAAGACTGTCCCTTGGTGTCAGTAACTATGAGATTGTCAGTAACTGATGGTTTCTGAGCAATCAGTAGAAAGTAGAAATGGGGTCTATATAATACTGGTAGGATCAGGAGGAGGCAAGAAATGAAAGATAGCTTGTCTAACATGTTCTGAACGTTTAAACTGAAGGAAGCCAAGTTTTAGACAAACAATGGGAAAGCAAAGGAAATTGAGGGACACCCAGTTCCAAGAAGTTAGGAAGTCCTTGCAATTTATAGTTGAGTGTACTTTGACATGAGGAACTAAAGGAGATGATAGCCATAGAACAGACCACAGAATATTTTTCACCTATTTTCCTGACTGTAGCCTGATTTTCTCCCCCGCCACCACCATATTTTAGTGAACATACCGCAAAACTCTAGTGAAATAGGATAGGCACCCCTGAAGACACCACTTGAACACTAGGTTGTTTTCTTATGCTCTTTAGTGCCTTCTAAGTGATAATCTTTATGACATGATCTCCTACAACATGACTACGGGACCTGCCTGGCTGCCCTACTAAGGCACCCACTACCCAATAGGCTGCCAGTTCAGGTTTCAGTCCATCTAGAATCCACTCCATCTCCAGGTAGAGGGAAAGCATTTTGACATAATAGGCTCAGGTTTTCTTCCCACCTTAAGCTGTAGCTTTACCCCTGAAGAGGAGTTCTTCTAGGGAAGGATGGGGCTCCGAAGGAGAAGATCTCAGTCATGGCATCTACATTCTGAAAAACAGGACTACAAGAGATTTCTCTGAATTCTTTTTGAGCCTTCCAGCCCAGAAGCCAGGCCTGAGAGACTAATCTTACTACCATTTCAAAGACAGTGAAGCTAAGAACAAGGGAGAGAGAAGGAGGAAAGCCTGGGCCTTCCAGCTGCAGACTTGGAAGAAAAAGGGGAGGAGAAAACAGAGTAGGAGGTATGGTTTTGTGTATGCCTCTCTGGCCCACAATCTGGAAAAATCTGGACTGGCTCGTAGCTCGCCTTATCCTGTTTCTCAGGAGGGCAGGGAAGTTTTGTATGCCACAGTAATAGAAAATGACATTCTGAGCATGCTATGTGAAACCTAGCAAAAGCAAAAAGGGACATGGTGACAGCTTGGTGACCCATGTCAGTTCTGCCAGACCACAGACTCACTCACACAGTGCATTCTGACACTTTCTTGACGTCAGGCCATGGGGAAGCCTAGGCCAGTAGTGAGATGCTGGGCCCTGGGAGGACAGAGAAAGAAGTTTTGCAGGTCAGAGTATATATAGCATGGCTTTTCTTTGTAGGTACCCTGAGTTCTCTAATAGGCTTGCCCTCCATGTGGGGTAGAAAATAAAAGAGAGGGACAGTTTTTAGCTCAAGACACCGATTCACACAAGAAACGGGGGAAACCAGTTCTGTGGGGAGCAGAATTTCAAAGCAACTCAGGAAATTGTCTGTTTCCTCTGGCAGATAGAAAGTAGCTGGACACCTCTGTCCCTTCGTTGGATGTGTGGCCCTCACATCTTCAGGGAGTATGCTATAGGGACCTCTCTGCTGAGACAAACTCACAGCCATTTCACAGGCAGGCAGCTCAGAGGCTAGGCCAGGTGGAGCCAGCTACTTGAGTCGATTGAAAGGGAATTGGTCACCTGGGAGATTTCTAACCTAATTTCAGATCTCCCAGACACTGTGTCCTCTCGTGCCCCAACACCTCTGTGACAGATAGATGTTTATAATGAGGTGACTAGCAACCAGCTTCATGAACGCTGGGTCCCTCGGGAACAAGAGGCATATGGCTGAGGTGGCACCAGCCTTTTCTTGGTCTCTCTTTTAATTTGTTTGTACTTTCATAGAAAGGTTTGGCAGCATTTTAAGAAGAGGCTTAAAATATCATCTTTGTAGAAAACCAGTCTCTTTCATTGCTAAAAAGGCTTGCGTTTGCTAAGTTGAAGTCAGAATTTTTTTTTTCTTCTAGTTTTGTGATTCTCGGTACTGAACCTAGGAGCATGCTAGGCAAATACTATATATTGCTGACATACACCCCACCCCGTGCATCGTTAAAAACTATTTCATACTTAAAAACTCAGACTGTCCTAATGGTATCAGCTCTGAAATAAAATGCCGCACACACAAACACCAGCCCCCTCATCAGTCAGAAAGAAAACATTAGGGGGTAGATGATAGATCTTAAAAATGAATAAATAAGAGATTTCTATTAGAAAAAATGGACTAACTCTTGATGGCTATTTTGTGGTCATATTCCTGCAGGTATCTTCTAGAAAGAGATGAATGTACACAGTGCATGGCCGCTAGCAGGGTCCAGTCAACAGCAGAGCATTGCACACGGCCCATACATACTCCCTCTTCCCTGGTTTGGCTTACTCTTAAGCTCAACTAGAAATTATAGACATGTTTTTTTCCCCTTAAACTCTGTGCCTAGTTGCTCGCAGCTTACCCCGCAGCTTTGCCATATTTAGAATCTGTAAGTAGCATTTAAATCTTGCTGTGGACACTGAAACATGATCAAAAGCTGCTGTGTAAGACTTTACAAGACTCCAGGAAGGAAAATAACATATGGTGCCTTCAACTGTGTTGTACTTTGGTCCTTGCCTGGATTTTGGCCTTCAAGGCGTTCTGCATAAGCATTAGAGTTTAGAGAATTGAAATCCTAAAGGCTGTGTACTAAAACTTCCAACACCTAGATATCTAATCTTCTAATTAAAATTCTTACTTATGAACAAGTAGAAGAAACTGTTTTTTTTCTTATTACTCGTAATAAATGGCAGTTAATTTATAAGTAGCTCTCCATCCATGCAGCGATCCATCTATCCATGCATCTACAGTGTTGCACTTGAATATGTAGTGATATTTCAGTATTAATATTCATGAGAAACTGATGGTAGGACCACCCGCAGGTACCGAAATCTGTGGATTCTCGTGTATCTTATATACAGGGATGTGGTGTTAGAACTGCACATAGTTTTCCATACTTCCATGTTCTTTGAGTCCCTTCTGACTCCTGTTTAATCGCCACTGCAATGTGCATGCTATGATGGTGTTCTTGTCATTGTTCACAGACTAACAACTAGAGCAAACATTTAAACAATTGTCAGTATATGTCCAATTTTTCTTTCAAATGTTTCTTTTTAAAAAAGGTTTATTTGTTTTAGGTACAAGTACTCTATTTTTATGCCTTTCTACCAGGAGAAGGCATCAGATCCCACTAGCGATGGTTGTAAGCTACCATGTGGTTACTGGGAATTGAACTCAAGACCTCTGAAAGAGCAGCCAGTGCTCTTACCTGCTGAGCCATCTCTCCAGCCCACTTTCAAACATTTCTGATCCATGATTCCATGCTTGGTTGAATCCGTAAATGCAGATCCCTTTAATACAGAAGTTTGATTTGTGTGTGTGTGTGTGTGTGTGTGTGTGTGTGTGTGTGTGTGTAGACATAAAGGCCCGCCAGCTCATTGCTTTGCTCAAACTCTGATAAAAAGCATCTCTTTTAGTACTCAGAACACATAATTAACAAAATCCCATTGTAGTCAGCGCTTGATCTCCTTGAATGCTGTACCACATGGAGTACCTTTTACATTTGTCAATTCATCTAGATGACAGTAGCAAGAAGATTACCAACTGGGCACATCTCACTGGGCCTTTCTGCCTAGCTGCCCCCAATCTAGTTATCTGAGTAGAAAGCTCAGCTTTTACAAATTTTGTCTCTTTTACTTTAGATCTTCCTTTGCTTCCCTGTTGCACAGAGAATGATTTCTGCATCCAGCGTTGTTTGTTCCGGTGGCTCTTTGCTGTGCCTTCCTTTATTCGTTTTTAGCTGCAGCAAGTTTAGAGTCACAGAGAGGAAGGGCAGCTTATTCATTCAATACTTGATTGTGTGTCTCTGAGGGCTGAACTCTCCTTTCCCCCCAGGTGCAAAGGTGGCCTTTCTTCAGCTTCACCTCTTTTCCTTAAGAGAGAATTTCCCCATTGGATTTTTGGTCATGTCTGGTATTGGAACTATTGCTGTGTTCTTATTGACATAAAAGTTTGCTGATGGCCTGGGGTAATTTTTGTTTATAGTCATCTAAAGGAGAGATGAAGGAGGTATTACTAGGCCTGCAATCCTAAAATAGAAAACTACAATAAAAGATTCAGAATTTGACCTAAGCAGAGCTTGTCCTTTGATTTAGCAGAAATGGAAAGAGGCCAGAGTGATCCACTAGTGGGGTGGTGGGGCCAGGCGTGCTGTCTATCTTCCAGCCCTCTTGTCTAAACCGTATCCCCACTCCCAACCATACTCTTTTCCCAAATATGTTCCCGTCTTGTGAGTTTCAGTGTGTGACCTGAGGGAAATAAGATCTAGAAATATCTGACAACTTAAGTTTTATCTGTTCGTCACAAAACACTGAAAATATATAATACAAAATAATTCACTTACTTGCTAGATATAATTTAAATAAAAATTCTGTCTACAGCAGCAACAATATCTGTAGATATGTTTAGTAGAAAAGGTTATATATGTATATATATATATATTTATATTATAAAGCAAACCATAAAATATAGGATCATATTATATAGCCTTTATACATATTCTTAGAGAATCTTGTGTGTTTCTATAGGATAGATTTTGAGAAGTGATATTTAGTGATTCTCCAAAAATGATAGTGAAATGCAAATAGTTAAAGGATAAAAGAGAGACAACTATGTATAGGAGATTACTAAATAATTATTATTAAAAACAAATGGATACATGACAGTATGTAGCTACATGCCCAGGAGACTAGGGGAAAGGGTGTGCAAAGATGGACCCCAAAGGTTGCAAATATTACTGAGATATGAGAGAAATTGCTTTTACAACTCCAGGCACATAATAATTATCAAGATCCAAAGTGAGTATAAAATAACAGCAGCAGCAACAACAACAACAACAAAGATCCTTGTTAAAGCCCCAAACAAGAGAATCTACAATATCACAAGCAAGGAATAGTCCAAACATTTCCAAAAAGATAGCCGTTCGTGGGTGATATGTTGAGAGCCGGGATGGGGTCAGCTTCTCTATAGTTAATATGGAGTTATGAGGAGCAAAACCCATCTCCAAATTTCTGAAATGATTGACTGGAGAGTTCTGTGGCCAGACAAGCAGAAGAGTTGATTAAAAACACGTCCAGACACGAGAAATGCCGAACAACTTATACATGTTACCAAAATGCAAGACAAAGGATATCTGTGTGTGGTTGCGTCGACACAGAGAAGAATGAATAAATCGGGAAGTCAGAGGCGTTTACTCACCAACTGAAGGCATGGTTAGCAAGGGAAGAGAGCTGAGATTGGGGTAGGGGGTCGTGGGTACTGTACAGCTCTCTGTCTGTATTCATTGTTGACTTGTTTTTCCAAAATTAATACGTTTACTCATTTTCTGAATGGTTTAAAATGCTCTTAATTTAATGTAAAGATTCTATTACTAGTACAAGTTACTTTAAAATGGGAGACTGCTGGCAATCCTAAACTTTTCTCTGGGTGTTCATCTGCATCGATTTCTTCTTAAGTGGCCTCTTTCTATTTCTAGCTTTGCAGAACTCCAATTCAGCCTAAAAGCCACCGTTATGATTCCTTGATGGCATCGTGTCTCTGCTAATGAGCCCTTCAAGCTTGATTGGTTCTTAGGAGAGTCACAGTGACAGTGCAGTACTCCTAACATCACATTTCCCACCGCATAAAGTTCCACATCTGTTGCTGATGTGAGCTAAGCATGGGTTTTGAACTAATGTCTGTACATTTTTTCATATAAAAATCATAACTGCCTGAATGCTAGCTAACATTAACTTCGTGTGGTGCTTAAAGAACCATTTCAGGAAATGATTTTGGTTATGAAAACATATAGAGAGACAGATAAAGCTCAGAGTGCATCTTTTTTAAAAAAAAAATATTTATTTATTATATATATAATATTCTATCTGTGTGTATGCATATAGGCCAGTAGAGGGCACCAGACCTCATTACAGATGGTTATGAGCCACCATGTGGTTGCTGGGAATTGAACTCAGGACCTTTGGAAGAGCAGGCAATGCTCTTAACCGCTGAGCCATCTCTCCAGCCCAACTCAGAGTGCATCTTAAAATGTGTCTGAACCCATCAACTGAGGGAAAGAAGCAGGGGATGTCCAGAGGAGGTGTCTCTTTTTTTTTTTTTGGATTCTTCGAGACAGGGTTTCTCCGTAGCTTTTGGTTCCTGTCCTGGAACTAGCTCTTGTAGACCAGGCTCGCCTCGAACTCACAGAGATCCGCCTGCCTCTGCCTCCCGAGTGCTGGGATTAAAGGCGTGCGCCACTAACGCCCGGCTCTATGAGGAGGTGTCTCTTGACTGCGAGCAGCAGCCACAACGTGGGAGAAGGGTTAGCTGGCCTCCTTCTTGATGGTATTTGTTGAGGTGAAAGAATAGGAAATGTAGCCAGCATGATGTGTCTATTAAAAGACACATTACCTAAAACTGGGACCCTGAGGAGCCAATAGCCTCTAACCATGCATCAATTAAAAAACAAAACAACTCTATTATAAGGAATTTAAGGAAAATATTGTTTTCAAGGCATGATGTACTGCAAAGAGAAAGATGGTTTTCCCTGAGAGGTCCTGAATCCTAGCTGCTCCTTCGCAGAACCTGGAAGCCTGAACTCCTCCTACTTTGCATTCCAGTACTTGGTCTGCGTGTATCTCGTTTAGAACTGCTGGCGCAATTAATCCATTCGTTTCTAAAGGAACCCGTCTTCAAGCCACACCTTAGAGGACCGCTTGGAGTGAGTAAGCTTCCAAGATACATCATCTCACCCAGGTGACCACACCCCGTAAAAAGGCAGTCCCTGAGCAAGAACCACCGAGACAGCAGGCAGTAGACTGAGCGCCTCGAGACGAGAGGTTGGAATTTTAAGAGACAGCTAAACAGGTGTGGGGGGGATTGACATCGTGAGTCACGAACTCGAATGAGGGTGAAGCAGACTGGAAACCAATTGATTTCCTGCCAATGCAGTTCTATTTAAAATTCGATGTGTCGTTATAGTCACAGAGTGACAACTAGGAAACTTCCAGAGATCTGTAAAATTATCATAATGTAAAAGAATGTCAAAGACATGCAGAAACACAGGAGAGATGTTAGGGGTTAGAACAGATTGACTGAGAGGAGGCGAGAGGAGCAGGAAAGGAGACAGTTTAAATACTTAGTCTTTAGAATTCATGAAAGACACAAATCCATAGAATCAGAATTGTAAACAAGATACATTCTCTAAAAAATTCCATGTCCAAATCCAACTTATTGAAACTTCAGAAACCCAAAGTATCACTTAAGAACTGAAAGCAATGAAGACTTTTAAGCCTAGTCCCCCCTCCCATCAAGTAAAAACAGGCAATGAACCATAGGAACAATAGAGAGTCTGAGGTTACCTCCAACAGACCTTAAATAAGGAAACATTCAGAGGAAAAATAACCTAACTGCAAAGAGAAAACTGAACAGCAATGCCCCAGAAGTAAATTAGCAGCCAAAACCTGAACAAGCAGTGACTGTGTAAGAAAATAATGAGGTTTTGTCTGGTTGCGTAATAGATATTAAATGTGAAGCAATGCTTTATTCCAAAGAAATTGATATTAAAACTTAAGTCCCTGTGTTGTTCATAAAGAGTGTAAAGATATCGGCTGGCCTGTAACCTACCGAGTATTGAAATGTTCAATGCCACTGAAAGAATAAAACGTTATAATATTGTAAATTGCAGAGCAGAAAAATATGAGATTAAAAAGCACAAGACAATAGAAGCCAGAGGAGAAAGGAAGGGATATGCAGAGATGGAGAAGAATAAACACTTGAAGCAAGATGATGAAGTCAAATCCCATCACATTAGCGATGACAGCACGCACACAAGGTTCCGCTTACAAGTAATAAAGACTGTCAGCTGAACTTTTTTTTTTTTTAAACTCAGCATTGTGCTGCTCAAAAAGGATGTGTTTCGAGTATGAAGGTTTAGGAAAGTTGTATATCAAAATGAGAGAAAAATTTATCAGTCAAAAAATGAACTGAAAGCCTCTTCAACTCTGCTCGTGTCAAGTAAAATAGATTTAGGGCAAAATAAATGCAGAGGGCTACAGAATGGCAAAATGTCCAGTTGTCCAAGAGCATATAAGAATTGAAATGGTATGTGTATGTTGTGTACTCTCAAAATACCAACACTGGCATTAATGCATTCATCTCTGCATTAAAAATGTTTAACACACTTCACTTGGTGACTGACACTTGAAGAAAACTGGGGGGAAAAGATATCACATGATAGCACCTGAGCAATTATCCACAATTTGAAATTTTACGAATTTGTTCATGCATGTGTATAAAAAAAAGAAAACCTCCACTAATTCAGGCAAATCCTCATGAAAGCCCTCCCAATAGACTCAAATGTCTCTACTCTCAGACACTCCTGTCTGTGCAGCAAGAAATGAATCAGAAGCGAGAAGAATGCATTTAGATTTTAGGTGAACTAAGATTGACTTTGTAAATGGTATGCATGTGAGTTCAAAATGTGTACAGAAAATTATTTTAATAAGCACTTAGAAACTATCCTGAATGTTAGAAAGGTTACATAAATCAGTAAGATTTGCATAAATAAATAGCAAACAATTAGAATAGCTTTTAATTTTTATAATGCCTTAGCAAATGTGCTATGTCCAGTAATAATTGTAGCAGAAAATACTGAAAAAAAATTTTTTTGAAAAAAAAAAGTAGCACAGCTAACAAACATTGAACAAAGCCAATTGTAACATTCTTATGAACACAAAGAGTCAACAGCATAAAAGGAGTTCATCTAAATTGATCTATAAATGAAATACTATGCCAAGAAAAATATCTCAACACGTGTAACATGTGCTAAGTTGGTTCCCAAATGTAAGGGGGAAAGCAAAGGTCTAAAAGTTACCGAGGCAGTCCTGAACTTTAAGGTAACTTGAAGCTTTCAAAATGTTACAACGCATCATAAATTGTTATGTAACATTAGAGTTACCTATGGGATCTTGGCAAGCTAAACACTGACACAAATAAATTACACATAGAGAATTGCACACAGTGTAAGCTCTTTTTGACAGAATCAATTCTGGAGATCAACAAAGAAATGGTCCTTCCAATCCACAGTCCCAGGACTGTGGGGCATCAATATGAAGAAACTGTAAATGGATTCATGCCCAACACAACATGAGAAAAACCACACATATATGGTTGTGTTGGGCATGGATCTATTTACATTTTCTTGTTACACATAAAACATAATTAGTATCATATTATGATATAGACTATGCATTGTGCTAATATATTTAGTATTCGTATGGGGATAATTCCTATAAATCCAGAGATCATAGAAAAACATACAAAACTCAAATAATGTTTCTAATATGAAGAATCACAAATAACAGACAAAGAAAATATTAGACACAGAAATTATAACCAGCTTTTAAATCTGTGCTGTGATATCTTTGATTTGATTTTGAAAATGTTACTCTGGGAACAGATACTGAGTCTGTGCTCGATGTATCAACACATTGACACAGGGTCTCTTTCTAGAGGTATATTTGTATCCATCTGAGATTGATGTATGTAGGCAGACGGCAAATGACAGGTCAGGATCATTGAACACAATGTGTGACCTATTTACAGGCCAAACAGCCTGTGGTTTAATACTTAATGAAAGTATTCAGCACCTGTTTTTTTTTAAAAAAAAAATAAAAATAAAAATGTGTTGTTTGTGTTCCATGGTATGGGTAATCTGGTTGCTGGATAGGTACAGTTCCAACTAGGAAGACAATAAGATGCTAAACCCATTCGTCAAGTTTGGGCTAGCAAGTAAGTGATGGGTATCACTGTCATCCTTACAAAGCCACTGAGGACCAGGAATGCACCCTTAAGCACTTAAGGAGCATGTCACTGACATTGCTAACTGTCTACTGATCAAGTATTTAGGCTAAAACAATATCAATGCATCCCATATAATTGTTTGGGAGCCTTTTATAGGCCAGAATAAAAGAATAAAGGGATGTGATCCTTTGTGGAGATTAGATGGAACAGACACAGATATGGTGTTTTCATACCGTTGTACACCCTAAACGAAAGAAAGCAGGAAAATACCAAGTCCCTTCCATTGTTTGAAAGAATCTCTAAATTTGGCAGAATTGAGTTCCATCCATAAAACGAGAAAATCTTAGGTCATCTTGGGGCAGAGAGCAGGTACAGTCTCCGTCCAGCTCAGGCAGAAGGTGGCAGGCTGGAGATGCCCACCAAAGAAGTTGACGTCTTCTATACCTTCTGAAGAGCTCAGAGGGACTTTAACGAGATAGCAGCTCAGGCTGAGGGAGTTTACTTTGCACTGTCTATGTACAGTTATAATGAGTCATTTCAACATAAAGAAAAATGCTAAAGACGGTGTCAAAAATGCTCCATCTGCAGATGGTGCTTGCAGTACATTAGCACGCCATGCCTACTGTCGTCCGCCTTTTCAGTGGAAAATCTTGATTCCTAAATGTCGAGTAGATATGAAGGAAATAAAAATTCCGAGACCTACAGAATGCTGTGGTAATAAAACACCCACCAATCAATTTGTAATATCCTGTTTCTTTTCCTGACACTTCACAAGCAAAGATCTCAGGATAGTACCCAGTTCCAAAATAACTCTTTCAAAATCAAACCAAAGACATCACAGCACAGATTTAAATGCTGCCTATAATTTCTTTGTCCTGTGTTTTCTTTGGATGCTACAATCTGAATGGACCCAGTCTCTGATTTTTTTAATATACATTTTATTGCATGCTCACAAATCCAGGGCAAGTGAGGTTATGCGAAGTGGATGTGGAAGAGTGTGTGATAGAAACCACATCTGGTCTCAAGGACACAAAAAGAATAGTACACAATGAGATGTGTGTCAGGTTGACACTGGGTTTTCATACAGCCATCAGAACTGGGTTTCAAGACTGGAGATGGCTTGCCTAATTTGCACAAGATACTGAGTTCAGGTGACAGCACTATAAATAAATAAGTAGGTATGTAGATGATAGATAGATAGATAGATAGATAGATAGATAGATAGATAGATAGATAGATAGATAGATAGATTAGAAGAATTGGTCCTCACTAAAATAATAATTGGGGCTCTAAATTATAGCTACAAATATTGATTTCATGACAGTTTTGTTCCCAAGGAGAATAGAGAGAACATTAATGAATGCCACACAGAAGGATGAGCATACCTAAGGGCATATGGACAGTGTGAGATAAGGTGACAACAAAGCCTGTGCATTAGCTGACAGTATGAGTAGGAGAAGCCTCCTGGTAACTGCTTGAGCTTGCGTGTGCCATTGGCATTATGACCTCCTACTCTTAGGTGCCATCATAAAGCTATCCAAGCTTTCTCAAAATCTTTGTATTCATTTAACCATTCACACATGTTAATCTTTCAAACTATGGATTTACCCCTTCTCTTGGTGCAACAAGAGCCATTAGCCATTTCAACAAGAGCCATTAGCCATTTGAATCTGGATTGTGACAACAGAGAGGGGCACATGAGGCAGGACCACATGCCGAGTTACCTGCAAGGTGTCAAGGAAGGAAGGAGTGAAAGAATTGTCTGACTTTCCAGATGTGCAGTTGAGAGGGTGTTGGCCTCTATCAGCAGACTACAGAACTGCCAAAGACAACTAAGCCTAGACTTCGGAGAGGAAAACATGCGAGCACTGTTGGACATAGCATGCTGGATATATTTTTGAGTCATGATTCATTTTGCTGGAAATACTTGCTCCAAAAGAAATTAAATTGGTCCTGATGTTGTGATTTTGGTGTGCCCAGGCAGCTTCTCTGGCCTTGGCCTTTACCTGTGAGTTCAGCATGAAGTACTGCCTCTGGATGGAGATTTCATCTGAAATGATCTAGGGTTGTATATTTTCATTTAGTTACAAATTATGACATTGCAGAGATTAACCAAAAGGACCTCATACCTTACAATAGTTTTCATCATCCTATATTGTATTTGCATAGATAATAAAGAGGAAGAGAAAGCACCTATCAAGGGACGTTTTTCCTCCCATAATTATATTTTTCACTGGGCCTCATAGATGAAATATAAACATGTACAATGTGTGTGCTTAAGAAGGAACACTTTGCCCCAGATGTGGACTTGAACACACACAGTATGCAATCCATGCATGGGATCTCACCCACAGTGTGCATGCAAGGGTACATACAGATGTGCTCTTTGCAGTGGGAGCACTGCCTGTGTTCTTTACTCTGCAAAAAGGAGGATTTTTGTTTGTAGGCCAGAGTTTTCTCAAGTCAAAGTAAAAGAAGATTACGCAGTTAAATTATACAACATAAACCATGGACAGTATTAAAACTTGATTCAATAACAGTGAAACAGTGTTTAAAATTCACCTCTGCCTTCATGTGATCTCTGTTCCCATGCCCCACAGCCCTGTAACTCCTGCCTACGGTACTGGATTATGCCAATGTGCATCATCTCCGTCATCATAGAAAGTATACGAGAGAGTCAAACCCAGATTACTTCCTGTTTTTATGCAACCATATGAACAAAGAATGAGTTTTGGCTTTTGAAATGATTGGAAACTGATCAAAAGAAGCATATTTTAGAACACATGTAATAACTTGAAACACAAAATTTAAGGTCCTTAAATAAGTTGTACTAAGCATAAGCATGCCCAATTCCTTCTGTGTTGTCTGTGTTTGCATCTGCCACACCAAATTGAACAGTTGCCTCGGAGACTATACATCCTACACAGTCAAAATATTTTCTGTGTGGCTCCCTCGAGGATAGTTTGCCAACCCTTGAGCTGAAGGAAGGAAGTAGCAGTGTGACAAATTGCTTTAATAGAGAATATTTGGTGCAACGCAGGGAAATGAAATGAAAGGAGAACGTTTCCAGTTATACTGATTCGCTTTCTGCGAGAGACTTGCATTTTAGACTTTCGTAATGGATTGAGATGGAGTCCCAGGCAGTGTTGGAAGTAGCATTGATCATGCATACCCAGGGCCTCATGGAGTCTGCTTTCTCGGTCTTTCTGCAATTCCTTTAGATATTCTCCGTAGCTCATTTCTATGTATAGGCCACTATCTTCTCTAGTGTCCAAAGTCAAATTAAATTCTCTCAGAGTTTGGCATATTGAAACAAGGAAATAAGTGGGCCCTCTAGGCAGCAATGCCAATTGTCTTTTTAACTTTCTCTTAGAAAATGGTGGAGACAAGAACGATTATTTTACGGTGGGAGCTCTCATTATTGCCATTTCATGAGGATGACCCCACTAAGGAATGTGCCATCTTTTATTGGGCCAAACTTAAATACAAGCCAGAAATTCATCAACTCATTTGATCAAAAATGCTATAGAGCTATTTTAGAGAATTTCAACAGACCTAGAGTTCCAACTTCTATGCTCATGAATATCATGATGCCATGATAAAGGGCCGTAGGGGATTCAACCCAACTGATTTAATAATATCAACAAATGAAAGAGAAAGAGACGAAACACTTCTCTTTCCTCCTCTCTTACAAGTATTTTTCCCTGTATTTAGAAGTAGTTGTACCAGCGTGCACTCCCACCAACAATGCAGGAGTGTTCCCTTCACCCCACAACCTCTCCAGCATTAAGTTGTCATCAGTGTTTTTTATCTTGGCCATTCTTACGAGTGTAAGATGGAATCTCAGAGTTGTTTTGATTTGCATTTCTTTCATGGCTAAGGATGTTGAACATTTCCTTAAGTGTCTTTCAGCCATTTTAGATTTCTCTGTTGAGAGTTCTCTGTTTAGGTCTGTACTCCATTTTTTTATTGGATTATTTGTTCTTTTGATGACCAATTTCTTGAGTTCCTTGTCTATTTTGGAGATCAGACCTCTGTCTGATATAGGATCGGTGAAGATCTTTTCCCATTCTGTAGGCTGTCATTTCATCTTGTTGACTGTGTCCTTTGCTTTACAGAAGCTTTTCAGTTTCAGAAGGTCCCATTTATTAATTGTTTCTCTCAGTGTCTGTGATGCTGGGGTTATATTTAGGAAGTGGTTCCTTGTGCCAATGCATTCAAGTGTACTTCCCACTTTCTCTTCTATGAGGTTCAGTGTTGCTGGCTTTATGTTGAGGTCTTTAATCCATTTGGAATTGAGTTTTGTGCATGGTGATAAATATTGATCTATTTTCATGTGAGTGCAAGTTGGTGGTACAGCCCCTTTGGATATCAGTATGGCGATTTCTCAGAAAATTAGGAAGCAACCTTCCTCAAGACCCAGCAAATACCACTTTTGGGTATATATCCAAAGGATGCTCAATCATACCACAAGGACATGTACTCAACTATGTTCATAGTAACATTGTTTGTCATAGCCGGAACCTGGAAACAACCTAAATGCCCCTTGACTGAAGAATGGATAAGGAAAATGTGGTGCATTTATACAATGGAGTACTACACAACAGGAAAAAAAATAATGACATCTTGAAATTTGCAGGCAAATGCATGGATCTAGAAAACATCATATTGAGTGAGGTAATCTGTAACATAAGGGGGCTGGTTTGTTGGGGTTTCTGTCCCACCCAGTACCCCACAGCCGCAGAGATCTCTATAAGTTTTAAAGCTGATTGGCCCATTAACTCAGGCTACTTATTAGCTCTTGTAGCTTATATTAACCTATTATTTTGATCTATTTTAGCCATATGGCTCGGTACTTTTTTCAGCTGGCAGATTACATTCTGCTTCCTTGGTGATCTGAGCAGGACTGGGAGGAATCAACTTCTTCCTTTCCAGACTTCTCCTGTTCTCATTGCATCATTTCTACTTCCTGTCTGGTTTTTCCCACCTGTACTTCCTGCCTAGCCAATCAGCGTTTATTTAAACATGATTGACAGAATACAGACAAATCTCCTGCACCACTAATCCATTCCCAGAAAAACAAATATCATATGTACTCACTCATAAGTGGTTTTTAGAAATAAAGCAAAGAAAACCAGCCTACAAATCACAACCCAGAGAACCTAGACAACAATGAGGACCCTAAGAGAGACATACATAGATCTAATCTACATGGGAAGTAGAAAAAGACAAGATTTCCTGAGTAAATTGGGAGCATGGGACCTTGGGAGAGGGTTGAAGGGGAGAGGAGAAGAAGGGAAGGGAGCAGAGAAAAATGTATAGCTCAATAAAATCAATAAAAAAGAAGTAGTTGTTTAAGATCCAACACATGGCTTTGTCCTGTGCTGATTCTCACTGTAGGCTCCCCCAGACCTAGGAGAATTTCAATTTGAGACACAGAATCATGCTGCACTTGCAGAATGCCTTTTTTAATCATCAGAAACCTCAACCAATCACCCATGTGCGATGATATTAGTTTTGTTGTCTGAAAATCCCTTGGAAATGCACCCAAAAATTGAATGAAGCAGACATGTGCTAACATGCAAAGGCATAGTAGTTATCAATGGTAGAATATCACGGTGAGTCTGCTGACGTCTGATTTATAATTCTTTCAACTGTTGCAAGTGTTTAAGGAATTTTCTAATAAAAATATTGGAGAAAGTCTCCTGAAATACATTTCATTTAATCCTCAAATTCCTCAGCATTTTCCTGAAGCATGACTGACTTTAAAGGAAAGCCTGAGATGCAGGGATTACTGCCCAAGATTTCTTGGGCATGGATCAAATTCAGACCCAAATGCAAATAAATCTCAGCTCAGTCATGTGTGACTATTGATGTCACCGTCGCTGTTCTGTGCATTGGCCACTAGGTGGTAATTTGTGTAAACATCCTAGTGCAAAGAAGACAGCTAAGGGCTTAGACTTTGAGACTTTAAAGTTTCCTCTAGCCTGGTCCTTCCTCACCTGTTTTTACTACGCACCGTCTGTCTTTCTGTGCTGTTGGGTTCAGGAGCATCTTGGTGAGGCTTAGAAAACATTGCTGCTGGTGAGTAGAGCCCAGGGTCTCCCACATCCCACCTTGGGATGTCACTGATTCCCCTTCTCACAGTATCCAGTGCCACTTGGGTGCTTTTACCAGAAAGTATCATGAAGCCAGACTGACCTTGATAAGTGGTTAAGTTTTTGTTGTATATCCGTCTAAGTTTTTTTTTTTTTTATGGTTATAGATAGTCTCAGTTGTCTGAGAATTACAACCCTGGACCAAACAAAGGCTAATAAGAAAAGAGGCCTAGGTTCACTGTGTGCATCCTCTGGAAGTGAGGAGATTCCTTTGCTCAACAAAGCTAAACTGCATAGCTTGAAGCACATTTAAAGTCCTGTGAGAAACACTGGATATGTCTCCGTGTGTTAAATATAGCAAAAAAGCTGTATTTATACAGAGGCTGCTATCGTTATATACCCTCGTTCACTTTCTCTTGCCTTCACAGAAGAATACAGATTAGGACAATTTTGAATGTGCCCTGGAAGTCCTTGAACATAGGGGGGCAACATCTAAGAAGGGTCTTTGTGCTGGTGCTGCCTGACAACTTGGCAGAAGGTGAAGACAATTAAGCAAATAGAAAAAAAGGTCTGATTAGACTGTCAATCCAAAAGCCCATCCTTGTAACTAACAAATTCCTGCAGTGCCAAAGGTCCCCACCTTGGTAAATCAATCACTTAGCGTTAGGCTCCACCCCCTCAATCTTGCCACAGTAGTAATGACCTTCTGACTCACAAATTTAGGGAACATGTGCAGAAGGCAGCAGAATATCTTGGCAGGGTTTATATTTTTAGCACTGACTTCCCTGGGGTAACACGGGGAGTCCCAGAACTCTGTAAGCTTCAAGCAAGGCTGTTCTTCACAGATGGAGGCCTCGGCAGAGTCAGTCTCTCCCAGCTGCTCATGTGCATCGTCACATACAAGGGACGTCACGCCACTGTGGTCTCACGCATCTCCCTGCTAGGTGATGGATAGCTACATCGGATTTCAGTAGTGATCTTTCTTTTGCCAAATTCTTATTTAAACCTCTCTCTGTGACCACACTTTTATTTAGCTATTTAGTTAGTTAGTTTATTTTTTGGTTTTTTGTTTTGTTTTGGTTTTTTTCATGCCAGATTTTCTCTGTATAACAGAGCACTGGCTGTCCTGGGACTATTCTGTAGACCAGGCTGGCCTCGAACTCGCAGAGATCTGCCTGCCGCTGCCTCCCAAGCACTGGGATCAAAAGTGTGCACCACTACTCCCAACTGATAGTTTTATTTCTTATTGGATTATTCTGCCTGAGTTTACAGATTATCATAAAAGAATGAGGCCATAAGACCTCAAGACATAACCTCAGACAAACTTGATGAAACACCACCAATTGTTTTTATTTTTTATTACTCTTTTTTTTCTTGAAATCTGTCTAATTTCTAAAAAGTGATTAACTAATCATTTATTTTTAAAGATTTGATTTTAGTTTATGTGTATGGACATTTTTGCCTCTGTGTGTATGTATGTATGTATATGTATGCATGCATGCCTGGGCCCATAAAAAGTGTTACAAATGGTTGTAAGCTACCATGAGGGTGCTGGGAATTGAACTTGGGTTATCTGCAAGTGCAGCAAATGTTGAATCATCTCTCCAGCCTTCACCCAGTTGATTAATGAATTTTTAAAGATAAACTTCATAAATGCTTTCCCATTATTTAGTTGAATGTGATTTTCGAGGTGTCTAAAAATGAGCACCAGCTTTTGAACTAACCCACTAAATCTTCCTTGCGTGTGGCTTTTTATCAGACACTTTCTTGATCAGATACTGATCAGATATGATACAGATGTGCTTAAGTGGATCCACATCTACAGAAAAGAGATAATCACTGTCTGTAATAAAACTCAATCATCTTAAAATTCCGGCAGAACAGTTGTTTACCCTCACTCGGGCAAATGGGGAACAATCCAGTGTATTTAGTAAATTCTGTAATGCTTGATTCTGAAAGTTGCCTAGTGTAATACATTAGAGAAGTTACATATCCTTGTACTTTGAAGTATATCACATTGCCAAGGCTGTAAAGACTAAAACCAAGGAAAGCAGGCGGCAGCCCTGGATGAAGACCCTTTGGTATGGTTGTGGGCTTGAAAGGTGAACTTGACAGCCACTAAATGGTAAACGCTCACATACAAAGTGTTCTCTTTTCGTAGATGTGAGCACATGCTCAGATGGTTCCAGCTCTGGGCAGATCATAAGAATCCCCATCATAAGACTAAAAATCAAAAGCCTGACCCACAGATGACTCCCTGTCTAAAAGCTATGTTTGATCTTCTGTTCAGTGCATGGTCTTAAAGTAAAGATCAGGCCCTATGTCTCTCAACCTCTAACAGTCTAGCCCAGATTTTCAGAAACTGATATCTACAGACCTCTTATGGCCTGTGCTCAAAGGTAGCAAATGGTCACTTCTGTCACACCCTATAATCCAAACAAATCAGAATGCTACCCCACACTCAAGAGATGACAGAACAGATTCTAAATCTTGATGGGAAGAGCTGCAAAGGGATTGAGGCCTCTTCTTATCTATACACGTGTTTTCTGGCAATTTTTATGTCAACTTGACACAAGCTAGAGTCATCTGAGAGGATGTGAGCATCAGCTGAGAAAATGCCTCCATAAAACTGAGCTGTAGGCAAGCCCCATCTTTTCTTAGCAACTCATGTGCGAGGGCCCAGCCAATTGTGGGTAGCATCACTCTTGGGCTAGGCATCCTGGGTTTTATAAGAATGCAAACTGAGCAAGCCATGAGGACCAAGCCAGTCAACAGAACTCCTCCATGGTCGCTGCATCAATGCCTACCTCCAGGTTTCTGCGCTGTTTGAGTTTCTGCCTTGACTTCCCGCAGAGATAGGCTGTAATGTAATGTAAAACTGTAAGCTAAAACAAACCCTTTCCTCCCTTTCCTCTCTATATTGCTTTGGTAATGGTGTTTTTACCACAGCTATAGAAATCTAAGTAAGACACGTGTGATACTTGATTTTGTTTGCTCGCTTAACTGTCCCACAGGGTGTCTAGACATGCGATCAGATGTTATTCGGGCGTCTTAGTTGGTCTCTGCCTAGATGATATTAATATCTGAATCTGTAAGTTGAGAGAACCAGGTTGTCTTCCCATGAAGAAGCTGAAGATTTGGCAAGAACGGAAAGGATGAGGTGAAGGAACTCCTCTGTCCTGACTGTTGAAGCTGAGCAATTGATCTCTAGTTAGAGACCAGCCTCTGGCTCTCTCTGGAACACGGGCTCATCCTGAGTCTCAAGCTTGCTGACTTTAGGCCTAGACCTTATTGCTTTGATCCCCCTGGCCTGCAGGCCATCAGACTCTTTCTGAAACTGCGCATTGGCTCACTGAAATCTCTAGCTTGTTAATCACAGATTGTGAGACTTCTTAGCTTCCATCACCCCATAAACCAGTTTCCTGTAATACATCTCATTAGCTGATCCCAACATGAAAGTAATACAGAAACTGAAGAGTGGAGAAGTGGGGTCATCGCTACAACTAACCTGATGGTGTGGTTCTTAGACCTTTTAGAATCATGGTCAAAGGAATCCTTTAATGTTGTAAGCAGAATTTAATGAGTGATTCTTATGATAATTCCAACGCCCAGAATGCTAATTGAAATGCACATAGTGAAATCCAAGTTCATCATGCATCCGATGGGTATAGAAACTCTGCTAGGGTAGACTCATAAAGTTGTGAGGGTGAATCCTGAGCTTCAGAGGGGACCTCCAGATGTTAAAGATGTGGGGAGCATGGCATAGCTACTGAGGAGAGCTGCTGTTGCTGAATAGAGTCTACCCAAAAAGAAGGACATGTGTGCTGTAGGCAACAGGACCCTAGGTGATGCATTGCCTGAGCTAGTGGGAGCTCATATCACATCACCTTGTGCCCACGATGGCGGGCACGTGTCTACAGGAAATCATGTTTGCACTACTAGGTTTCGGTCTTGCTTTTGTTTAATCTTTCCTTGGTACCCTCGCATACTTCCCTCTTAGAATAGAAACATTTGCCCTGTGTCACTGTGTATTGGATGGGCATGGCTTGCTTTCAGATGTTATAGGCACTAACAGTTCAGGGTTTGCCTTGAGTCTCAGGAAGCTGAACTTAGAACTTCTGAAACAGAGTTGAGATGGTGACAACTTCAGGGATTTTTGACTTTAAACCAGATGTGTTTTGCCTCAGGATATGGTCATGTGAACCACATGAGCAGTAAAGCGAGGGAATTCTGGATTTGATATCATGTCATATGCTTTGTCTCAATATACCTGGAAGATAGACATCATCACCAGCCCCAATGTGTACGCGCGCACACACACACACACACACACACACGTACACACACACACACACACACATTCCACATACACGTATATTCTTTTAAAATGTACCTGAGCTATAAACTCCCAGTTATTTGGGAAGAATAGGAAGACCAGAAATTCAGGGTCACCCTTGGCTACCTAGTGAGTTTGAGATGAGTTTAACATACATAAGACCCTGTTTGTTTGAAAAAAAAATAGAAATAAATGAAAACTTGACAGTGGACATAGAGAAGCTTGAAGATAAGGGTGTCTTCTCTGAGATGTGCTAAACCTCTTGGAGGTGGGGAATCTTGTGACAGTCGAAGTCTGTAAAGTATTGCTTCAACAGAGTGAAGTGCCTAGTCTCTCTTCTTCTGTCTCCTTCTCTCTTTCTCTCACTTTCTGCCATGTTTGACTATGTATCATGGACTGGCCTTCAAAACACAATTTTTAGAACCAAGACCCCAAGTACTAGGGTTCTAGGTGCGTAGGTTCTTTGCCCAAGTCCTGGGGTTCTAGGTGCGTAGGTTCTGTGCCCAGTTTTGGTCTGTTTCATGATAAACTTTACAAAGGTTTGGGCTGGCTAGCATGTAGTTATTGAATGCAATAGCACCATAAAAAAATTCTATAAAAATAAGTTCAACCCAGGACCCTTGATTTTGTGACTTTCCCTTTTAATTCGGAAGAGACTTCTTCAGACTGAATTTCATCAAGGATAATTGATCTGAGGAACCTAGCACATTTTAAAATTTGAAATCAGCTTGATTGTATATACAGACATGGCAGCTCACAACAATTCCAGATTCAAACATTAATAAAAATATGTTCCATCGTCATTTTCTGTGACATCGGTGTATAGGAGGAGACATGTTATCTTATGAGACAGTTGCCTTAAACCACGTTAAGGTGGCTATCCAATCATTTCGTGGAGTCATTTCTCAAGCATTACATTGTATTCCTGTTACCTTAATTGCCTTTAGCTGTGGCTGTATTTTAAAGAACAGCACCATTTATCAGGCCTGCTGCAAATACAAATGATTTTCCCTCGTGGGAATGCTGAGCCTAATTTGTTTGTCTTTTTCCTTCTAAAACAGACCTTCATTAAAAGGACCTCAGGACAGTCATAGTAATTGAAAGCAACAGTGTTCTTAATTCTGTGTTCAGTTAGCATTGCTTCTGCCTTCCCTGGTAGGGGCCTCATCAGAGTGTGTTATATGAGTCAGTGTGCTGGTTTGTGCATGATCTTATACTGTGCTAACTGACATTAAATTTAGAATTCTAGAGTGCCACTGAAAGACTTAAAAGGTTGAACTGCTTGAACTCTACAGACCTGTGGACGGTGTTGACAGGGTGTCGGACTCAGGAGGTCAAGTTCTCCGGTGACCCGGAGCTCGGCCTTGCTGGGTGATTCACACTTGTGGTGACATCTTGAAGTCCGTTTTATATAAATGAGCTTATTTGGAGGGCCTTGAGTTATTTCTTCAGCTTAGTGCGAAAACACTAGTTGTTTGGTGTGTGTTTTGCTTGGGGCACATAAGAGAATAAATGTAAGTAAAACATTTGACATTGTGCAGCCTCTACTATGGTTGGTAGTGATGTTGCAAACTAATAAAATTAGGAGAAAACAAGGGAAATGAGGGCATCGGTGTAAAATAGAATGAGATCAAAACCTGCAGGTGCCAGGCTGTCTAATATTCTGAAAGGCAGGATATAGGAGGAAAGCCAATGTAAAATTCAGGGGTAGTGTTTGCTTACCCTGTGTAAAACCCTCCAATATTCAGCACCCCAATATTTTTCAGCAGTGAAAAACAAAGAAAGCTGGTGAAAATTGCAGGGCTATTTTATCTCAGGGATAAGCAAGCAATCAGCAAGAATCCTATATAGACATTTCATGATCATGTTTTAATGCAAAGTTTTAATATTTGATCATTTGGGATAGTGTTTGTCATCAAATAAGCACAGCTAAACATTATTGTTGTTTCTTTATAATGACTCCTGTATTTGATTAGTTTAGTCTAATCTTATAATGCAGCTAGAAGTCTGGTTTTATGTCAACACAAAATTTTATGTTGAAATGTTTTATATTACCTTGTTTTGAATTGTTGAGGCTGGATGAATTCAGAACGTAGAGTTTTATTTTAAATATTTTTTTGATTTTAAAAACTTTTTTATGGTTATGGGTGTTTAACCTACATGTATATTTGAATGTATGTGCACTAGGTACATGCCTAGTGTCCAAGGAGGCCAGAGAGGACATAAGATTCCCTGGGAACTGGAATTTAAGATGGTTCTCAGCTCACTACCATATGGATGGTGGGAACCAAACCTAGGTCCTCTGGAAGAACAGCCAGTGCTTTTCAAATATAGTATGTATTTATTATATTTTATGTGTATGAGTGTTTTGCATGCATGTATATCTGTACACCTCTTGTATGCACTGACAGAAGCCAGAAGGTGTCATGTCCATAAGGAATGGGAGTTACAGAGAACAGTGAGCTGGGAAGTGAACTGGGGCCTTCTGGAAGAGCAGCTCTTAATGCTGAGTCATTGTTCCAGCCCCACATTAAAAGCTTCAGTTATAGACTTTAGGAGGGAATAACTAGGATAAAGCAAAGTACCAAAAATATGAAAGAGAAGAAACTATATATTGTAGATATGTATCCTATGATTGATATTAGCCTACATGTTAGTCTTTAAAAATCAGGAGCTCAAGAGATGTACTATGACTAGTTGAGCTTAGAAAATGGGCACATTCCAGCCATCTGTGTTTCACTAATGTGTGAAACATGACTTCCTGGCATCATCTAGACAGAAATGGTGAAGATCTTCTACATCACGAATACATACAACATCTCGAAGGAAGTCTTTCAAAGTTGGCATTTTCTGGCTTTGGAAACTTTCATTTTCTGAAAAGCGAAAAATGCATCAGCAACTCAATGGCCTGTATTTTCATGCTGAGGCAAATCAAATAGTTAGCTGGTAATTTAGAGCAGTGGCACTCAAAGTTTTCAACTTTATGCCCCTAAAAATTAAATTAAATGCTTTCTTCCCCACTCAAAGCTTTTTTTTTTTTTTTTTTGGTTTTTCGAGACAGGGTTTCTCTGTGGTTTTGGAGCCTGTCCTGGGACTAGCTCTTGTAGACCAGGCTGGTCTCGAACTCACAGAGATCCGCCTGCCTCTGCTTCCCAAGTTCTGGGATTAAAGGCGTACGCCACCACCGCCCGGCTTTCAAAGCTTTTTTTTTTTCATTTATGGAATTATTAGACTGACACCTATAGTCATAAAAATGAAGATGTAACATATAAATATACTTTAATTGTGATAAAATAAAAATGGAAATTGGAAAAGTCACAGTCTTTTTTGATAGTGCTTCAAAATAACTCACTGCTTTAGGTAAGAACGCATGTGTTTGGACATCCTCAATGATGAACACGTGTGTTTGGACAACTTCCCTAATGAACACGTGTGTTTGGACAACTTCCCTAATGAACACGTGTGTTTGGATATCCTCCATGATGAACACATGTGTTCAGAAAGCCTCCCAAATGAACACGTGTTTGGACAGCCTCCATAATGAAAATGTATGTTTGGACAGCCTTTGTCATTTTCAAAACACTTGGTTTGACACTGTAATATAGAAATTCATAATCGGATTCTAGAATTTGACTTTTTTAATTACTGATTTTAATGACTGTTGCTTTCCCCTAGAATTTCTTCTTAGAGATTTGAAAATCTAAATGGAAGAAGTATTTCTCTTTGTGGTAACTATACCACACACCTTTTATTTAACCGTAGGCACCAATTGCAAAGGTTCTCCTGTATAATTGATAATTGAGGATTTGATTTTTTTAATATCCTGCTCATTCCGATGACCTTAAGTTTTCATTAACATCCTGTACACTTGAGATAAAGGTCATCAGCCATAGAAGAAGCAAATCTTTATTTCAGATACTCAGTACTTGGGAACTGATTCGTCTGTGAGATTAGAATGCAGGAAAAAGAGAAATGGCAAGTCTGTCCTTTCTTTTTGTTTACCACTCCCATTGTTGCTAACACGGTCCTTCTCTGTTGCGTTGCAGAGGTCTGCTCCTCTTAGTGGCATTTATGTGTTTAAAATAGATAAGGTAGCCTGTAAATTCTCTCACTACATGTGGACTGAGAGTACTGTAGCTGGAAACTATTGAATAAACAAGGCTACTGTCGTCCACCCCTCAAATGGCAGATGGAGACTGTAACATATTTTCTATTACTGATGAAAGCAGGAAGGCAACAAAATAGAAAAACAGAGAATTGAAGCAATACAACTAATCGTTGTAAAACAATCACACATTTAACGCACCAGATTCAACTAGTAGACAACACGTACTCAACTACATATTGATTCTGCTGACATGGCCTATAGATGAAGTCATAAGGCAAGGTTCAAAGCTTTAAGTAACTGAAATAATGCAGAATATGTTCTTGGACCAAAGCTGATCAAAACCAGCAGAATATTTGAAAATTCTTAAGTATTCGAAAACAGGCATTCTCAATAACTACATGGGTCAGAAAAAGAAAGCAAATTGAATTGGAACTTACACTGAACTGAAATAAAATACAACTTGCTAAAGCATACAGAATGAGACATATGAAGTGCCTATAGGAAAGGTGGGGCTTTAGCTCATGTGTAAGGAAAAAGGATGGAACTCCTCTACAATTCTAGCTCAAGAAATAGAAAGGAAGCCACATCTTAGAGCCAAAGAGGGCAGAGAGCAGGGAAAGCTGAGAAAGAAAGCATAAAGTGGCAAAATGGAAAAGAAACAATTACCAAGAAAATCCATGAAGTTAAAAGTTTACGCCGGGCGGTGGTGGCGCACGCCTTTAATCCCAGCACTCGGGAGGCAGAGGCAGGCGGATCTCTGTGAGTTCGAGGCCAGCCTGGTCTACAAGAGCTAGTTCCAGGACAGGAACCAAAAGCTACAGAGAAACCCTGTCTCGAAAAAAAAAAAGTTTGCTGTATGTGTCTAAAAAGATTAATAAAATTGATAGCTCCCCCTCTGCAAGATTGATTTCAATGTTGTTCACTCTGTCTGTTGCTCAGATCCAAAGCATTTACTCTGAAGCTCCAATTTGCTGAACTTCTATCCAAGCTAATTTTCTTTTTATTATGCAGGAGTCTTTTCATCAGTTAAGTTGCATTAGATGGTAAGAGCATAATTAGGGTAACAGAAGAGCCCAGGGAGGAAAGGGTGCCGAGGGAAGTGAGCCTGTGACCATGTGGAGCACAGTGCGACATTTAACACGAGCCTTCCTTAGGTCCTCAAGGACACTGAGAACGAAAGAATATCTTGTCATATTTTTAAAGTGAAAGTGGACTCTGTTTTGCCTCTAAAGAGACAGGAAAACATGACCGCAATGTCATTTTCTTACATAACAGGGGCTCGGTCTCCTTGGGGTAGCATGGTGGCTATGTAATTCCATAATAACACAACTCAGCAGAATTGATGTATGAAGCATCCAACTTCTGTGGTCCAGCTTTATAACAAGCTCCCAGATGCTTGCAAAGCTGTTGGTCCATGGTCCAAATTTTGAATCAAATTTGATTCAATTGATTTTAAGTCAAAAGCCTCAACTGGCACCCTAAACACCAAGTCACTAAAGTTGCTGTCCTATCGGGCTTGGAACCTGGCCATACACTATCTTGCTAGCAATTTCAAAGTGCAGATTCTCATGTGAGGATCTGAAGCTTCACCTCAAAGTTGAAGATAGGGTCGAACATGCAGGGCAGTAGCACAAAGGGACCCATTTTAAGAAGCAAGTGATTCATCCTGAGTTCCAGGCTTCCCCTCCATTGGCCTGCACATATTATCTCCTTGTTTACTGCCATCTTCATCCCCAAGGCCAGGGCTGCCAACCTTAGCTAACTATTGAAGTCTAAACAGATTTGAAAAACACTAATTCCTGGTCCTCAACCCCCAAATCCTCATGTAATTAGCTTAGCAAGAAGACTGGCCATCCTAAATGTCCATGGACGATTTTTATTAACAGACAAGTTGAGGACTTCCAATTAAATTAGTCTAGGGACCACATTCACAAGACTCCAAAGCCAGCATCTTCAGAGATTCCAGTGTAGGTCAGTGACACCCACTTTCTACTATTAGCCTCTTTCATATCCAGAGGGATACATTACAAGGCCTCAGAAACTTCAGACAGTACCAGATCCTATATATACATATGATAAAGTAAGATACTTATGACAACAACATTAAACAAAATAATTATAGCAATATTTATAATAAAATTTGCGAGACTTCTTATGAATTTTGTGAGCTTTTTACATCTTTAGTTTTTAATTTAGTATCTTCAGACTGCAGTCGCCTATAAATAAGTTAAATCATATAAAGACAAGCTGTAGATAAAGGGATCTAGGGTGTGTGCAGGATTTAGGATAAGAAAACCTTGGCCCCATGTCCTTCTCTCTCAATGATCCACTCCACCCTAGTTTTTGGGCACCCTTCGAGTTAGATATAGGCACAATGACTATATGCTCTGCCATCAGGACGTCTAGGGAAGTAGGCCCAGAAAGAGACTTTGAAATAAGCAAGGGATTTTTGGTGACTGTGTGGAACATTTTTTTTGATACTGGTTAATTTTCCATCACTAGCTTGATGCCCAGTGCAATTGACTTTGGCACAATTGATTTGGAATCGATTCATAGGGGCCCAGTCTCACAATACTGCCTCCAATTCAGTTGCAAGTTCCATCCTGGAATACCTGTGGTTCTGACCAGCTGGCTATAAATTAGAGGTTCATAGAACTCAAGTATATCTACCAGTCTGTAAAAATATAGAATGTCTTTGTGTTTGTATTGCTATGACAAGATATTTGAGACTGGTTAATTCATGTTTAAAAGTCATTTTCCTGGAGTCTTGTAGCCTAGGAAGCCTAAGATCAAGTCACTGGCAAATTTGGTCATTTAGAAGTGTCCACTTCTGTCAGAGAAGGACACCTCATGATTGAAGGCAGAACATTAACAGAACTGAAAGATGCATGAGACCTATTTTTGCACACCAAGCTTAACCGGACCAAAGTCTATATGATTCGGTGATCGTCCGTACATTTAGACTATGCATTCAGTATGGAAGCTGTGGAGCATTCTGAAAATTTACACTTTGGGTAACAGATTTATTTTATATACTTATCTACCAGTAAAACCAAAACAAAACAAAATCTATGGCATAATTAGAACTAGAAAAGCTATTTTCATTTTGGTGTGTGATATTTTTATTTGTAAGTTTTCAGTAAAAGTTTATAAAGGTTTTTAAAAGTCTCCTTTCTAAGGTTCTTAATCTCCTTACATGAAGGAGTCACCCTCAGGCTTTTCCTCTTGCAAAGGCCCTACCTTTGCTGTTGTTTATGTAGTGTTTGGGATCAAATTCAGGGAGGGTCTTGTGCAGGCTGGTCAGGTCCTCTGCAACTGACCTGCATCCACAGCCCAGCCCTCCTCCTCAATACCATCCCATTGGCTGTTAGGTCTCAACACTTTAAATATTCGTAGAGGGCAAAGTCAGAGGGAACCCTGAACACAGAAGCTGAAGCAGCATGGGAGATCTTCTGCCTCTACTAACAGGTTTTGCAATCTCCAGTTCCCCTACCAATGAAAGGTTAAAAGTTTCCACCTCCAATCACTCTGTCTTTCTCGTGATTAGCCCCATCCAGGGACTGTCCAGAGGTCACATCCCTATGTACCCGATTAGCAACAAGTCATGATGGAAAGTACTCATCGTGATTAACGGAAGATAATCCTCTTACTCAGAAGGTCCTGAGTATTGTAGGAGCTGAATGCTGGGAACTCAGGGCCAAGACTAAATATGTTTTATATTATAGCATGCCTGGAAACTCTAAAATGTATAACTCAGACTTGGGACCTAGGCCATTCTAACCACATGGGATGTGTTTATGGAGCACGGCCGTAGGAGCCAATAAGAGCCCACAGAGCCACCCTCCTAGTCCACAGTGGCAGTCTGGATGGGCCTATGAGCCTTGTGCTACTGTCTCTCCTTGTTCTTCTACTGTAGACCACCCGTGGGCTATGCTTGGACAAACACATACTGCATGGGAAGCAGAACTAATGAATAGCTCCCTGTCTTCTCCTTTTTGCCTGCACTTCCCAGTTCCCAACAGAGCCTGACAGCTACAAGTGAAGTCAAATGAGGAATTTGCTACACTTCTCCAGATGGGTCATGTTTGGGGGCTTGGTAGCCAAATACTTAGTCTGCAAACAGTTTATCCCAGGAGAAAATGACTGCAGGCCCCAAGACAAATCTGAGGGAGACTCGCTGACTGCCCTCTCTGCTCCTCTGAGTTCTTTCTGTTAGTACCTTTTGTCATTCTTACAAATAAAGAAGCCGAACACTCCAGTGGGCCCCGCCTCTCTCTGGGTTTACACTGGAAAGCATCTGGAGGGCTGACCGTGCCATCTTCATTTTATGTGAGAGGTCCAACAGAGAAGGGTTGGCCACACTGGGCAGGCTCGTGTGGCTGCTCATTGCCAGAGTTGACAGACAGGCAGGCAGGCTGGCCCCACAGCTCTGTTCTCTGAGCCCCAACTGGAAACTGTCTACTTAAAGCATGCACGTGTAAATAGGCCCCAGATGTCAATCTGGAGCTCTGTGACTCTGAGCAGATTTTCCTTCCCTTGAGCAAAGGGGATAGATAACACCATGGAACACTAAATCTCTGTCGTGGCTAAAGCAGACCCCCTTGACTTCGGTGTAAACCAAGATACGAAAAGATATCCATAGGCCCGTTGTTCATTTGTCCCTTCAGAGCCAGGAAGTATGTTCAGAAATTAGGTGGGGGGGGGGGCTGTATGCACGTGTACAGTTGTGCCAGTATTGCTCATGAATTAAGGGGGGTACAGGAACAACTGGAGGCCAACACCTTTGTGAATGCAGGCTAGGTATTGCCTGGTCAGGAAAAGACCGGAAAAGCATTGGTGATTGTTGTGATAGGAGCGGCAGGCTATGTTCCTGGCACCCTGCTGCCCACAAGGCTAGCTTTACCCGAAATAATTACACGGAAACTGTATTTTTTTAAACACTGCTTGGCCCATTAGTTCCAGCCTCTTATTGGCTAGCTCTTACATATTGATCTAACCCATTTCTAATATTCTGTGTAGCATCACAAGCTGGTTTACCAGGAAAGACACTTAACCTGTGTCTGTCTGGAGTGAGAGAATCATGGCGACTCACTGACTCGGCTTCTTTCTCCCAGAATTCTGTTCTGTCTACTCCGCCTACCTAATTTTCTGTCCTATTAGGGCCAAGCAGTTTTCTTTATTAGTTAACCAATGAAAGCAACAGATAAGATACAAGACCCACCTCCATCAGGTGATTCTCAACCTGGTATCAGGAACAGAAATCCCCTCCTTCTGTGCTCTGAGTATCTTTGTGCCTCTGAGGGCCACGTTGAAATGCGGTCCCCAGTGCGGCAGGGTCAACTCTCGAGGAGCAGATCAGTGTCCCTGGAAGGGCTTCAGGGACGCTGTCCTTGCCACCCTTCCACCATGGAGGGCACAGCTGAAAGGTGTCATCCTGGAGACAGAGAGAAGCCCTTACCAGATGCCGACTCTACTGCCATCCTTACCCTGAAGGTTCCAGCCTCTGGAGCTAAGGGAATGAATGTGTCATTGATCAGTCACCCATTGTAAGGCGCGTGTTGTAGCTGCAGGAAGAGGCATGAGACACCGCGGATTGCAGGAACGTGACACTGACAATACTATTCCAGCCAAAGTTTGTAAGGCACAGGTTTTGAACTGGTGGCCTAATTGAAATAACCCCCCAGCACAGTCTGCTTAACTCACGTATCAGTATTACCAGTTTTGCTTCACCTCTCCTTTCTTTCAAGAAACAGTATTTCTTTACAAAAAAAAAAAATGGTCTTCTCTTTCTTCTTTTGAAATGTCAAAAAGACACACTAAGTCCATATTCCAGTGAACTGGGACAGATGGTACCACTTCCTCTAGCAGGGCTCATGCATGCCCTCCCTTTGGCCACGGTTACCCTACTCATGTATCCTCCGGCCACATATTCCACTGTCATTTTATACATTCTCCACCTCTTTCCTTTCTGCAGATTTTAATAACTCTTATGTTCCTGCGGTTTAAGGCCCCTTATAGGTATGATTTTTGCCTCTGCTTAGCTAAACCTTTTTTCCAGTGAGCCACACTAACCTACAACAAGTCATTTCTTCAGGATCTGTAATTGGCTGCAGAACAAACAACCCTGAGTTAACATGCCGACTTCGGTCCCTAAGAGCCTCATTCTGGATGGCAGCGGACAGTGGCTTTTTACTTACCAAGTTCAGCTTGTGACTCCAGTCCACAGTGCCTCAGATTTTAAGTTGATGGGAGCCCGAAGGCTGTCTAAGTTCATGCCATGATCATCTGCCTTAGTTATCACATCTGCAGTTACAGCTGCGGGCATTCATCCTCATCTCCCATTCTCTCTGTTTCATGCATCTTTACTGCCTCTTAATTATTGTGTCATCTTATCCGTATTGAGGTTATGAAGAGTCACTACTAAATTCTGGCCTGTGGTATTAGTGTATATCTTCTCATTAGGGCTCCCAAAAGAAAGATCAATCCCCTTTGAGCCCCTAACTACAGACCTTGAGAAAAATCTCCCTGTTCAAGCAGATACAGTGTCTGTCACCTGTAATCCCAGCTGTTGGAAGATAAAGGCAGGGGGATTAGGGCTTCAAGTCCAGCCTTGGCTACATAGCGATTTGAAGCCAACTTGAGCTACTTGAGACCATGTCTCAAAAAGAACTAGGTAATCAATTTAAAAAAAAATTATCACTATTACAGAATGATCCTCTTAATCAATAACAAAGCAATCCTCCAAGACACTGTGGAAGAAGCCCAGTTAACTGTAATGCAGTGTAAGTCTAAAACTGGTCTTGTTCAGTGGCATTATTCCCGAGTCTGACTTTCGAAGGCCATCCCTAAAAGTAATGTAGAGCTGGCCATATGCTGGTGTTCTCAGAATAAGCTTGCAGTCCTGGGAAATGTGGCCTCACTGCTCCCTTGTCATCTGTAGAAGGTCAGTTACAGACAGGGAATACGTGACCCGAGGACAAACAGCCAAGTGCACCTTTTAGAATAGATTAGTTGGGTGTGAGAAATACCAGAAGTCGTTACACATGCATGCACGCACACACTCACCCAGGCGGTGATGAGAATCCAGCAATCCACTCAACACGAATTAGTTACAGATAGAATAATTGGGTCCACCTGTCATTACCTGGATTAAATGCTATTTAGCGAGTGGTTTCCTGCCAGCCGTGAGCCATAATGGAACAGAGGTTGTTGTGGTCACTGACAGAATGTGTGACCCTAGTCAGGGCAACAGAATAAGCAGAACTGTGCAGGATAGCTCCGTCCGCCATAACGGTAATGACGTTGTTGATATTCCCTAGCAGAGAGAGTTGGAGAGGTCTCCCATAAGACCCTTACCTCCTCCTGCCCCAGCCATGTGTGGTCTTGAGCAGAAGCTAAAGTGCACAGGAGATAGACTGTATTGAAAAGGGTACTCCATGATGCACTTCTTTGACACCTCTGCTGGGGTGGGGCTCTGCAGTGCCGCAGCAGCTGGTGAGTGCCCCACATGGGCACAGCCCGTGCTCCTAACCACAGTGAACTCATTGGCTTGCCAAGCGGGATTTGGGTAGAATTGTTCCTTTGGTGTGTCAGCGTCCTATCTGGGGGGGGGGGGGATCAGACATTTGTCAACAACTCTCCAGGAAATTGCATGCAACTCTGAGACTGGAGAGGCTGAGTCAAAAAAGACCTCTCAAACCTGGAGTTCAAGAGCAGCCTAGCCAAAACAGTGAGACCCTATCTCTAAAAAGAAGAGACAGAAAGGGCCCAATATAACAACTCCCACTTAAGAAAATATGAAAACACATATGTCTGTTAAATCTGTTCAAGAATAGCTTGTGCAGGAGAACAGATAAACAGTATTTATCTGACTGATCTCTAAACAAGTATTGGCCAATATAAAGTAATATTTTAATGCTTTATTTCACCACTAGAGGGCAAGAATGGCCCCACAATGCCTGGCTTTTCAGCATCCATGGTCAAAATGATTAACCATGGGGAGGCCAAGACAAGAAGCTGGAGAGGAAAAGAAAGCAAACAAACACAGAGGAGCAGGCAAATGCAAAGATCAACAAGCATGAACTTCCCAGGGCGGGGAGAGTTGTGAAGAGACAGCCATTCCCAAACACTCCTTCACCTTCACCTTCCCTTTCCAGATCTTCTGAATCCCTTTTGGAATTGTCTCCAGATTCCCTGTGGTGGGACTAAATCAGACAGATAGATTTAGGGTCTGGGGGTGGGGGGTGGGCACTTAGCACAGCAAGGGACTCAGTGATCAGAAAGGCAATTCACAGCTCCGGTGGCCCAGGGCCAGCACTGGGGGCTCCCTGACTTCTTTCTCACAAGAAATCTTCCAGTAAAACTGCAGCATTTACTGAAATCAAAGCACTGGTGGGTGAGGTGGCTGGTGGAGACACCTCTTCCCCTCTCCCATGGCTCAGCCCCTTCCAGCACCCCCCAATCCCCTTCACCCTGCCACCCCACCCCCTGCCACCCTACCTAACCAAGATTACAGAAAGATTCCAGACCAAAGATGTGTTGTGTTTGGGAGAGGGAAGAGAGAAAGTGAAATTCATTATGAAGGCTTGTTGCCTTTAAACTATTTATAATAAATTTCCACTAGAAAAGGGCCTTTGGCAGACAATCACTTTCGTCTGCTGCAGCATGACCAAATACAGTAACTATTCCAAATGAACGCTGAAAAAGCCAGGAAGAGGAGCCTGGAGCTGGAGCAGGCTGTTTTCACATCTCACACTAGGGGATGTCAAACCAGGAAAGGAGTCCCCAGAGGATCCTGTTATCACGTTGGCTGCTCTGCAGGACTAGGAAGCCGGCTCCATTAGCCAAGACTCCTTCGTGCTTCACCTTAATTTGCCTTGCGTAATTTTAAATACAGATCGTGTCTACAGCGCAGCAATTAATGGATAGCCTAAAGACTTATTATTTCCAACTAATTGATATGTAGGAAAAGTTTAAATAACATAACAGGGATAGGGGAAATTTGAAACGATGTGTGCTCGGTGAATTTAGAATTCCTGTCTGTTGTGGAAAGGCAGCAAAAACCCCCGATTAACAAGGGGATGTGACCAAACGGAGAATTAATCTGGGCATCCCCCTTTAGTGTTTGCAGGCATACGGTTGGAGAGGAGGCTCAAAGAATCCAAAATGGGGCTAGGATGTTGGGGAGCAGATCCTCTCCCACTCAGCCCTGCCAGTTCTAAGGCGTCATCTCACCGGAAAAATGAAGCCAAGGCTGTGATTGCAATGATACTGTTAGTAAGAAAGAGGAGATAAGAAAAAAAGAAGCCAGCATTTCCATCCTCATTCTTTGCTCTCTCTTGGCACCAGCTGGAGGTGGGAGTCCAGTTCCCCCAGCTGCAGCAGACCCTACTCCAAATTGCCACCAATTAATTACGTTGCTGACAAAAAGGAAAACATTTCCCATTTCGCCTTCCAGCGAGTTTAGTAAGAGAGCTCAGGACACTTTGGGAGTGAAGAAGCAGACACGTTTTAAGAAACTGTTGACACTGTGTTGTGACACAAAGACAATGCTTTAATCGTCTGCTTGAGGCTGTCATGTTACATAAAGACGGTGCTTTAACCGCCAGCATCTTGTGCCGAGCACAAACCACAGAGGGGAAAATACTTCTGAAACGTCTTTATTTTTTCTGCATAAAATGTATCTTTTTGCTTCACTTTTGATACAAGCTCTCACTATCTTCTCCAACTTGGAACCCTCTGTGCCTACCCTCCCAAGTAGCTGGAATTAAAGGTGTGCCAACATGCTGGATCTTTAAAGAAAAATATATACCAAGTTTGTACTACAAATCACCTAAACTTCTAAGTCTTTTGTCCTTTCAAGTGTAAAAGTCTGCCACATGGACCAGTGGCTTTTCAGAACTCAACAGTTAAACTTTGTACTTCTTTGTTTTTGTTTTTGGAGATGGTCTCCTGTCACCCACATGTACCTCAGACTGATTTCAAACTCTCACTGTAACTAAGGGTGACCTTGTCCTCCTTTGAGAGGCCTGTGCCACCACACCTAGTTCCAACTTCCTCTTTCCTGTAGTAGATAGCCCTATGCTACATCTTAAGAATTGAAAAAGAAAAAAAAACGTAATTCACAAGATTCCCTTCTTCTTGTCCCACGCAAGATCTTAGTGTATGTCTAATATATTGCATTCATGTAAAAATTTACAGCACAAATCTCTCCTTGCTCCTCACTTCTTTTCTCTATCTCTTTCCCCCTCTCCTTCTTTCTCTCCTCCATCTTCTCTCTTTTTCCACTTTCAACCCTCCAAGGTAACCAAGAATTCGAATCTTGTTCGTACAATTCCTACACTTTTTATATTCATACAGATTTTGTGTATCATATGCTTATGTCTTTGTATGTCATGATAGTTTACAGTTTTGCAATTTAGGTTGTGTGTTCTTGTGTGTATGTGTGTGTTGTGGATGAATAAAATGGCATCCTGTGACATTAGAAGTACTGTATTACTAAAGTATGATAAAGTATTGTAAAGTATATTGATGTATATTGTATGTAATATAATATATACATACTATATAATTTTCACCTTAAAATGTACTGCTAAAGTCATCAGGAATATGCACATATATTCTTCGAAGACATTTTAGAACTTGCACAGCTGCACCAGGCACAATAGCTCCAAACTAGAGCCAGCCTGATGGCCATCCACTGGTCCATGCTGATAAGCAGTGAGACCTGTTCACAAGGCTGAGTCTAGCCCGTTAATAAGAGTGAGCAAGCCATTGTGGCCCACGCGAAAGGGGAAGTTCTACAGATGAAATGCTGAGGGAAGGGATCCAGGCACAGCATTGTGCTGTTTATATGATGTTAGCAGCCATCTTAGGTGTGGGGCACAGGATGCTTAGTGACTGGACAGGAAAAGGAGAAGACCTCTGGATTTCTGGGAATGTTCTGGGTACTGGTTAAATGGATATGCTCCGATGTCAAAAAACAATCATGAATCCATGAAGTTGATGCATCATTTAGTTCTTGCTGAATAACAAATACCAATTCAAACAAGGCTGTAAAATAAGAAATGTGCACTATTGTTCATGGGTTGGAGACACAGGGAAATCTGGTCTTGGGGATTCTTGTTGGTGCATTCACAGTCAGTCAAGAGTCAGAAGCATAGCTTTCCTGATGATATTGGCTGTCCCCTCCTTCATGGTTAGGGGTAAGCAGACTGTGCAGGGGTACAAAATGGCCTTCTTTACAGCAGGTTGGTTTGTTTGAATAGTTTTTTTACCAATGTTTAGCAAGCCTAGGCTTAGTCACTTGCTGATGTCATAGAGCCAAGAGAATGAGGGAGAACGTGAGGCCTTTTGAACAGTAGTCTCAGACTGAGCAATGCCACTCATGTCCTACCCAAACCACCACAAGTAAGGAGTCATGAATGGTGGTGTTTTAAACATCAATCTACCCTACTTAGGATAAACAAACCTTTTTATGTATATTAGTACAAAAGTTTTAATAAGATGAATTATTATCTATGCAGTCAGTCTATCTATACCCATTGAGTGCTGTAGTTGCTTTGATATCTGTACAGCCTTCTGTGCCATGAACATATAGAGTTATTTATCCTTTCTTCTGCAGGTGGGTGATTTGAATGATTTCTGAGAGATTGCTGTCATGAACAGACCTGGCATTAATATCCAAGTACATTGCCTCCTAAGATGTATGTTCTGTTTGAGTTGTACTTGGTTTTCAAGGACATCATTGCAGTGCCTGTAATGAGTCTTTCTCTGTCCCAGCAGCCAACTCCCAAATAATAACATGGAGACTCTTTATTGATTATGAAAGCTTGGGCTATAGCTTAGGCTTGTCTCTACTAGCTCTTCTAACTTAAATTAACCTATCTATATTAACCTACCTTCTGCCACATGGCATTACCTCTCTTGCACCTCCTCTTAGCCCTCAATATCTGGCTGGCTACTCCACCTTTCTTCTTCCCAGAGTTCTTTCTCTGCCCAGAAGTCTAGCCTAAACCTCCTGCCTAGCTTCTAGCTGTTCAGCTTTTTATTGCACCAATCATAGCAATACATCTTCACACAGTATACAAATATCCCACAACAAGTACCTTCTAGGGTGTGGGTCTCCAGGTTGAAAGATGAAGCTAAACAATCTTCCAAAATACCTGTAACACATGCTGTTTCCTTGACAAGTGTGTGGGGAAGCCTGCTGATCTAGGCACTTGCCATGATTGATTTTTAAATGAGGCTTCCTATTTTTCCCACGAAGATGGATCTCTTTGTGGTCTTGATTCATCTTTTTCTGATCAATGAAGACAATGATCCTTTTTCTATTTATTGTTGTTTTTGGTTCTAGCAAAATGTATTCCTTCTTATGTAAATGCATGTGTTTGTTTTGCTTGCCTTTTAAAGCCTTGTTGCTTATGATAATTCTTTATAGAGCTCAAAGCCATTTCTGTCACACATGTTCTTTGCTACCATCTTCGTCCTGTTTACACAGTTTCTCACTTTATTGAAGATTAGATTTGCATTTAATTGAAAGACTTCTCTAGTTTAATTGTACTTGAGGCATCTCAATGAAATCTTTAACTATTCAGCGACTGAATGTACTAATTTATATCACTTAAAATATCCAAATTTTGGTTCTCACTTGTAAGGCTTTAAAGTGTCTAAAGCTATGCGTGCTGCATAATGAGGACATGATGTCTGATTTATCCCCAAGATAATCACCTTTGAAAGTGCCTCTAAAGTACAGTCTATTTTTATAGCCATGGCATCATGATCATATGACAGAGTTTCACCAATCATGTGTAGACCTCTGTGATCCTTTGGTTAAGTCATCTGTATTTCCATTTCTATCCATCTCTTGACTATCTTAACTCAACAACACAACCCAGCAGGCAGGTTCCACTGTTCTTCTTTGGCATTGCCTTGAGTATTGCGACTTGGCTTTCTGTTGCTTCATCAAATACCTGAGACATTGCTTCATAAAGATTATGTTGGCTCACAGTTTTAAATCTTTTTGGCAATGACCCATTGACATAATTGCTCCGAACCTGTGATGGCACAGTATATGACAGTCAAAATGTCGGACAAGGATATCTCTTTACCTCATGGTAGCCATGTGGAAGAAAGAGAGAATAAGGAAAGAGCGTAGTCCCACTGTGACCTAAGAGAACGTAAGGAAGAAGTGGGTTCTCACTGTGACCTACAAGAGAGAGGTGGGGACCACTGTAACCTAGGATTTTCTAGAGTATCTCCCCAGTGACCTGAGGCCTCCAATGACCTCTTAAGGTTTCCAGAGCTTCCTAGTGGCATCATGGTAGGGACCAGTCCTTAACACAGCTCTTTCAAGAGAAATTTTGGCTCTTTATTCATAGGAATTTTTTTAGTTTTTTCTTCCCTATAAGAAAAGTCTTAAGTCCTTAGTAACCTGCTTTCTCAAAAGTGTTTTTAAGGCATCATTCTTATACTTCCTATTATTGAACAGTATTTTGAGCCCTTTTATAAATTCAGTGTAGTCATATCTATAATTTTCACTTCATAATCTCACCAATAAACATATACACATACTCTATGGCCTGCTCTTGTATACAAGTAATCCTAGCAATGTTTTCCTGTGTTCATTATGAAATATTTATGTATGCACTTGTACTTGGTAATAGTGTCTAATTATCTAAGACTCAGGGTCTAATTGATCTGATAAGTCACAGGAATAATTGGAAAGAATGTTTATTTTTGGCATCAACCTGTGATATTGTATAGAAATGGAATCTTTTAAATGAAAGTGAGAGGTCACAGATGGTCCTTGGTAGAACAACACAGACCACACTAGGCTGGATGGTAGAAGGCTGTACTAGTCCCACTGAGAGCCCTAGTTCCTTTGAATAATTTAGGCTGTCTGTGGCAGAGATGTCTAGCGTCATGTGGTCCACTATAATACCTTCCCAATGAAGTGCTATGGGCTTTTAGGGTGGGCTTCGTGGGGTTTCTTGTAATAGCATAGCTTAACTATTTCAGTAGTAAAAGCAGCTTGTGTATCTTTCAGTGTGTTTGGGGGGGGGGATTTACCTAACAAGTAATCAATAAACATACCCTAATGGATAGTAGGTTTTTAAAAATAAGACTTTATTTTAAAGGGGACTTCAGTAAGCAAAAAAGCCCACTCACTTTTTCCCAATTCCTGGTTTCAAGGTAGTATGGTTTGACAACAGGGGTATCCAAAAAAAAAAAAAAAAGGCAGCAGAAACATGGTTAATAGTTCCTCTTTATTAGGCTGTTGTGCTTCCTTTCTGAGACAAAAAAAAAAAAAAGTGTCTCCAATTGTTGCCCAGGTGAGACAACTAGATAAAGCACTTGCACCTAAATAGTGAAAGATGGCATCCTGCTCCTTATTGATTAGTTCACCTTGTCCCCAGTTTCTACTGGGAAGGAAGAGCATTGTATTAGGGTTTCTATTGCTATGAAGAGACACCATGACCACGGTAACTCTTACAAAGGAAATCATTCCATTGTGGTAATTCACCTACAGTTCAGAGGTTTAGTTCATTACTGTCATGGCAGGAAGCAAGACGGCATGCAGACAGACATAGTGCTAGTGAAGGAGCTGAGAGTTCTTACATCTTGACTCACGGGCAACAGGAAGTAGTCTGAGACACTGGATGGTATCTTGAGCATATATGAGACCTCAAAGCCTATCACCACAGTGACATGCCACAGCTTCTAATAGTGCCACTCTCTTTGGGGGCAATTTTTTTCAAACAACCACAGGTATGTTTTAGTCCGTTCACCTAACACTAAGGCCAGTACTTAGGAGAGTGAACTTGCTTGTTGTTGAGTTCTAATTCATAGAAAGAGAGAGACAGAGATAGATGCCTAAAACCCTGCACAAATAACTGTGTTCACAAACAGAAAGCAGTAACAAAAGTAGTCTCTCTGTTTACCCCTACATGTCCATGTTAATAAAGCAGTAACAATTCTGTTCAAAGTCATGTATCTGAATTTTTCATATGTATGTGAACTTCCTGATGGTTTAGTATGGGATATTTAAAAACCTATCTTCCCAACTGTGAGATGCTGTTTGGGTATTTCTTGTTGAAGACATTTCTTTTTTCCCAGTGTAGCCTCTATCAGAATCCCTTAGAGCAAGTTAATCATCTTCATGGGTGGCAGGTAATGCAACTGAGTAATTGTCAGCTAGAATGTGTAACACTGGGAAGACTGGGAACAAGAGAAGAAAGGACATGCAGATGGACCCCTTTCTAATGCCTTCCCAACAACGTAATCTATATCCATCTTGCTTTCATGGCACTCTTAACTACATAAAGTAGATTTCACTAGTAAAGGGGAGAGATCACCAAATTGGTTCTTTTTATGACTACATTTAAATCAAAGGGCTATATTTTAACTTGGGCCTTATGTTTTTCTTAGTAGCATTTTGACTTAAAATGTTGGTAATATTTGCTCATAAAAATGAAATGAAAACATACATATAGGAGGCAAACAAGCGTAACACGTGCATTTGTATGAATGGCTTGTGAAAAAGGAAGAGAAGATGCTAGCAGAGAATAATATGCTTAAGCTTTTGAAAATAAGGAACAAAGTCTAAATCATTTGTTTGTGAATTAGGTCCTTGTGTCTGAGACAAAATATTTGCTAAGAAGAAAAATCCGATGAATGTTTAATTTGTTGGAGATGGGAAACACTGAAAAATGCTTCTTTAAGTATACATTGTATCTCCAGCATTAGTGTTTGACTGTTGTTGAGTATAAAGTCTATTTTTGTGAATAGCCTAAGATATTAAATAGACTGTGCAATAACAGATTACCTGTTAAATACTTTGTGTCTTGTTTTGGTGGGATACACTGACCTTGAACATACTCACACATCACACATGCTTTATTTATTTAAAAGTGGAACATAACCTTTCTTGGCAGTTTCTTTGCTTCTACTTGAAATGTTATGTAACAACAGCACTTGGACCAATTGAAATTTTCCTCTCTATGTCTATTCCATGTATTGCTAAAGGGAAAGGAAAAGGTTTGTGATGCCAGGTACTGCCCAGGTTCTGGCCACAGCTCATCAGTTCTCTTGTGTATTCACTTCTCTTCTCGATGGAAATTAGTTCTCACCAGCTTAGAGCTCTGTTATGTTTTATGTGTGACCCTGAGCTTAGGGTCTCTGCAGAAGATTAGAGACAAGATATACACAAACTCAAATTTACTTGAGTGCTGTTTGACTGTAACCCATTTCAAACCTATATGGGTCTGTGTATTATGAGTTTTGGTGGAGTATTTTTTGTCAAATTAGATGAAGACATTGGACAATGAATAAAAGATCTCTTGAATGTATTTTTAAGAAAGTCAGATAATAGCAACATGCATTAGGAGATAGAGTACACCAGACCCAAAAGAAAGGAAATCTGCTAATTTCCATTAACTGAGCTTTTAGTTTGAACGTGTATGTGCTAGCCAATACACGTTCAAACTAAAAGCTCAGTAAGTGACTTAATTTGGGTTCTCTGGAAATAGACCCCGATACAAACATTGTTTTAAATTAGATTAGTGTTTCTGGCATCACTATAGTAAAACCATGAAAACAATCTGGTGAGGAAGGAAGTTATTCAAAGGCATGGTTTGGGCCAGCAAATTACAACTATGGGCAACTTGTTTTCAGTCCCCTAAGCATTTTGAGAGATTCTACAGAATATGTACCTATGAGTATTTCTTGCCCGGAGTTAATGGTTTCATAGCAATTTGAGACAGTTACAACTCTACTAGAAATGCAAGCAGCTGGAAGGAGATAGACTTTGCTGCAGTAGCTGGGCCAAAGGGTTACGAGCTATGCATTGACAAGTGGCTGATAAGGCCACCAAAAAAAAAATAACAATAATAATGCTGCCACTACAGCCATGCAAATTTTGGGAGTATTAGGCATAGCATCTTTATATTTGACAATTACCAGGTGTACAGAGGCAAAAAAAAAAAAAAAACACATTGACATCTAGCATTACATTTTTGAAGACACCATCACTAAATACAAGAGTGACTGCCATTGCTTCATCTGAGGATCTTGTGCAGGTTCTCTCCAAGCCCTAACCAGACTTCTTAGACTTTGGCATCATCAATACCAACTAATAAGATTCAGATAAGTGGGATCCCATCTTTAGGCTTTCCTAAGTTTAGGGTCAACATGAGAATTTGCATTTCTAACAAGATTCCTGGTGGCTTTGATAGTTCTGGAGACTCTGAGTCTGTGGGACCAACATGCTTTGCCTGACCTGTGCTGGGCACTTCTTTGCTGAGTCATTATTGTGTTACCAGAAGCACATTGTCTTGTGGATTTGTGAAACTGGAGAGGCCCTGACACATTTTCAAACCACTTCTTACTGGAAAAATTAAACAGGGGAGTTTTCCCATATCTCAAGAAGGTAGACAACTCAAGATTGAAATCTTTCAATGGCAACTGAGTCTGTCATATTTATCTTATTTTCAGCCACACAAGGGATTGAAACCAGGGCTTCGTGCATACTAGATAAGTTTTCTCCTGCAAGCACATGCTCAACCCTTTTTCACTCTTTTATTTTGAGAGAGGCTTGTGAACTTTTGATTCTCTGGTCTCAGCCTCTTGAGTAACTGACACGGCAGGCCTGTGCCACCAATAAAATGTCTCATATTTATGCTCATTTTTCATTAGCATGTGTTGAAACAGTATTTCATAAGGAGGAATACATTTATAGGAATTATGTTGTTACATCTTCAGAGTGGCATTTATATATCACATAACAAATTACACATAATAATTTTATGATTGATTAGGCTATTAGTCTCTGCTTTATCACGAGATATTTGCTAGGGTGTTTTATATTAGTGATCATGAAACTAGACAACATATTCAGGTTTTTAAAAACCTGTCTAGAATTCTTTAATTTTTGTTGTTTGTTTACTTGAGACAAGAAGTCTAAGTGCATATCCCTTGCTGGTCTGGACTGGCCTCATCCTCTTGATGACCCTCCTGCCTCCCCTTCCTGAGTTCCTGGGATTACAGGAATGCATTACTATGCTTCACCCAACTCTTCCACTTTTCCTCTGATAGTCACCTTAGAATGTGACTAGATGAAAATGGAAGTGACACATTGAGTTCTTATTGAACTTCAGTGGCTGTCATCTGGAAGTATATTAAATAAAACCAGCACTTGATGATGTCTGACACCTCTAGTCTTCAGTAATTCCTGCCCTGTGATGTCAAGGACGGGTGACTGTTTCCTCCTTGCCTGTTGGGTGGAATCTTAACATGGTACTTGCCAGCTTCTCACACATGGTTTTAGATAGGATATTTTCCCATGAATCTGGAGACTGTAAAAAGAGTTTGTGTCTTATTCCTGTCTCTATGACTATCTTGTGTCACAGTGCCCAGGTACAGAGAAATGTGCCTTTCAAATCTGGCTATATGAGGTCATGAGGAAATGTATTAAGTAGTGAAGGCAGAGAAGACCTAGGTGTAAGCAGAAACTGAGTCAGAGGTCAGGGCTCACTGTCCACTTCCAAGCACACCTCATAGGTAATGTGAGTCTAGGTTGGCTCTCTCGCTGGTGTGGCTACCTGGGAACAGGGCAGGGTTAGTGGAACCCAGTTGACTTTCCTGGCACCAGTAAGGTGTATCACAGCTTTCTTGTGCTGTTTACCATACATCAATCCAGGGGTTATCAGAAAGGATTTTAAATCTCTGCACTGAGCAGTTTAGAGGCACGTCTAACCCACTTCCAAATTTTTTAAGCCCTTCCAGCATATGAACACCTACTAAGGGAAGTGCAAAAGGTCAGCTTTTGCTTGTTATCTCTACCTTCTTACCCAAGCAAAGAAAAAGGGAGTAGTGTCTTAAAATGATTTACGATAGAACTGAACTGAAGTCACCTGACCCTGGGGTTATGAAATTAGTTTCACTACAGTCATAAACCATAGATACTGTATATTTTAACCCTGTTGGAAGACATTTCTATAGTTTCCTTATAAAAGGAAAAAATGATAATGATTGATGAAAAGTAATAATGCCTCTGGGTTTCATAACACCACCTCTTTCTTATAACCATGGAATAGCTTTAAAGTATTCAAGATTTATAGTTGGCATTATTCTCTAGTTTTTACTTTAAATACAGAATAAGCAAAAAAGCTTATAGCAACTTTAAGAGTCCATCCTTATAGTACAAAAACTGGCTAATAAAGGTGAATCAAGAATAGGAGAAATTCAATATCTTACAATATCTATAGTAATCAAGCTTACAATATATATAGTAATATATTAGTGTATATTATAATAGTGTATATTCATCATTTCATGAATGTCAATGTAAATTATATAACATAAATTATGTTTGTCGGAATTTATCTGTATAATAATAGCTGTTGTGACAAACGGAGTCAGAAATGACTTCAAAAAATAGAGCAATCATGCAAGAGTGTTCCCAGCTCATCTCCACATTATAATTCAGAATATCAGGTTCCTTCCTTAACATGCATCATACTGGAGCCACATTGTCAAAGGGATTGAAACACAGTGGTGCCCCTGTGTGCCTATTATTTTTGTTAAAGTTTTTTGTTTATAATATACTTTGATCATCTTAAGTCACCCATCTCCATATCTGGCTTCCTACTCCCTCTGCTCCCCTTCCTCTGCCTACAAGCCTTCCTTCTGCCTTCATGTATATTCTTTCTTGATTTCTTTTTACTTTAGTTATTATAGTTATATGTATACATACATATACATGTATAAAAAACCTGCTGAGTCCATTTAGTGTTTCTCATATACATTTAGGGTAGGCTACTCGGTATTGGGTAACTGAGTCTCACCCCCAGAGAAAACTGACTCTCCCTCTCTCAGCAATAATTAATTGTCTATAACATTACTCTTCATTTAAAGGCAGGGCTCTGTGAGACTATCCTTCATCGTTTGGGCATGTCAACTAATATTGACATTGTTGGGGACTTGTTTTGACATCTTCATAGATACAGCTTCCCTGTCTTCTATTGAAGACACAGCCTCTCAGCCCATGCCCTGTTCTTCCACCTCCTCTTTGACAGTGTTTCCCGAGCCCTAGGTGCAGGGCTTGTGTTGTAGATGTAGTAATCAGGCTTGGGAGCCCAGAGCCAGTTCTTCTCTACATGTTGACCATTTGTGGCTTTCTGTGTTGGTCTCTATCTCTTTGATGTGGGGTGAGAGCTCCGCTGAATCTCTGCTGTATAAGGATAAGCATTTAGGGTGTAGTTAGCTTAAGAACGTGATAAGCTGGAGGTTCTCCTCTAGACTCCTCGACATCATCAGTCATAGGTAGATGGCTAAGTTTACATTACCAGGTATGAATTCTCTCCTGGTGATCAGGTTTTAATTCCATCAGAGAGTAATTGGTTATTCCCAAGATATAAGTGCCCCTACTGCACCTTTAGGAGTATCTTGCCATACTGGCTATTGTTGTGTTTTGTAGACATCACAGCTGGGTATAGATGTTGGCTGTTTTTTCTTCCTTGGCAGCTTTACAAGGCACCTTCTTGTACTATGAGATCCAGACTATAGCAAGGAGGCTTTTCAGTCAGATCCAGCTCATATTCTGTATAAGTCCTATATTCAATGTGTATGGTGTCTTCACCAATAGGGATTTAACTTCAACGTCTGAGAAGTAACCAAGAAACAACGGCAATAGTCGTCTATATTGGTTGGTGAGGGACTGTCTTAGGCTTCCCTGACCAAATCTCAAAAGGATATTTCTCTTGTCTGGTACTGGAATTTCTAGTACAAAGACCCTGATGCTTGTGATAGGAAGGTGTGGATTAACACCCTAGTAACATAACATTATTAGCGTATTCACACACACAAACACATATGGTGTGTAACTTTAGGTAAACATAAAATGTTTCCTTAAGGCCTTTTCAAACATCCTCAGTGATGTTTATTCCTTATTCCTCCACCTTTCACTGTGCTGTTATCCTTTCTTTTTCTTAACTGGAACCCCCCCATTGTTTCCACTCTACTTCATAGGCCCCCTAACCTGCTATTCCTCTCCTGAGCTCTTTCTGTCTCCCTCCACTTCCCACCATCTCTTTCTATTTTTCTGATTTCTACAGCTACTTCAAGTTATGCACTCATCTGAAGATCTGGGAGAGGAACCACAAATAAGAGTGAACCTAGAGTATTTATCTTTCTGGGTCTGAGTTGCTACAGTCAGTAAACTTCATTAAAAAGAATTTGCAAATAAATTTAAGAAAAACATTTAGCAGTAAGATTAGCCAGATCCCAACTCTGTACATCTCAACGAACCTGCTAGTTAGAACTGTCAACATGCTAGGCACCTCCAGTTAGGTGTAGCAGATGCTAAAGGAGAGTGCTGGGGATTTTGATGGAGGCCAGTCCCTGCATGGAGAGAACCTGGCTAAGTGAGGTAGCAATCTTTCAGCTTCAAAGGCAGCAATGTAGTAGTATATTACCCAGATTCTCTAGACATTGTATATTGACCTGTCTCACTTTTTGTGGATTTCTGATTTTAGAGGCCAAGGCTGAAAAATCAAATTTAATGCAAAATCCATATTTCTGTCTTTTTTTTTTAAAGAAAAGTCAGATAAGACATACTTGGGCATGTAGATTAGCAATCTAATCAGGAAGAGTGGGTGACCGCCATTTGCAACCCAAGCATGGTTTCTGTGTTCACCACAATTACCACTCAGCCTGCTTCACTCATATGCCTCCTACTTGGCTCAGTTTCAGTCTGCTGTCCTTAAGAAATCCTATGCTCATTTCAATTTCACCTTGGGTGGAGAGTTTAGGCCCCTGGCAATCAGAGTCCTCTTGATGCCCATGAAACCAGGGAAAGAGTATCCAGCTCCATTTCCAATTGAGCTGCAAATGGTCAACCCTAAACCACAGCAATTTAAGCAGGAGATAGAAGCATGTGTTTAGGAGTGAGTATGTAATTAGGACACACTCACTCCCTAAGCACCCAAATCCACTAGCCTGATAAAACCCTAGGACGGCTTACCACTCTTGAAATACACACTTAAAAAAAAAAAAAGAAAAAGAAAAACCTAAACTAATTTTAGGTGATCGAGAGAAGGGCACTCTCCAGGGACATGTCTGAGTTCATTCTAGGACATGTGACAGAGGCTGCTCGGCGTTTTCTAAAGGCAATGCACAGGCTGAGTCAAGACAGTGGTCCCTGCTAGGGCTGAGGCTGGGCTCTTCCCATGCTTCCTAGGTCTTAGAAGGAGCCAGCATGCGCAGACCGTGAGACTTACTTGAGCTGAGATCCACACAAGGGCAGCTCCTTTCTTTGTGAGAAGCCTTCAGAGAACCCAAGACTTAGAGATGGTGTTCCACTGAGAAGAGCTTCACCCGAGCTAGCCGCCTTCACCACTGCAGCATGGACTCGCTTTAGATGTCGGTTCCTGCAGGAGATAAATCCAGAGAGTGAATGTAACCCTTGCTCTCGGGAAATATTTCTAACGAAATAGCTGCTGAATCTAGAATTGGCCTTTGAATAATCCTTTAGTGCTTAAGACTTCCTACTAATCATCTTCGGGTTTATGTGGCTGAAGAGTGGGATTCCTCTGTTTTATTTTTTCCTGTCTCTCTAGAGGGCATCAATCACCATTGGCAGACATGTCCTTGCTCTTCACGCTAAGGTCATTAAGGTGTTATAAACTAGTGACAACTGGCAAAGTCAGCTGAGTCTTTTATGTGACTTTGGTATATGTCAAAATTTGCAAGTTTAATGTCTTACACAGGAAACACAACACCCTGTCTCCACAGACAATGATGCTTCTATCTCTGTGGCTTCATCCCAAGTCTAATCCACAAGTTCATGTTATTTCTCGAACTCCAGAAATCCCTCAGTTCAGACACTCTAAAGTTAGTATCATTCTGCATGAAAAGTTCATCTAAGAGCAACAAGCCCTTGATGAATTGCGGATTATTGCTGCCATTATGTTACTCTAACTTTTTTTCCGGGAGTTTCCTTGTTGTTTAGCAATTTGCCAGGTTGTTTACAATTTGAAATAACTTTTCTTTTTTCAACTATGGCTTTTTTTGCACTTATTCCACTTTTCCATTTGCTTGTCTTTTTTTTTTTTTTATAGCCTCTGGCTTTTTTACAAGAATAGTTAAATTAAATTAGACTCCTAATGGCAAACAGAGGAACAACCAGCTGAGCAAATAAACAGGCGCTACAAACTGAAGAATTAGGCAGGGAGAGTGGAAAGCCAGCATCTTCCAAACAGATCATAGAGAGAGAGAAACTCCCGGCGAAGGGTTAGAAATAGACTGGGCTAATGGCAATGCTTGGGAATCCCTATAATTTTCCACAAAACCCTACTCTTGTTACAAGGACAGTGCATCGGGAAAACTGTTCCATGGGGTCCTTCTCTGGGGTCATGATTCAGTGAAAGACTCCCCACTTAGCCTAGGAAAACAACTTTGAAATTGAGGAAAACATATTGGAAGGGTTTGCTAGTCTTTCCTTGGCACATACCATCACCAGGGTCTTTGAACATTTTGTCTTTCCACAGAAAGGGCTTTGTTTGGAATAATGGGGGTGCAGCCTACATTAGGAGGCAAGAATTTAGGTTCAAATTGCGATTCTTTTCGAAGTCACTTTGGTGGTAAGCTTCTGTTCCTTCGTTTGATGAATGATGGGAGTTCTTGAATAATGTGCTGAAAATGTATTCCCTCCTGATTACAAAATTGTTCCTTTAACCTGCCTTCGACCAAAGCACGAGCCTTCAAAGATGTGGACTTGCACTTAGGCATTCTGAGAACAATCACACTATCCCATTGATAAGGTACCTCTGGAGTGTTTAGCAAAATCAAAATTGTTTTCCACATTCATAATCATGTTGATTCTTAGCTCTAAAAGGTGAGCTGAGTAGAAAGACAGTACCCACTGAAAAAAGAAAACTCCTGGGCCTCAAAAGCAGGGTCCGGTATGAGAATGGTGTCCTAGAGCCAGAACGAAACTCTGGAGGCCTGGAAGAGGCCCACAGCTGACCCAAGTGGTTTGCTAAGGAAGCCATCACTGCCTTAACTTGTAATATAAGCTGCTTCTTAGATGTTGAATGACAAGGATATGATTACATATATAACTTTATACATGTGTGCATACATGCACACGTGCGCACACACACATGCATGGTAAATAACCCTTTCTACACCACGGCTATAGAACTTTTGTGAAAAGTCATGGAAGTCATCAGGAAATGCTATAAAACACCCCAGGGTATGGCAGAAAAGCTGTAAGAAAAGCTAACTGATTCTTTCTCGATGCTTCTGCTTAGGCCATAACTGATAACATACGACAGGTTAAGACAAATGACATAACCTCTACACATTGAAAGACACACACACACACACACACACACACACACACACACACACAATACATACTACACTTTTAATGAGAGGAACTTCCTTATAAGTCAAGGTTATAAATGCAGAGACGAGTGAAATATCATAGCCAGTCATCCAGCCAGGCTGCCACAGAAGAGAGCTGACGAGATCGGGTGCTAGCCTTGCCACCAGTGAGCCCTATATTCTTAGAAACCACTAACTACTTCAGGCCACAGGTTTGCACTTAGTGAAAGGAAAGGGTTTGACTATATAATTGCAAAAGTCCCTTTCCAAGACTTTGAAATCTTGTAGGATTTGACTATATAATTGCTAACATTCCTCTCCAAGGTCTCTGCTGTAATCTCTAGATGCCTGGGAGGTAATTGCAAAAGAAAATTTGGAAGGCATCTCAAAGCTCAGAAGTCTAAAGTATGGGCTGTGTTAAGAAATCATAATGTCTGAGGAGGGGTGCATGCAGAAAGCGAGAGTGAAGAGGGGGTGGAGGTGGAGCTACGTGGAAAGACATCAGAACTTCCTGGTGCTATTCATCAGAAATGAAACTTGAAATTTATGCCCTGGCAGTGCTGAAGCTTGCATGGACAGCCCGCATATGATGGTTCTGTTGAACTTGTCCATATTGGGCTTCATGGTCTAAGTTGATGAGGATGACTGATCAAGTCTCTTCCTCAAGAGACACCAGATCTCATTACAGATGATTGTGAACCACCATGTAGTTGCTGGGAATTGAATTCAGGACCTTTGGAAAAGGAAGCAGTGCTCTTGACCACTGAGCCATCTCTCCAGCCCCAAATTTCCTCTGTGATGTAGAGGAGTGTGCATATAAGAGCTATGTCAGATTGCAAAGGTGTGTTAGGGGCTGTGCTGGAAAAATCTCATGATATCTAATTACTGTTTTCTCTCTTTTTATTGACTCAAGATCTGAATCAACTTATGGTTTTGCCTATCTTGTCCTTGGCTCCTCCCCTCTCCTCCCTGTGCCTTTAGCATCTGTCATGCTGCCCCTCCCCTCGATGCTGCAGTGAGCACTCTGAAACCAACCTTAAGTATTCCAAACTCCAGAGGTCTATAATGAGATGTACCAGAAAGAAGGGTTCAGAGGTGTGTGTGTGTGTGTGTGTGTGTGTGTGTGTGTGTGTGTGTGCGTGCGTGCGTGTGTGTGTGTATTCCTAAAGTAATGTGGAGGAGGGAGAGGATGTTCAACAGAATAATACCGTCTGAAGGCCATTGGCTAAGCTGGTGTTCTACAAAGTATGATCAGAACAACATCTGCATGTTCTGGCAGCTGCCAGAAACACAGCAATTCACCGCCTGTCCCAGATCTAATGCTGGGCTCTGAGCCTGAACCTTAACAAACCCTAGTTCCTTTGTTTGTACATTAACTTTAGAGACTCACTAAAGCTCGCTGACAGTGCCACTTTTTATACAGCAACATTTTTAAAAAATGTGTCTCAACTACAGAGTATGTGGGGCTCACTTGTGATCTATAGCTGGTCCTGTATGAAAGAAATAGACCAAGGGTTGTACTTTTATAGATATCAGAGCAGATTCAAGGCCTAAGAATCAACTATTTATATACACAGCACACCTTTAGTTAGAGCACCAAAAAGGGAATTTAGGCTAAAGAACTGTCTGCATGGGGAATGTCATTTATCATCTGTTCTACAGAAAAGGGAGCACACCGAGGGCCTCCGCTCCCAGACGTGATGATGATAAGGGTATTTATAGATCCAATGAGACCCAACTTTTAGCTCTAAACTCTTCAAAAGAATACTTCTAGTATCACTTTAATGTCACAATGCAGGCTTCATTGCGAATCCATACACTGTATCCTGGTCTGTGGTATCCCCTCAGCTCACATCTTTTCTCCACACAAATCCTTTCTTATCTTAAAAATATTCTTTGTTCTTCCTCGCCTATGTCATCAAATCACTCAGAAACATTGCTTATTGATAAATGTATCAAATTCAGCAGTACACCAGAATCCAGTTCATAAAGAGATCCAAGAAAAATCATGACCATGTTGCATTGGCCAGGTAAGCCACTCAAAGAATATAACTAGAAGGGATGGGGCCACTTAGCAGGAAGGTGCCAGGTGTGTTTGTGTACAAATCCTGTTCTTCATCTTCTTTTAGAAATAAGATTTAGCACTATCCATTACTAAGCAATCACAATATGCAAAACATGGTCTTGTTTAAACCTTTTAACAGTAGCCAGAGGCTATCAGTACAGTAAATCTTACTTTTAAATTTGAGATAATTGAAGGGCCAGTGAGATAGCTATGTGAGTAAAAGCATTCGTTGAACAGACTTGATGACCTCAGTTCAATCCCCAGAACCCAGAGAGGAAGAGATAACAGACTCCTGAAAGTCTGACCCCACATATACTATCACACACACACACACACACACACACACACACACACACACACACACACACTAAGATTAAATTTATGTATAAGACATTTGAAACTCCAGTAGATAAAATGAGCTTCCCAAGTTCAATTTTATTTAATGTACACATTTGATGTCAGTTTGGAGGAAGACTCTTATCCAGCTGGTGAGTTATCTTCTTTGTATTATTCTTTGGCAACAATGTAATGTTTGGTTTCCTTGTAGGCCCTCTACAATAAGCCCTATTGCTAATTGATGTTTGCTTATAAGATGAAAGTTAATTAACTTTACTGCTTGCACAGAATATAGTTATTTGGAAAATTTTGGCAAAAATGTATCCTGTGCTCATGCCCCTGATAAGCTTAAATGTATCTTCTGAATTCACTGCTTTCTTCCACATTGGCACGAGATGCCCAATTTTGTTTCTCTTCCTTTCTTTTTAAGCCCAAACGTCTTTTCTTCTTCTAATTTATTTATGTCATGTCTCAAGTATTTCCCACTTTGACCTAGAATGTACCGAACATCATATTGCTCCTTCTTTAGATTTCTGTTGCCAATGGCAACCTTGAATTACAAGGTCCAACATTAGCTAAATTGCACTAGGGATGTCTATGACCCTGAAGTGATCCCGTAGTCACTGGCACCTGCTTGTCTAGGTGGCTTCCTCCTGGGTTGTGAGGGAATCCAGAGTGTCTGAATTTGATGTTTTTCTGTTGAAACTTCACAGGATGCAACAGTTGCTGAACAGTTAGTTTCTGTCTAAATTTACTGGCACTGGGTTCACATCAGTAATTTGAATTTGAAAGCTGTACTCATTTTCGATTGTTCATTCTGACTTGCGATTCCCTTGACAAATATTCTTCCCCCAAAGGCCCCCAAATCATTTTCACTTCTTTGTCCATGCCCCTTTTATTAATTCTTGTCTCCAGAGTAGAGACCTCTGATTTTCCACAGGGCTTGTTACCCATCCTACTAGAATACAGAAGCCTGAACCTGAAGGCTGGAGACTCTGCTCTGCTACCCAAGGAGCATCTTACTGTGCTTACTGTGGAGGAGTTTTTGTTTGTTTGTTTGTTTGGTTGGTTGGTTGGTTGGCTTTTTTTTTTTTTT
>NW_004949101.1:12412250-12420327 GCF_000317375.1 Microtus ochrogaster | reverse complement strand
TTATGAATATATGGCCTTAGCTACGACTTGTTTCTGACTAGCTCTTATAACTTAAATTAACTCATTTCTATTAGTCTATGTGCTATCATGTGGTTCATGGCTTTTACCTCTCTTCTAGTATGTCCTGCTTCCTTTGCATCTAGCTGGCAGCTTCACCTTTTTTCTTCCCAGTAACCTCTCTGTCCCCAGAAGTCCCACACCTAACCTCTTCCCTCCTGGTTAATGGCCATTCAGCTCATTACTAAATCAATCTTAAAACTGTAAAGAATTATTCTGCAATTTTCCCCCTTTTGATTTAAATAAAAAGGAAAGGCTTTTACTCAACAGACTCTGTCTGTGTCTGATGTCATGCTGTTGTAGTTTGCTGATGTGTGTCATTGCATTGCCAGTGATGATACTGAAACTGGTTTATCTGGTTTACATTCTTACTCACTTGAAAGACTTATGCATTTGCCTTTTTTTTTTTTTTTGGTGTTTCTAGACATGTTTTCTCTGTACCTTTTGGGGCCTGTCTTGGAACCTGCTCCGCAGACCAGGTTGGCCTTGAACTCACAGAGATCCTCCTACCTTTTCCTCCCGAGTGCTGGGATTAAAGACACATCCCACCTGGCCATTGTTGTATTTTATTTAGTGTTTCTCAGTGGTTAGATACAAAAGGAATTTCTCATGGACTCAGCCATATTGAGTCCAAGTCTCATAGAAACGTATTCTAGGAAAACAAACGAAAATCTAGAGTGGTTAGGATGCATGATAAAGTCTGCTGTTCCGATTGGTCCTCTTGAACGATCCTCAGGTAGCCTGACTTCCTCGCTCTGTACTTTTCTAAAAATTCATGAGCTTCTCTAAAAATAAGACACAGCCTTTCAAGGCTGCTCAGGCTAGATCTGAAACTATGCATTCTATTAATGTATTTTGGGAAGGTTCTTCGTGTTGTTTTAAGTATCCATTCATCCAGCTGGTGAAGTTGAAGCTAGAGCATTCTCGTCCCTGCAGCAATCTCTGAGTGTTCCACATGTCCAGAGTTCTGCCTCTTTCTCCTGTGTATCTTTTAAAACAGATAGTAGATTTGGTTTTCATTTTAGAAAAACATTTGATGCCAAAAATAAAATAATCGCATTACCCTGTAAGTAGAAAATAGAAAAAAAATAAAAATATTCATGACCCATATAGTTTATGTTCTCGTGTTTCCTTCCAAAAATTAGTTCTATATTTGTTAATTTCTTTCATGTTCACAGTCGGTGTATACAAATCTAGGTAGATTTTGCAGTTGTCAAATGGCACTGTGATAGTCATGCTATATTATACAGCATTCATATATCTCTGTTTTCAGATCTACTTATCAAATTTAAACTTATTGGCTATATCATATTTTGTTAAGTAGAACCCTTTCCAGGAAACACTTGTGTTTTGTTGATTTTTGGTTTCTTTACAAATTTGTTTTACTATTTTTCCTTATCTTTAGCAATAAATTTCAAAATGTTTTTGTATAAGATTATTAAAATAATATATATTCAGATCTCCCAAAGGCAAAAAGATATAATTTAAGAGGATTAAAAGATTATCAAGAATTGCACTTTAAATATCTGTGGTAGCTACTACTGGTAGAAAAAAGAATAAAATAGCTTAAAAGATCTAATGAGAACAAACCACCTGTGTCTGTCAAAGGCAATACAAACACAGGAGGAATATGATTATATTAAGCACATTTAACGGGGAACTATTCTTAGTTGACTATATTCTGGAAATAAAAAGAATCTCAAAAAATTTGAATGTTAATTTGTTAATTTTTGTTATTTTAATAAATCACAATATTGAAACTTTCTGCAGAGCTGACATAAAGCATGGAGGTAAACACAATAATACTACCAGAAGGCAAAATTTTTAGTATAAGTAAAAAAAATGAATACATTAGGAAGAAGCTATAATCTTATTTTAAAACTGAAGCTAGACATGGTAGTGTCCACTTGCAATGTCAGCACTTAGGAAGCTGAAACAGCAGAAAGGACATGGGTTCAAATCCAGTTAGGTAGACACAGTGAGCTCTAAGCTTGCCTGGACTGCATAGCATGGCTCTATCTCAAAAACAAAAGCAAGCAAAGACATTTGAAATACCAGTATGCATCAATGATTTTTCACAATGCATTTCTTTACCAACTGGTAAAGGGTGCCTGTACTTGTAGGATCCAGGGCTGGCTTTAGCAAAGCCTTCAGAGGGAGAACTACAGTTTCCTTTGAAAGCCGCTGCTTCCAGTTTTGGTGCAGGGAACATGCAAAGTGTCTAGGAATCTAACACACACACACACACACACACACACACACACACACACACACACAAATCAATTAAATATGCAAAAATCAAAAGGGACATTCTAACAAATCTCAGAGCCATCCTGAAAGCTACCCTCCTCCAACTGTCACACACCAGACATCTTACGTCTTAGCTTTGATATAAACCAAAAGGGAGCATAAAATTTTTAAGACTAAAATGAGTAATTTAAATGCAAGGAAGAGAGAGAGAGAGAGAGAGAGAGAGAGAGAGAGAGAGAGAGAGAGAGGGAGGGAGGTGGGATTCCCCTCTGTATGCTGTGAATATCATTGGTTAATAAAGAAACTGCTTTCAGCCTATAGCAGAGCTATAGGAAAATAGAGGTAGGTGAAGAAAACTAAACTGAATGCTGGGAGGAAGAAGGCAGAGTCAAGAGAGAAGCCATTTGGCCTGTGGAGACAGACATGCTGAAACTTTGCTGGTGAGCCACTGCCACGTGGCAATACAAGGTTAAATAGAAATGGGTTAAACTAATATGTAAGAGTCAGCCAATAAGAAGCTAGTGTTAATGGGCCAAGCAGTGATTTAATTAATATGATTTCTATGTGATTATTTCAGTTTCTGGGCAGACAGGAAACAAACAAGCGGCCTCCTCCAACAAGAGAAAAGAGAAACAGAGATGGGGATAATAAGAAAATGAATAAAAATTGCTTAACTTTAAAAAATTATTATACTCCCAACTTCCCATTTTCAGAAAAATGTGTAATTAAAGGAAAAACAAAAATGAAACCTTTAACCATTGTCTTGCCTTTGGGGGAGAACTTTAACACAGGTGGAAAGTCATTGGTTCACACTGGTGATTGTTTTGCTTTCTGAGACAGGGTCTAGATGTTTGTTACAGAGGAATACCAACTAAAGATGACACAGTTAGAAATCGCCATCTAATGAATAGCAAAGAATTACCATATATATGGAGGATACGTCTAAAATAGATCTAGAATTTGACCTCACAGCCAAACTGCAAACCAAAAAGACAAAAACAGGTCTTGGGAAAATCAAGGCATAGCAATTACCCAGTTATCTAGATATTAAGTAACAACATTGATAAAAGAGCCAGCTGACCTCGGTACCCACAAACAGGCAGTAATAAGAAATAGAAATAAATACCTGTAGAATATTCTTGCCAAATCAAATATTTATAGATTCCATTTAATGGAATCTCATTAACTCCTAGTTTTGAAGAACCAACTTTAGTGGCGACACAAGCAACTAACCACACAAACTCAGAATTTGGGTGGTTGGTAAGAAAATTAGACGAGACTCCTAAAACCTGAGACAGTAATAAATACCTGAAGTGAGGGAAAGGAGAAGGATGTAACAGACAGATGTAACACATGAATTCTAGAGTCTGGTCTAAAAGGAAACTAGAAAGGTTTGGGAAAAAAATAACATTTAAAAAAATTGAATAACAATAATTATTATTTTCCTGAAAGTGGTTAAGATACTGTCGTTAGGTAAGAAAATATCCTATTGTCAGGTGATGTGTGATACAGTGGTCATGATGTCTAGAACAGTTTCAAATGATTCCGCAGATATTATAGACAAAGATAGTAAAAAATGCATATTTATTTATTTATTTATTTATTTATTTATTTATTTATTTATTTGGTTTTTCGAAACAGGGTTTCTCTGTGGCTTTGGAGCCTGTCCTGGAACTAGCTCTGTAGACCAGGCTGGTCTCAAACTCACAGAGATCCGACTGCCTCTGCCTCCCAAGTGCTGGGATTAAAGGCGTGCACCACCATCGCCTGGCAAAATGCATATTTATTAAGAAAGATAAAGTTAATATTATCACTAAAGGTTGACATTGGGGTGTATTTTTGTTGTCACCATTATTCATTTATTTTTCCTGTATAAGCAATCAACATCATAATGCTTTAAATCCCTACTCTGGGTCCTGGGAGCCCCGTTCCCAAAAGGTAGATTTACCCAATCCAAGGCAATGTATGTTGTCCTTTTCTTTCTTTACTTTGGTTTTTTTTTTTTTTTTTTTGTCAGCTTGTTTTTGTCTTAAAATACTTCTTTGAATCTTTTCGTAAGTACAAATAGGTACTCGTAACATAAAGTAAGCCTAAGTAAATGTTGTCTCCGGGGAAACAGGGACAACCTTGGACAATGAGGCCTTATTAGTACTTTATCCAGACTGATCTTGAACTCATGCTGGTGAGCCTCTGGCTCACGTCTGGGAGCATCTGAGACTCCGGCATCAGCTTCTGCCTCCACACACAGTTTCTGCTATCTGCTTGGCACATAAACATGCTGGATTCAGACCACTTGGAGCCTAATAAGTCAACGGCTTCTCACGCAGAATACAGGAAAAGCCATTTTCTTAGGATCTGCCCAGCTTCACTTAGAGGTCATTTGTTGCACAGCAACCACAGGAAGCAGGAGAAAGGGCTTGCTCTTCACTTGATGTGGAATAAAGATGAAGATGATGGTAGAACTGTCACCTAGGCTTGCCTCCCATCTCTGCCATATTTGAGGAAAGCCCTTATCCCAGGCATTTAGTCCTCAGGATCTGAAAGGAAACTGCCCTGGTGAGGGCTTCAGAGCTCACTCTGTCTTCAGATGTGACACACGAGTAGCTGTCTTCAAAACCCATCATTGTGCTTGGACCCTACCTGTGAAGACCAGGCCCCTGCAGCCAGGAGGCCAGCCTGTGAAGGGGGATCCTAAGAGTAGCACACTCAACCCGGGGTGGACAGATCTGTTTTCCTTCCTACGGATAACACCAGATTACTACATTACAGAATTGAAAAATGTCGTTGCACTGACAAATATTATATTATTTGATTACTGACAATAAAAAATTCAGAAACGCTTGCAGGAAATTTTCAATTTCTGTTTTCTCCTGAAAAACCAGAATCTGAGAAGCCTCCACTAGAACCAAGTTACTGGCACGACCTTTAGTTGACTCCAGTCTCTAGGTCCAATCCCACCCCTCCTACTTTCTCTTACACAGCCTGCTTCTCCTCACTCCCCTGATTTTCTTGGCCCCTGTAATCAATGGTCCTTGAGTTGCACTAGCTCCCATTGGATGGGGCCTTCTAGGAATGCCTCCAGAAATTCACCTGTATACTTTTTATGCTTTTTTTCCCAATGAACAAATCATTAGTTTATAAGAAAAGAAAAGGGAAAGTGTCTTACTTGACATCTAATAGTAAATACTATTTTGAAATTAGCTTATTAATAATTGAATGACTTTCCTAAAGAATAGCTTATATGACATTTCATCAAAACTGTGAGGCAGTAACCTAGTTTACAATGCAAAAAAAAAATCTGCTTCTACCTTGTGATGAGAGGAAAAGTCCAGGATGGTTATGACTTAGCCACAGTTGGGTCAACAATTACAAACGATCACCATCATTATTAAAATTAAATTAACAAAATTAAGTCTTGACAGGAATCAAATTACCAACATCTTTTAAAGAGTGTTGACTGATTGTTTGACATTTCCTCATATTTTTTTTCTTTTAAATGATGCTGATGACGATTATGATGATGTGTGATTTCTGAAATATCATGTTGTCTTATATCAACATCTTCAGAGAGACTGTCTGCTAGGTCAGGTCTGACACACCTGTAATTGAAGACCCACCCATCAACCCTAAATAAAAACTACCATTTTCCATGCCCACAAAACAGGATCCTCTGCTGTTCTTCCTTTCCTTAGTTTGCTTGGAAATGAAACAAATCCCATGTGTGTTGAGTTGAAGGTTGTGAACTGATGGAGATGACTGGTACACTGGTCCAGTCCGCAGGGTGGGGCACCATTCCTGCCAACAACGGATCTGCTACCCAAACCCTCCCGAATTGTAGGAAGAGTGGGGGACAAAAAGACAGTTGTCTTCTTGTTTCCAATCCTACAGTGGTTTCTGTGAACCAGACAAAGAATGTGGATCTGTGTTTATGGTATCCTTGCTTCACCATAACCCTGTACATTTGGGGGCTGTGAGCATTCCTCTTCACTGGTCCAGTGGCATTCTCCCTTTCTGTCTCTCTCCCCTCATACATACATATATACACATACATGTATATATACATGCATAATTATCTTATATTTTCTTTGAGCGAGGAGAAAGTTGATTTTGAATATTCAGTCTAAGACATCTTTTTTTTCAGATTCTATTTCATGTATGTGTTGGAGTGGGTCATCGACGAAGATCCAGAATCCATTATCTGCCATCCTTCCAGATCATTGCTTTCTAGAAATCATAACGGTTTTCATTTGGAAAGGCAATGCAGTGTAGACCATGAGTGTTGCACTCCAGAAAGGCCTGTTCCGTACTTTAATCACACAAGTTAACATTTCTTCAATGAACTACATAGGGCCTAGCACAAGAAGGAGACCACAAAAAGACCACAGATAGCCCTGGAGCTGTCAATCTTGATGACTATCACAAATGTACCAAAATTTTCTGTATTTCAGCATTTGGGGAAGTTTAGAGTTGCAGAGATGGTTGCACACAGAGACATAGATTAAATGGCTAAGGCGTGGCAAAATATCTTGGGCCTAAAAGCAATAATGAAAGAGCTGAGACAGTGGATGCTGTAAAGTGGCTGGCAATGTCCATAAAAGAGATGCAAACCCACAAGGACAGCTGTCCTGAGGACTGACTTTACCGAGGAAGGTCTAAGAGTCAAGGCCAAGCTCACGAGGCTTCACTGGTTGCTGCAGATGGAGGATACACAGCCAGAGTGTGGCAAACGTAGAATGGGGCTTGGGAGAGATAATAATCAGTATAACCAATGTGAGACAGCTGTAACGGCATCATACAGAACAGCAAAGCGTGCAGAAACTAGGCCCACCCACCCCTCCAAAATGAGAACCAAGGTCAGGCCCCCACGTGATGTGTGCACATTAAAAAGCTGAAAAGCACCAGAATCGGTTTCAGAGTTTTAAGGGCCTTCTGGGTTTTATTTGAATTTTTTTTTTTTTTTTTTGCTTTTTAAACTAACCATGTAGCTCACACTAGTCTCGTACCTGTGGTGATTCTCCTGCCTCATCGCCCCCAGGTGCCGTTAAAAAGCATTACCTCAAGGCTAATAAGGGCTGGAAAGGGGCATTGCCTTCAGGAGATTGCACGATGTTTTAAATCTGAAGTTTTTTTGGACACAGACAGCAGAGACTTCCTAGCAAGCAGCCTTCCCTGCTATAAGCACCCTCACTTCACTTCTGTATAAGTAACAAGCTTTTACAACCTCTTTCCCACAAAGGCAGCTCCATGAGTCTGTATGTGCAGAAAGACTTCCTTGACATTAAAAAGGTCTTCCAGTTTTCCAAGGCATAAAACAGATAAGACAGAAGACATTTAAAAGGCAACTGTAACCATTTAAAAGACAAATAAAAATTGCAGTGAAAGAGGAAATAAGGAAGCGATAAAAAAGGACATCATAGCAAACGTTAATGTTGTATGTGGGTGGTGTTCATTTGAAAAATCTTCACCAGGCTTCTCTTTAAAGACTCTAATGGGCTTGAGTTATAGATCAGTGGGAGAGGGTTTGCTTAGCATGTATGAGGTCCTGCAAAAAAAAAAAAAGGAAGGAAGGAAGAAATGAAGGAAGGGAGGAAGGAAGGAAGGAAGGAAGGAAGGAAGGAAGAAATGAAGAAAGAAAGGGAAGGAAGGAAGGAAGGAAAGAAAGAAAGAAAGAAAGAAAGAAAGAAAGAAAGAAAGAAAGAAAGAAAGAAAGAAAGAAAGAAGCCGGCGGTGGTGGCACACGCCTTTAATCCCAGCACTCGGGAGGCAGAGG
>NW_004949101.1:12404937-12412110 GCF_000317375.1 Microtus ochrogaster | reverse complement strand
AGAGAGAGAGAGAGAGAAAGAAAGAAAGAAAGAAAGAAAGAAAGAAAGAAAGAAAGAAAGAAAGAGAAAAAAACTAAAAAAACTTAGTCTTAGCTTCCCAGGCTTAAACTGAAGCCCCACCCTTGAAATTCACTTGATCTCTTTCCATCTTTCCACAGTGGTCACCTCAGCCCCTTAGCCCCATTCACAGATGACCCGGACAATTCCTGTTGTTGACATTACTCAATCCCTATGTGTAAGGACTGTAACCCTTATACACTGCTTCTGTAAACTTTCCCAAATGTATGTGTGTTCACAGTTGTGTTTGTCTTAGTCCAAGTCCTCAGGCTTATTACACCATACGTGACCAGGACTTGACTTTCAGCTGGGAACAAACGGCATGTCCTATTAATCTGTTTTCACCTTCACTTCAGAGGACCAGTGAATAGCATTCTAAGTCCTTGTATGCTCTTTGTCTGTCACACGTGAAAGAGTTTCTGTATGCATGAGGTGAGAAACGTAAACGACCTCAAACCTTGTTTTCTCTTGATGTCTCTCAGCTGCAGATGGAGCTGGAGCAAGAATACCAAGACAAGTTCAAAAGACTGCCCCTGGAGATTCTGGAGTTTGTACAGGAGGCCATGAAAGGGAAGATCAGTGAAGACAGCAATCACGGTTCCGCCCCTCCCTCCCTGGCCTCAGACCCTGGAAAGGTGAACCACAGGTCTCCCTCCAGTGAGGAAGTGGAGGTTGAGAACCCGGGAAAAGAGTTTGATACTCCTCTGTGATGTTCCTGCCAGGCCTTCCAGATATGCACGACTGCTTGAACTCCATCGGACTCTAATGACAAAGATCACTGCCCAGGGCCATCTTCCTGAGAAGCATCCCTTAGCCTGAAATCCACACCAAAGCGAGAGTTCCAGAAGGATCTGTGTGGAGGTCCCATACCCCCGTTCCATGTGTCATGTGGAAACTATTGCAGTCTAGAGAGAAGGGTGCATGTATGCAGGATTTTTCTTTTCTTTCCAATAGTAAATTAAAACCAGGCAGCTCCCAGGCTCCATGAAACATGTAATGAAGGACAATGTCTTCTTTGAAGAAAACTTGAGGTCATGTCTTCATTTCAAGTCCCAGTGTAAAGTATTTCAAAGTAATAGACATAGTTTGAGAAGTGCATAGCACCATTTAACACTATGGAACATCCAACTTTGACCATTGTTTCCCTAACGGCCCCGTAATTCCTTGTTTTTTTCCATGTTTTCAAGTTAACATGTATATTAAATTGTTTCATCTTTTGCTTTGCAAGCACTGGTGGCTTGCAGTTTGCTAATTTATTTATCACAAAAGCATCTGTATTTGCTATTGACATGGCTTTATTAGATACCATAGTGACTCTTCTATAGTTTCTTTTATAAAAAAAATCACTTGACTATATCATTGTCCAGTGAAGCCATTTCACTATTATCAATATGGATTGTATATTTTGCTGTACACCTTTGGGTATCTATTGGTTGTTGTCCCAAAATGATGAAAAAGCTACAATGGGTCTGTTCCGTTGAGGAAGAGTTGAACTGACGTGTAATAATCAGAATTTCAGCTAGACTGAACAGGTTCCAGTGGGTTGTTTTGTTGTCAGATATTTTTTGTGGTTCATTTATTTTTACTGTAGAAAGGAAGATAGAATATTTATCTAAATGCACATGTATAATGATACACATTGTCTCCATGTATATATTACATGTATGCACCCAGCCGTATAAGTGCACACACACACACACACACACATACATACGCATGAGTGTACATGTGTGTTTATTAATTGGCAGTGACCCAAATCTCTTCCATAAGATTTAAAAGCAAGTTCAGGGATACATGGACAGAAGAAATGGGTCAAATATAAATGTTACATGGATATTAAATTATATGGAAATGCTAAGAGTCAGTTTATGGAGTCCTTGATGCAACTTGAGGTAGACTTAGAATTTAGAATGTAAATTTGCTAAAAAATTTTGTAGGATCAAAATTGGATTTTAAGTATCAGATTTTGAGGTTGTTTTAATGGTCAGAATATGCAAAATACTTAGGAAATATGAGTACAAATATATTACTCCTATTTTCAATAAATTTAAACTGACTAATTTCCATTTTATTCTGATAGTAATAAAGCTTTGGTTATATTTTAGTTTGTATACTTACTGCACTTAGTCATGTCTTTTTGAGTTCTTATTTTATTTTAAAGGGAATGAGAGGAACAAATTATATCATGTTAAAGTTAATAAAAACATTATTAAGAGGGCTTAAGAAATAATCATTATGTAGAAAAATATGGTTTAGAGAGTAAGACAAAGAACATTAAAACCCAATAATGATATGTTCATGGCTTCATTTTATTTTAAAGAGAATCTCTCTGGTTATAATTTAGCAAAGCATTTTACAGTGCAAAAAAAAAAACCAGTTGTGTCCTGAAATTTGTGTTTCAAGAATTTAATATTTTTATGAAAATGATTTTATTTAACTTTAAGCAATAACTAGGATCATAATTAAGTTTTAATCAAAATAAAGGCTTGCTTCGAACACCGTGACAGTGTTTGATAATAAAAAAAAGCATCTAGTGAGACACAAGGGGAAAATCACATCTCCTTTAGAGATGATTATATTTTATCTGAAGAATGAAGAGTGTTAATTAGACACTTGCTAAAAGTCACCTTCCACCGAAGAGACAGCTTTTGTAAACCCTACTCCTTTTGCACTTTGAAGGAAAGGCATGACTCAGAAAGAAGCGGGAGTGGTCCAGATGGAATGCTGCATTTTACAAACGCAATTCTAGACTGTCAAAATTGGAGAAGAATGAATCCGTAACAGCATCCATAACCAAACAGGGGTGGTTATTGCAGAACATTGGATTTCATCATTGTCCATATAGTGACTACGGTTGGAGAACCTTGACTTTCAAACCCTGTTTTGGTAGTCGGACTTGATGATCTTGGTGATTCTGGTCATTCTACATTGTTTTGTATTCAGTCATTTACTGTAACCACATTTTTCTATCTGTACAGTGACACTTTTTTGCAGTTGTGGGATAGTGTGTAACACTGTGCATCTTGCATTACTGAAACTACTACCGTGATACTATCCATTAATAATATTAATATTACTTGAACATAGTCAAAGGTAAAGAAAAGGGGTCTCTATGATGTGCGGTTTTGTGCCTTTATGTATTTGCCTTGTTCTTTGTCTAATGCGTGAAATTCTGTACTGTGGTTTTTCCTATAATAGAGAGTAGAGTCATGCATTAAATTAGACTATGTCTGTCCCTGACACCTTTAAACTACTGAGAATGATGTGGTTGGGTCTTATAAATCAGTGTTCAAAGTTCTAATGACATGCCATTGGTTTTTAACATTTCAGTGCCACCATGCATTAATTAATACTCCTGTAATAGATAAGCAGTCATTAATTAAGTTCTGAAAGAAAGGGTCATTCATTGCTTGCTCTCCTTTGACTTTAATGCTGCCCTTGTACACTGTGTTAATACTGTTGTGATGGACTGATCATTGTGACCTTTGCCTTTGGAGAAGAAAACGAGAGAGGGGGCAAAGTATTCGATGCTCTTAAAATGTACATATTTTGGGTTCTTCTATCTCAAATTATTTAAAATGCGTAATTCACTTTTTGTAATCATTCTATGCAATTTTGTGGCATGGTGTTCCTTCCACTTGTAATTTTATGTGCTTTCATCCCAACTCCAAAGGAAACAATAAAAATTTCTTAACACAGTCCAGCTGGACCTTCTTAGAGTCAGAGCCCACTTTATAGGGAGGACGGTGAGAACAGACATAATGCCAGTCATGAGAGTATAATGCCCACCCTGCACGGCACACCTGTGCCCAGGTAGCCTAGATCTGTGGTGCTGTGCAGAGGACACAGCTGTCACTGTGGATGTCCCACCACCACCTTCCAGGAGTAGCACTGTCCTTGCCGCTCCCCCCGTGATGGAGTTCCTTCAGCCTCCCTCTGACTATCCCTTTCTTTCTTCCTTTCTTCTTAACCTAAGAAAGGAAAAGCAAATGTTCCTGACCAATAGCAGAAATGAGGAAAACAGACATTGCCCTTGCATGTTTTTGATGAAACATGTAATTTGTAGCCATGGTGAGAAGAAAAATGTACATGTGACTTCTCTGTCCATGTCACAAAGGCCCCCCCAAATGTAGCATACCAGTTATCTATGGATGTGTTGTGAGTGACTCCAAATGATCTCTTGTCTGTCATAGATTTAGGGACTCAAATAGGGCAGAGTTGAGCATGGCCCGCCTCTGTCTCTCTGTAGTGCCTGGGGAATAATGGATGCTTTGGGACTTTACTCTAGACACCCATGTATGAATTCAGCAGCCGGAAGACTCTCTGGAGCTCTGGGCTAGAACACCATAGTGCCCTTACCGTAGCCTGGAATTTCTCACAATGAGGTAGCTGGACTCCCAAAGGCACGCCTTCTGAGACATCAGCGGAAGGAATAGTGAATATTACTATGGTCAAACATTAAAGTCACATGTATTTGTGCATACAGTGTTCACTGGTACTGGTACAAGCTCTTTCTCAGACTCATAGTGAGGAACCAATGCAGACATATCTCACTGGGTGGCAGAGTTTTAGTTATTGAAGAACATTAAGAGTTATTTTTTTTAACTATAAATATACAGCTGTCTTTAACCATCACAGTCTGCATATGCAGTGTGCACCCAGCAGAATTCCTACCACCCTTATGACCATTCTAACTCCTTTGTTTTCTTCCTCAGTGGGGGGGGGGGGAAACAAACATTACTCCAGTTGCCTGAAATAGAACATTGACATTGATGGTTTGTTTTTGCTGTTGTTGTGTTGTTGTTTTGTTTTGTTTTGTTTTGTGGGAGAGGATCTCAAGTATTCCAGGATGGTCTCCAGCTCACCGTGTAAGGGAAGATAGCCTTGCCTGTCTCATCAGCCTGCCTCCTCCCAAATACTAGGATTATAGGCGCCTGTCGCCATATCATGTAGACGTAGTGCAAGGGATCAAGCCCAAGGGTTTGTGTGTGCTAAGCAAGCACTACCAACTGAGCTACATTTCCACATCACAACATTATTTTTGATAGTATCTTCCTCCCTTATCCCTTTCTTCAATAAATTTCCAACTCAGGTCACTCAGTTTTGACCCCACGATAACTCACGTTTGTTTGCTTTCTATCATTGTGCCCGTACTTGAGTGGAGCCGCCATCACCTTCCACCTGCCCAAATTCTCATAGTTCCTTATCAGTCATGTAACCCTCTCTGTATGCTATAGCTAGACTAGCAATGTCAAAGCCCATAAAAGATGGAAATCCTTTAAATGCTCCTAGCTGTCCCCAGCGTAAGTGTCTGAGATCTTACCCAAGGTGACCCCACCTGTTATCCCTAGTTAGCGCAATGCCCTATGCCGCTCTCTCTCACCTCATTCACTACCTCACTCCGGGGGCTCCCAATGTTCTTCCCTTGATTCTAGACTACTCCTTTCTTTTTCCCTTAAATGCCTCTTCCAAGCAAGTGCCATGCCTCACAAGGCAGTCCCTCCACTCACCACAAAGTGCTCAGCGGATGGATATTTTATTTGTGGTGAGTAAATTCATTAGTTTTTCTACCTTTATCTAAAAGATGGAAGAAAAGCAAGCAGCTCTAAATAAGAAATGCCATCCCCTCAAACCTCAACGGTTAGGCACTTCCTGATTAGCAATGTATGAAAATACAGCCAACAACAGAGACTGAGATTTGTGTCACAGTTGTGTCCCTGCTTTAGTTTCTTGTCAGTGAGCAAAACCAGTGTCAATGCCTTGGTGTCTTTGAGTCAAAAAAGCAACCCCCAAACACAGAATATGAAAGGAGATCAGTCTCTGATTGTTAGGTTCTGAGATGCTGGTGGAATAAGATGATGCTCATTTTGGATTTCAAGGGTGATGATCAGCCTCTTTGTCTCAAGAAAGAAATCTCAGGAGCCCCACTACCACCTTTTCTCTTTGTTATTGAAAATAGAGTTTTCACTACACAGCAGAAAAAAATAACGACAGCTTGAATTTTGCAGGAAAATGGATGACCTAAAAAATATCATTTTTGAGTGAGGAAACCCAGGCACAGAAAGACAATTATCACATGTACTCACTCATAGGTGGGTTTTAAACATAAAGCAAAGAAAGCCAGCCTACAAACCACAATCCCAGAGAACTTAGACAATAATGCGGACACTAAGAGAGACTTATGTAGATATAATCTACATGGGAAGTAGAAAGTAGAAAAAGACAAGATCTCCTGAGTAAATTGGGATGCATGGGAACCTTGGGGGAGGGTTGAAGGGGGGAGGAGCAAGGCAAAGAGGGGATCAGAGAAAAATGGAAAGCTCAATAAATATCAGTAAAATAAAATAAAAGACACATACACAAAAAGAAAATAGTTTTCCCACTTCATATATCCTGACTATGGTTTTTCCTTCCTGTCCTCCTCCCAGTTCTTCCCCAACTCCCTTTCCACCCATATTCACTGCCATTCTGTCTCTTCCTATAAAAGAACAGACTTCTAAGAGATGATAATAATAAAATGTGACAAAATAAAGCATAATAAAATAAAAAAAAACTATCACATTAAAGTTGGGCAAGATCAACCAAAGGAACAGAAAGAAAAAAGCCCAAGATAAGGCACAAGAATTAGGGACTCACTTGTTCACACACTCAAAAATCCCATTAAGAAAAACCACTAAGATGGAAGCCATAATAGATAATGAAGAGGACTCCGTGCTGATCTGTGCGTGTTCTGGGAATGCTGCTTCAGTCTCTGTGAGTTCATATCAACTTTGTTCAATTTGATTTAGAGGGCCGTGTTTTCTTGGCGTCCCCCATTCCCTCTGTCCCTCTGTCTCCTATACCCTTCTGCAGGCAAGCTGTGAGAGAAGAGATTTGATGGATATATGAATATATTCCGTTTAGGGCTGTGTGTCCCCCCCCCCCTCTCTCTCTCTCTCTCTCTCTCTCTCTCTCTCTCTCTCTCTCTCTCTCTCTCTCTCTCTCTCTCTCTCTCTGTCCCTCTGTGTGTATCTCTATTTCTATTTCTCTCTCTCTCCCTGCACAATGCCTGGCTGTGGGTCCCTGTATTTGTTCCATCTGCTGCAGGAGGAAGTCTTTTTATCTCTGCTTTCTTTT
>NW_004949101.1:12389821-12404837 GCF_000317375.1 Microtus ochrogaster | reverse complement strand
GTAGACCAGGCTGGTCTCGAACTCACAGAGATCCGCCTGCCTCTGCCTCCCGAGTGCTGGGATTAAAGGCGTGTGCCACCATCGCCCGGCTTCTGCTTTCTTTTCTTTAAAAAGCCAGTGGTATTCCATTTTTCTCTAGGCCCCTGGGATATCTAGTCTCTGATTTTTGGTCACCCAAACAGCACTGGAATGGGTTCTATCTCATGGAGTGAGCCTGAAGTCAAATCAGATATTGTTTGGTTACTCTCACAAGCTTTGTGCCACAATTACCTTAGCAAATCTTGCAAGCAGGACACCACTGTAGATCAGTGTCTGTGGCTGTCTTGGTGTTTACAGTTCACTTTTGGTAGCTTGCGTGTAGCTTCCTGTACCAAACGCACTAGAACTTAGGGGTTAAGGCTCGATGCCGTCACCAGCTACACACCTTCATTTTCAAGGAGTTGCATACATGTTGTCTTCAACAATGAAGTCTTGCTGTCAGTTTGTAGAGAGCAATCTGTTGTTTTTGCAAGAGCCTGGATTGTTTAGGGACCCCATTGGCAAACAACTCAATTAGATGTAACCCAACCCTGGTAGTAGAAGCTTCATTTGGTGACAAGAGATGGCCAGTTGGGACTTTGTCCACCCTATTATTTGGTAATTTTATTTAGATTGTCTTCATATATGCATATACTTTAGGAAGTTTCTACACTATTAGGTTTCCATATGATCCCTCAAATGCCCCTTGATTTTAGTTATGTCTCCCTGTGCTCCCTCCCTCAACCCCCTCCCCCACACTTCTCCCCACTCCTTCTTCCTCTCCCAGTCTTATCCACACCATCCACCCATAATTATCGATTCTATTTCCCTGTCCTAGTAAGGTCTGTCTGCACCCTGAAGTCCCTTACTCTATACTTACCCTCTGTGTTTCTATGGATTGGAACTTAGTTTCATTAACCTAACAACTAATAACCACATATAACCAAATAGGAACCATATTTGTCTTTTTGGGCCTGAGATATCTCACTGAGGGTAATTTTTTCTAGTTCTAATCATTTGCCTGCAAATTTCATGATGTCCCTTTTCTGAGCTTTGCTGACTAATTGAATTGTGGAAATGTACCACTCTCTCCATCCATTCTTCTGTTGAGGAGCATTCAAGTTGTTACCAATTTCTGGCTGTTCTGAATACGGCAGTCATGAATATCATTGAGCAAGTAAGTGTCTTTGTTGTAGGGTAAAACATCATTTGGGTATATGCCCAAAAGTATAGCTGAATCTTGTGGTAGATCAATTCCCATCTTCCTGAGGAACTGTCACACTGATTTTCATAGTGGCTGTAAAAGTTTGCACTCCCACCAGTAATGGATGAGTGTTGCCCCTACTCATCCTCAACAGCATGAATTGTAGCTCATTTAATTGATCAGACCAATTCTGATGGGTGTAATATGAAATCTCAAAGAAGTTTTGATTTGCATTTCCCTGCTGAATAACGATGTTGAACATTTCTTTAAGTGTTCCTTGGTCATTTGTGTTTCCAATTTGTATCCGCCAGATTTCCTTCAATTCTCATATTGCTATGGCTAAGACGTCAAGTACTGTATTGAATAATAGAGAGTGGACAGCCTTATTTTATCTCTGATTTTAGTGGAATTGCTTTGAGTTTCTCTCCATTTAAGTTGATTTTGGCTACAGGCTTGCTGTAAATTACCTTTATTATGTTGAGGTCTGTCCCTTGTATCCCTAATCTCTCCAGAACTTTTATAATGGAGGGGTATTGATTTTGTCAAAGGGCAGGAGCCTTGCTTAACCACAATAGCATGCGCAGTCACTTCTTCACCCTCTGAATATTAATTTTTCTAATCGTATACTTACTGACTATAATTCATATACTATAAAGTTCACTGTTTCATGGTACCCACTTCAGTGGTTTGTAGGGTAGTAGCTGAGTTTCTCGTGAGTCATTACTTCCTAACTCCAGGAAGTATTTTCTTTGCCCCCAAAGAAATCTGATACCCATGAGCAAACGCTCCCTACTATTTCTCCACTTCCTTCTCTTCTAAGCCACTAGAAATCTCGAATCGACTACCTATCTATTTGGATAGTTCTTTTTTGGACACATCCTACAAGTAGATTCTGTAGGTGGATTTTAGTGTCTGGCTGCTTGCACTTATAAATTTTCATGGGTTCTTATAAGTTGTAACAGGTATCTAAGGCTTCATTACTTTAACAGTTGAATAATATTTTATAAGGAATGCATATTAAAGTTTTTTTGGTTTTTTTCCTACTTGTGTGCGTGTGTGAACATTCGCCACATGAGTGCAGGTGCATCAGATCCCCTGGAGCTGGAGTTCCAGGAGGTAGTTAGCCTCCATCAGAGGTACGGGTGCTAAGAACCTAACCCTAGCCCTCTGGAAGATCACAAAGTGCTCTTATCTACAGAGCCATCGCTCCACTCCTTGGGTTTATGTTTTCTTCATTCACACTTGGTCGATAGGTATTCTGATTTACCTTTGAGTTACCATGAATTTTGCTGCTGGAAAGAAATGCATTTCCTGTTGTCTTGTGTGTATACCGAGTAGTGGAAATGCCAAGTCAATGTGATAACTCTTTTTTCACATTTTAGGATCTACCAAACTCTCTTCCAAAGAGGATGAGGCCATGCTTGCTTTCCCTTCTTGTTTTCTGTCTTTGGGAGAGTATCAGCTTGACAAGAACTATCTCACAGTGGCTTTGATTTGCACCAAAGTGACAGACATAGTAAATTATGATTGCTTAAACATCTTTTTTTTGGAGAAACATCTAGTGAAGTCTTTTGTCATTTGTAATCGTGTTGATATTTATTTTAAAATCTGGGTCCCCTTTCTTGATATTTAACCCTAGTCTCAGTTGTGTTTGCCCATCCCAAAATCTTATCTGGGAAAAAGCTTTCCCATTAGACATCCTTCTTTGGGTTGAAAAAAAAAAAAAGATGTAGATTCTTAAAGAAATAGTTCTGATAATTTCCCTTTTTTCTATTCTTTGAAAGTCGTACATTAATACAATGTATCTTAACTATAACTACTCCTTCCAACTCTCTCTGCCCCTGACTTGTATCACCTCCCAGAGCATGTAGCAAACATACCCTTAAAAAAAAATAACCCACTGATTCCAATTAGTGCTGCCCATGATGTGGACTCAGCTACTAGGGCATAGGCTGATTACCAGGGGCCACCCTCCCAAAGAAAAGTGACTCTCCATCTCCTAGCCGCCATCAAATGCCAACAGCTCCTCAGGAAAAAGTGGGGTCTCAGGCTCCTACTCTGTGCTTGGATTTTCAACCGACTTGATCATGTGACGGTCCTGTGCAGGGAAACATGGCTGCTGTGAGCTGGTGTGTACAGCAGCCGTGTCATGTCAAAAGGCAGCATTTAACAATGCTCCTCCCCTTCCATGATGCTCCCAAGCCTTAAAGGGCTTTGCTGGATACAGACGCCCCATCTATGAGCACTTCCAACCCTTTTCTCCTAGCAAACTGGGCAGTCTCTGCATTAAACTCTGCCCACTGCAAAATGGAATTTCTCTGATCAGGCTGAGAAGTTGAAAACAGTGTAAGGCTGTGGATTTACAAAGTCCTCGTGGGTGTATTTTTAAAATAAACATCAAAAGTTTGTTGCCAAGATCTTCCTTTTTCTTGTCAGAACAAGGTGTGTACCACTTGTTAAATTCGCTATGATTTCATGTTTCCTATGGGAGGAAGTTTTTTACAGACAAGTGAATGGAAATATTGATCGAATGGCCTTTAAAAGTTAAAGTGCATTACATAACACATCATCCAATTTATACTGTCAAGAAATCCAAGCTGGCAATAAGAAATATCCTAATAGCAAAGAAAAAGAATCTTGACGATTAAACTATGATTCCTTGTCAAATATGAGAGAGCATCCTGCTTCAGAAAAGATATATACATGTTTTTACGATTCAGGCAAACAACATAATTTCCTTCTCCTTTTCTGAGTCACCTGCTTGTGACACCCTGAGACTGTAAATGTATTTATTGAAAACCAACAGAAAACCCCATCTGCAGCACCATTGGACGAGGTTCTGCAGCACCCACTTACACATAGCTTATCTCTCTATCTTGCTAGAGTTGCTTCCCTGGTTGCTCCCTCCTTGCATACAGCAAAGGGCATCCCTCAAGCTTTTTTAACTTAGAATGGGCACCAAGTCCCACCAAAACATTGTTTATGAGTCCAAGCTGCTGATTGAAGAGGCAAGTTTTTACGAACTCTGTCAAATAAAGACAAGCTGTATTGACTCACTACCAAGTGTCTTAAAACTACTCTTCCTTTCTTTCCCCCTTACTTTATGAAATCGAAAACATATGACCCTAAACTCTTTCCCAATTCCCAGTCTACTGATTCTGTTTTTTTCCTTTGTTCTAGTTTCTTAATTTGAGGAAAACTGAGCGAAGATATTCTGTTAAGCAAGTTATCTTGATGTGCAACAGGGCTTGGCTCCACTCCTCCTTTAAAAAACTTACAGAGCATCTCTCAAGACTTGGAGAATCTGGCCACTGGTTGTGGGTATCTGCCAGCGTGTTTGCTGCAGCACTTCCGATCTATTTTATACCTTGGCCAACTTCCCCAGAGAGGGGAGGACCCTCATAAATCGAGGGAACATTTTATCAGGGAGTTGTTTCACCCTAACGTTCAACATATCAATAAAAGCTCCATTACGTCTATATGTAGCAGGTCTCATGGTTTCTAAAACTACCTAGACAGTAGGGAAGTCGGCATAATAAATCATCAACTGTTAAACCAACAGCTGAACTTTGCCCAGTTATGAGACTCTCACTGAAGATAAATTTAGCTTAGTTCACTTTCAGGGGATAGACCCTGAGCCAAGGGTACCTGGACTGGGACTTGGAATATTTGTAAAAACCTTTCTAACCCAGTAAGCTGATGGAAGAAGGGTCCATGGCCTCCTGTTCAGCACATATCCTAGGTTTAGAAGACACTTCTCTGTTGAGGAATTTTAGAATGGGGTCTTCAAAACATGGACCCAAGGTAAGCACCCCCACACCTAAATCCAGGACAATACTTAACAACATATAAGAAGCTTGACAGCTTTAAAATCTCAAACTGCTTTTCCCCCAAATATTTTATCTACCTGAACTTTTATTAATTTAAAATGCTGTGCCTTTCTGTGTTCACTCCTTGGGGATTGAAGCAGCAAGGTGGAGCGCTAGAGATATGGAGGCTGCTTTCCAAGCTTTTTCAACAACAAGGATGTATACTCAGAGGGATACAAAGGACTCAAACAATGGGCACAAGGTTTAAATGAAGTGAAGTGACACTAGCCACTTTCTGCGAGGATTGTTTAAATTTAGTATGTAAAGAATATTAAAATCGCAAGGGTCAGAAAGGAATTTTACCTCTATTACTGTAAAGTATCAAAAAAAATCGCATAACTCCAGAGAGGGTACGCTCAACATCAGCAAATTGAGATGGGGTCACAAAATTTCCATGTCTTGGGGTGGCCTGAAAACAACAGAAAAAAAAAAGTGTTCCTAAGGCTAAGATGGAAGAAGCAGAAGGAACTATTGCACTAAATGGACCAAGGCAGTGGTGAGCCAGGGCAATGGAGACCTGCATGAAAAAATGACATTGAAGACCAGAATGCAGGGATGGAGACGTGGCTCAGCAGTTAAGAGCACTGACTGCTCTTCCAGAGGTTCTGAGTTCAGTTCCCTGCAACCACATGGTGGCTCACAACCATCTACGATGGTGTTTGATGTCCTCATCTCTCTGACGCCCTCTTCCATCAGGCAGGCAGGCACACATGCATATAGAGCACTCGTATACATAAAATGCATGAATAAGTACATCCTAAAAAAAAAAAAAAAAGATCAGAACGCCCTCTTAGTACTGTATCTTGACACTACTTAAGCATCCTGGAACTGAAAATGATCTACTGAGGGGTTCTGTTTGTTTGTTTGTTTGTTTTACTTTTAGTAGATTAACATTCAAAAATGAAGCAAGTTTATTTTTATAAAATTAATTTCCATTCTGTCAAAGACTTCTATACTATTGGATATAATCATTTATCTTCCTACGTGCTGAGAAGATACTTCTCTGTGAAGGATGGAAACACAGCCAGAAGAAGGCCTGAGATCTTCAGAGAATGGGCCTAAATTCCCACTGCCTAACCTAAGGGCCCACACCTAAAACCAGAACAAGAGTTCTTCCAGTGTAAGAAGCTTTATAGCTTTAAAAAAAATCAAGTATTACAGTGTTATCCTTAACACTTCTAAGACAATTCCAAATAAAAGGTGTTTTCCAGGGAGAATATATCACGAAGAAAAAAACTCCCTAATGTCTCTTTACTGACCACTGACTTTCCTCTTTAAAATGTTGGTCATAATGCCTTACTTGATTCTCAAATGTATACGCCCTTTTCCCCCACTCATCCTGGTAATGTAAACCTATAATTGAAAAAATCAGGAGGGTGAGATAAGGCAATCATAAGGTCAAGGCCTGCCTGGGCAACTTAGTGAGACAATGTCTCAAAACTGAAAACTAAAATAAGGGCCGGGGCACAGTTCAGTGATGTATTGCTCGCTTAGCATGCATAAGGCCCCAGACTAGGAAAGCTCTCTATATAGCCTATAACAAAGACAGTCCATATAGCTAGTGATGCTAGATGGAATTACTTCTGCTTTCCTGTGTCCTAACTTTGAATCTGTGGAGCGGGAGGGAGCTTAGTGGTTGTTAGAATCTCCAATGTAAGTGGTCTCTTAGACTTTCATTTTTATTTATCTTGTGAATCCTTCAAAATTGATGTTATGGAATACCCGTACAGGTAAATAATCACAGAACAAATTGTACTTGGCTCTTTGCTTACATCCTTGCCAACACTCCACCTTAGGCCACTCAGTATTGTGTTGTTTCTTCCCTTTCTCTTTTATGGAGCAAATTAGCAGTTGTCTCTAAGTTACTCAGTTTTTATTTGAAACATTTAAACCATTTTCTCCCCAAGAACACCTTTGTGGCTATCCATGCCAAACACAGCAGCTGGATAACTTACTCTCTGTGCTTTCAACCTCCTGGGGAAAGTAGCTAATCAAAGTCTAAAAATGAAGTGGCCTGGTGTGTGTTATTAGGGGATATTCTGCAGCCCCGCTCACAAACCTCAGCTGAAGTAGCAATTAGGAAAATATCAGACAGAGACGGCAAAAATTCCTATACGCTGAAGACCTTCAAGTTGTCAAATGTATGTATGATATCCTTGTAGGTTAAATTTAGCACAGAGAGCCCCAGTTTCTCTCAGAGACGTGTAAAAACTCATCTATCCTGACAGTTCCCTGTTGGCCGCGCCTCTGAGAAGTCAATTATTCTCACCAAAGTCAATTTTAATTTATGCACCCTACATTGCCTCTGAATTTCTGTGTGACTTTTTAATAGAAGATGGAATATCTCCTTTAAGGAGAATGCTTTTCTGGACAACAGCGATAGAAAACTCTGACCCTGAATCACCCCCTCACACACAAAAAAAAAAAATGTCCTAAAGAAACAAGTGTTTTCATCACATAATTTTCACTAAGAGGTCCAAGATCAATTATTCTTCATCTACAGGGACTCCAGTGGCACTAGGCCAGGCACAACGGATGGCAAGAAAGGTTAAATTAATTAACCTGTAGTTGATTGATTGCAAAAATGGCCTCCGTGGTATGCTTTGATTGATAGATTGTGTAATCAAGAGGAAATGACTCTTCCTGTTTTTTTCCTGCCCTTGTACCCGGGCTGGCCTTAAGTTGGACTTCGGCTAATCGATGAGATTATTCCATTCTAATTACCCCACAAGGAAACCATGGCACCGCCATGGAGATAGCCTTGCCTTAACCTGCGGATGGCTGGCAAATGCTTTTAAGCTGAGCTGACCTCATTCTCCAAGCTAAAAACATCAAATGCGGAATAAAACCGACGAAGATTAGCTAAATCATCTAGCTAACTGACCAGCAGCTGACCCCTAGAGGTCACTGCCCTCAGCTATGGCAGCCATGCTGGCTCAAAACACCGGGACAGTTGCTCTAACCGTGTCAGTATTTGCAAAGGACTGTGGGTTGTAGCCACTAAGCTCTGAGGTGATTTGTAATACAGAAGGAACTGACCGGTAGGAATTTTTTTTTTATTATAAGCCTACTTGAAAGGGGTTTAGAAATGGGGACTCCATGTGGGAAATTAGACACCCTCATTTCAAACTTCCTCTCCGCCATGAGCTTGTCGGTCCTGAGCCTACTGCCCTCTCACGACACCTTAGATGTGAGAGTCTTCTAAGTTTTGCTCTTGTGGGTTGTGTTCTATTCTAGCATCTATACATACATTTCTAAAACCTCCGATGATAAAGAAAGGTTGATTCTTTTGCATAATTGAACATTTGCTGATTTTTCTAAGATACATGTTTGTATATCAAGTATGGAAAAATTCTAAAAAGTTGAATTGATGTGCTATTTCTCCACTCTGCCCATTCTCAATGGAGAGAAACTTTGTTCGGGCCTAGGCACGGGCAGTGGGCGGTAGGGGCAGGCAGGGGGACGGGGGACTAGGTCCTGTCTCAACAAGGTGGTGGGCCAGACTTAGCAGACTTTGCAGGGGAGGCCTTACCCATTCTGAGGAGCGGATGGGGGCTGTGGTAGGGAGAAAGTGGGGAGTAGGAGGAGAGGAGGGAGGAAGAACTGGGATTTTCCTGTAAAAAATAAATAAACAAACAAATGAAATAAAACTGTTAAGAGTCTCTGAAGGTATATTTTTAGATAGTTTTGCAATTTTTGACTGAAAGTGCGAGTCAGGCAAACACAATCTACAGAATCAGCATCCTGGACGACCAGGTAAGGGGGCAGAGCAGAAGCCGCATCCGAGTGAGCAGGTGCTGATATACATTGGCAGTAGGCCAAGCAGAAGGACCACAGCTGCTGCCCATGCATCCAGCCACTGTTGATACAGCACACAGGCAAACACTTGCCCACCAGAAATTTTCCTCCAGAACGGGACTCAGCGTTCACACAGCTGCCGCCTGGGTCGTGTCCTAATGGCCACGGGCACTCTGAGGCTTCCTCGAAGGCCTACTAAAAGTACATCGGCGCTGGGACTTTAGCTCGGTGGTACAATGCTTCCCTAGCGTGTGTGAGGCCCTGAGCTCAAATCCCAGGGATAGTGGAAATAAACAAGGGTACCACAGGTCTGTTTCTATCTCAACGGTGTTCTCATGGACAACAATGTCTAGGACTTGCGCCCCTCCCAGTCATCACAGCTGCTCACTGATGCTTCCGTTTTTATCACTGAACAGCTGCAGCTGGACCTGCACCCTTCCTCCCCCCCCCTCCGCCCACGGTATCTATTTCCACCTCAGTCTCAGAAACTATAACTGAGCCCACCGAGGATCGTCTCAGCCACTCTCCCCAACCATCGCCATCAATTGTCTCCCACGTGAACCTCATGGATACAGCTCTCGGAGCCACACAGTGAAGCCTCCACCATTGAAAGAACAAACAAGGTAAGCACCAAAAACAGAGCTACAGAACTGACTAAGAGACCCCTGAGTCTGCCAATCAGGGAAAGCCACACACGAGGGAGTACAGGGATGTGGCTTCCGTGCTCGGGTGGGCACACTGGCCACATCCTTCAGAGTCCTGCTGTGGGAGGTTCCCTCTCTCGTTCACAGATGGCGCGTTTGTGTCTGGTGAACAGGATACCGGCGTGCAGCTCAGAGAAGTCTAGTAGGAAGAAACCTATGCCCTATGAAAGTACAAAAGCTTAAGATGACTCCTTGCTCTCTGTGCCTGAACTGCTGCAAAGGACAGGCTTAGGAGTGGGAGGAATCACGGCATCCCACTGAGAGAGAAATAACTGGACCAGTATCTTCCATCTTAGGTTACTACTGCTCTAAGTTTGCCTGTCTCCCTCCATCTCTGCTCCCCACCCCCACCGGTGTGTGTGTGTGTGTGTGTGTGTGTGTGTGTGTGTGTGTGTGTGTGTTAGTTGTTAGCTGGGTTGCAAACATATTTCAGTTGTATGCTTTTTTTGTTGTTTTTGTTCCTTTTCTCTTGTTTCATTGTTTTTTTCCCCTAGTGTTTTAGTTGTTTAATTTCTCCTTATTGTTTTTTGTTTTGTTTTGATTTGCCTGTTTGTTTGCTTTTGCTTTTCTAGACAAGGTTTCTCTGTGTAGCTCTAGCTGTTCTCAAACTCACTCTGTAGACCAGGCTGGCCTTGAACTCAGAAATCTGCCTCTGCCTGCAAAGTGGTGGGATTAAAGGCATGTGCCACCACTGCTTGGCATTGTTTATATAATTACTTACAACATATATAATTACTTATAACTTTGTACATTAAGTATTAAGCCTCAGTGTTTGAGTTTCTGTCACACACCATAACAGACCCTCATGACTGTCCCTTCCTTTTCTAAAGTAACAGAAACCCTTTCTTCTGCATCTCTGATAGTCTTCCTACCATGCTCACACCTGCAGCTCATGCGCCATGATCTCCACACCGCAGCTACTCTTCCCTCCCTCTCCCCTTGATTCCGTTGCAAACTTCAGCTCTGACACACTTTACTCTAAATAATCTAGAAACCGTACTTTCTCCAACCAGAGCCCCTGGTTGAGCCTTACCTGGGACACAAGTGCAGTGTCAAAGGCCAGACCAGGACTGCTGATAATTACATGAGAGAGGGAGACAACTTCATCCTCCCAGTAAACAGGGAGGGAAATTCGCTTCCTAGTGAAAATGTATTTCCAGAAGGACTCAAAGAAAACAAAACAAACAAGCAAAGCAACCAAGAACTATTAGAGATCGGTATGGATGGAGCATCAAAATATAGTGTGTATATACAATGGAATTTCATTCAGCTGTAAGGAAAAAAGAAATTACAAACTTTGCACAAAATAGCTGTAACTGGAAAATAGTTCAATGTAATGTAACCCCAGGCCAAAGTGAGAAACAGTGCATGTTCTCACTCATATGTGGATCCTGGCTTCTAATTTTCACACATGTGTGTTTAGATGAGAATGTTTATAGAAGCCTGGAAACCAGAATAAAGTCCATGCGAGGGGAGAAAACTAAGTGGCAGTGTGATAGTAGAACATATTTGATGTGAAAATGGAAGAAAGAATCCTGGGGGAAGGGAAAAGCTTAAGACAGGGGTAGGGACAAGGAGATGAGGGCAAAGAAAGTGTCAACTAAAAATAAGGATTTATGAAAAAAGCAGAGAGAAACCTGATAGTGGATAAGAAAAAAAATCAACAGTTTAAATGCATGGATGCATAAAACTGTTCCCAGAAAACAATCATGTTTTAAATCTAAGTACCAGTTATAGGCTGCCACCCTGAAGTAAGTCAGGTAGCTTGGAAGACCCCCTCCCCCAGACACTACAGGCTTTTGCTTACCAGACCTAGATCACAAGACTCAGTTGCTGAAAACACCATTTACATTGGTCACTAGAACCAGGATTGAAGACCACTTCCCTGCTGGGAAGCTCTTAGTTAGCTGGAGGGTGCTCTGCAGGCTGCTGGGAAGAATGGTCAAAAGTCATACTCAGCATGCAACACTAAGGACTGATCAGGCAAAGGTTCCCACTGGTGCAATAGTGGCAAGTTAGTAATGGTGTAACCAGCTACTCCACTCCACACAAGACATAAACCCATATTTGGTATTGTAAACCAAAAGCCCATTGCTGGGGAGTGTGGGAGAATGCTCTCGAACACTGTAAAGATTTGCCACTTGCAATGGCTTAATAAAACACCATTCGGCCAGTAGCCAGGTAGGAAGAATAGGTGGGGTGAACAGACTAAGAGAATTCTGGGAAGAGGAAAGGCAGAGACACAGTGACCAGTCAGATGCAGAGGAAGCAAGTAATTAATTTAAACACCTCACCACCAACCACCCTTGGATGTCTACTAACCCTTGTTCTTGCCTTTGCTCTGTTTGGAAGAAAGCTGGTATCTACTGTGTCCCAAGCCACTCATTTTTTTCAGATTGATGTTAACTAAATCTCTCTTGTATGAGGGAGTTTAAATTATCAGATTATCAGGTTAGTTTACAACCAACTGATAAAAAACATAGCTCATTCAATTTATTCATATGTAAGTCGGTTGAGGTTATGCTATATATCAAATATCCAAATAACATTGCAATAAGTGTTAATATTATGGCCACAGATCTGGATGTCAACTAATGGCTATGGTGATCAGCATTAAGTCTGTTTCTTCTCCTTTTATATTTTATACAAACATTTTTTTTTTTTTTTTTTTTTTTGGTTTTTCGAGACAGGGTTTCTCTGTGGTTCTGGAACTAGCTCTTGTAGACCAGGCTGGTCTCGAACTCACAGAGATCCGCCTGCCTCTGCCTCCCAAGTGCTGGGATTTTGACTGAAATTCAAGGAGGAATAGCATGAGACCCAAAACCATTTCATTTTTCTGATCACAGTGTGCAAGAGCAAAGCCTAACAGGCCAAGTTATTTACATGCTAACAGTTCACAGTCAATCCCAAATTCAAAAGGCTAGAAAGCCCATTGTACCCTCGAAAGGAAGGAAACTGGGTGAATATTCACTGAAATGATTTCCAATTCTCATATCCGAGACATGTGATTTTCAAAGCTGGAGCCCTATCTAAACAAACCCCTGAACAACAACCTCTCTCCCGGGCCTTTCTGGCTCCCTGTGGAGCTGCTCAGCTTTTAGATTTCGCCCCAAGTAGATTTTGGCTTGAACAAAGCTCATGGTGGGTGGCAGCAGATGCCGAAGATTTGAACTCACAGGACAAGCATTCTAAATTAGTAACAGAATTCCATGGCCCACGTCACAACATTAAAAATAAGCCTTTGCTCCATCCATGGCTGATGGCCTTGCTGAAGACATTTGAAATGCCTCATTTAAGACGTTAAAGTAATTAGGTTAGCCAGCAGCCGTGGCCATGATGTTTTCCATCCCAGCTCACTGCTCTGCTTCTGGGAAGACGGCTCTGTGAAAGCTGGAGCTGAAGGGGGAACATATCTAGCCAAACAAGTCGGGCACCGAGACAAACGGCAGCCGAAAATGAGAAATCTACAAGTCAATGGTGCCTCTGAGTGCTTCTTTCTGTGAACATCCCTTTGTTTGCTCTTTGCATCCTCCAAAGGAGAGAAATGTCAACCTTTGTCACAGTATTTTATTAAGGTCCTCAAAGAGAGAAGGTGTCTATTGGGTTCTCTGTTCTCAGACTCCTGTTAATTTTTTACAAAATGAAATGTGGAACAAGATAATCTTATTTAGAATTCAAGACTGAATCTGGGGGAAAGAGGGAACAAGCACATGGATATGACCCGATATTTTGTAGTAGATTCAAGTTTTCTTAAATTTGTGTCAGCCAGAAGTGCACTGGCAGACAGTATGGATTCTAAGAGTCCCCATTAACTGCCTAACTGATAGACAATTGATTACATCATGCTCAATCTTGGTACATGATCACATTCCAAGGGAACACAAGTTCCTTGTCAAACTACATAAGACTCAAAAAAATATCAAAGGTAGGAATTATTACTATTATTATCATCATCACCAAAAATCATAACCACTTACTTATCTTCTCAACTATGGGGGTTATTTAACCAAACTGATTCATTCCGGTGTTTCCCATCTGTTTTTCAAAGATGTATTTAAAATATCTGGAATCTGGTCAAACAGGCAGAAGACTCTCTGTGGATTAGAATGTGAGTATGAACCAGGAGATTGTGTGCTGTGTTGATGCTTCTAAATAATATCCTCATTGGCATCATTAACTCATTCTCTGGGTCCAGAGTTCCTCTTGTCGTGTAGTCTGTGAAATCAATGTTCTGAGCTTAAGAAAAAAAATGAGGATGAAGCTTGGTTCAGATTACAGTCCCATTATTTAATTACCTTTTTAAAATTTGGATGAGCAACTTTGTGTTTATGGAAGCATTTTCCATGAAATGTTTATGGATAATGAACCCTACTTTAAAATATTATTACCATGTTGAAATTGAAAATTTGAGTCCCACTCAAGCCTGTGTCAATTCTTAAAGAGAGTTGAGTTAGAAAGGGCAAAAGTTTCCTATGTAAGCCACTTTTCAAAACATATTTCTTCATTTCTATTCTGTCCTATGAGAAGATATAAAGGCTTCTTGACTACTGTGGGCTAAATATTGCATCTCTTCTCTTCTAAAGCCGTATGCAAAAGCCCTGCTCCTCATGGGATGGAATTTAGATGTGGGGCCTTTGCGGGGGGGGGTATGATTGATTGTCTTGGTTTCTCACTTCACTGTCTAGGGCAGGTAAAACATACCTGTGAGTTCGTGGGGACATTGGCTGATAGGACAGTGACTTGAGAGAAAGATCTGCACGAAATCTGCATGACAACCTCCAGAGGCTTGGACATATGGACCCTGGAAGACATTGTTTTCCTTTTGAATGAGTGTTTTGGTCAGCCCTACCATCATTTGCTAGCATAAGGTGCTCTCTTCCTTGACTCTTCCAAGTGAACTCCTACAAATGACTTTTCAGGAGTCTTTCAAACCTTCAGTGCTAGACCAAGACTGCTGAGGCAACCAGCTTCTTGAATCGAGCAATTACCTGGTCCCCTCTCCAGCAGCACAGCCAGCCACCTGTTACTGAGCTACTTAGTCCCCCTATTATGTAAGCGAATGCAACAAGTCTTTTATTGTATACTATCTGTTCCTCTAGAAAGCCCTGACTAGCATGGGAGGTAACTGGGTCATGAGGGTACAGCACTCATGATAAGATTAACAGATGCCCTTTTAAGAGAAGGCAAGAGTGAAGCTTGATTGGCTGTGTGAATGAGCAAGACAAGCATCTCAGCTATCATTAAGAAAATAGCACTCGGGAAGCAGAAATAAGCAGATCTCTGTGAGTCTGAGGCCAGCCTGGTCTACTTGAGCTAGTTGCAGGACAGGTTCCGAAGCTACAGACAAACTCTGCCTTAAAAAACCAAAGAAGGAAGGAAGGAAGGAAGGAAGGAAGGAAGGAAGGAAGGAAGGAAGGAAGGAA
>NW_004949101.1:12354746-12389708 GCF_000317375.1 Microtus ochrogaster | reverse complement strand
AGGGAGGAAGAAAGAAAGAAAGAAAGAAAGAAAGAAAGAAAGAAAGAAAGAAAGAAAGAAAGAAAGAAAGAAAGAAAAAGAAGACATCAACCAATTCTGGTAGAGGTGCATGGAAAAGGGAACCTTTATGCACTGCTGGTGGGCATGCAAATTAGAACAGCCACTACACAAATCAGTATAGGGATTCCTCAAAACAATGGATATATGCCCAATGGAAATCAAGCCACTACACCACAGAGATACTTAAATATCTATGCTTATTGCTGCGCTGTTCATAATAGGTAAGATATGGAACCAGCCTAGATGCCCATAAACAGAAGAATGAACAAAAATATGCATATGTAAACATGTATAAGCAATGGTGCTGCTTCTCATCCATAGTGAAAAAGGAAATTCTATAGTATTTGGTGGAAAGGGTAGACCTGAAGACTGTGAAGTCAACTGTAATAAGCAGACTCATGTAAAAATCACATTGTCTATGGGTGTGGGATTCCCCTCTGTATGCTGTAAATTCCATTGGTTAATAAAGAAACTGTTTGGAGCCTACACAGGGCAGATTAGAGCTATGCCTGGAAAACTAAGCTGAATGCTGGGAAAAAGAAGCATTTCAAACCTTCAGTGCTAGACTAAGACTAAGAGTCAGTGAGAAACCATGTAGCCCCTCCAGAGACAGATGCCGGACAGAATCTTGCCAGTAAGCCACACCCACTTGGTGATAAACAGATTAATAGAAATGGGTTAAATTAAAATGTAAGAACTAGCTATTAAGAAGCTAGAGCTAACAAGCCAAACAGTGATTTAATTAATACAGTTTCTGTGTGGTTATTTCAAGGTTGAGCATCTGGAAACAAACAGGCAACCTCCTACAACAGTCTCTCATATACAGACTCTAACTGTATGTATATATGTATGTTTTTATGTAAAAAGTAGAAGAAATTACCCTATTTTTGGTGCAAAAGGACTACCAGAAAAAGAAGATATTTGAGAATAGGTCATGGAAACAAATATGAACAAAACACATAATATGTGTATACACATATACGAAAATGTCATAATGAAAACTACTGTGAAAAATGAATATACACTAAATATTAAAGTATCCATCTGCATGCTAAGAAGATGGCTATTATCATCCAGCAAATCAGCTGGCGCCTAGGTCTGAGGCCTTCAGACCCCACAACTGTGGGAACTATGTCTACTCTTAAGTCATCCTTGCCTGGTCTTTTCATCCCAGAAACCTGAGCACAGAGTGCCAGTCCACTGAGGTGTCCTTGAAAAATATAATTTCTACAGGCTGGACATTGAGCGTTAGAGATTTCTTTCCAGGTACAGTGAGAACAAGCAATTTAAAAGCTGGAAGACAAGATAGAATACCTCCAATCATCTGCTCCCAGGAAAAATGGAAAACAGCTAGGTGCCTGCTCTCTGGTCCACACAATCCACCTCATAGCTTGTTTCATAGGTTTTCCCTATTGATGGTCTTTGCAAACTTAATTGAACTTCAGCTTGTTCCTGTCTACTTTCATTAACTGTCTAAACAGGGCCCTAAATGTCTGGTCCCTTGAGGGCATTCACCAAGCTGTCTGAATTGCCTATTAAATCATCATTCTCTAACAGGGTGCCAAACACAAGAAGGGGTCTTCAGGACCCTGCAGAGCTGGGGCAGTCAGCAGCATTCAGGGAAGGAGCAGTGGAGGATGAAATGAGGCCCGAGCCATAACCCCAGGCTACATGTTGGCAGCAACCTTCTTTCTAAAGTTCACTGAACTCTTTAGAATCAAACTGTCCAGGATTGAATTGTCTAGGATTGAACAGTGCAGGCAGTGCACAGCCTATCAGGAGAGTTCCAGAAGTTCTATATGTACTCTCAGGAGTTCTGGGGAGTTTCATAACCTGCTACTTGTGGAACTGAGAAAACTTATTCTGCTAAGCATTTTAGTTTAAAGATGCTACCATGTAGCCAGTATCCACCACTGTCTTGAAAACTTTTCACAGAAGCCTCTACCACCCAAGGGGAAAAAAAATGCTTGTTATTGTTCACATGGCCAATGTACACATGATTAAAGGGCCTTGGAAAAAGAGAAAGAATGAGGCATTCTTGAAAACCAGTGAAAATTGTTACTGTTAATGGAAAAGAAGATAGTTTGTAAAGATTTGGTAATTTCATTTACTCAGATGAGCTATTTAAAAAGAAGTTCTGTTTTCCCCCCTACTATTAGACATTCTCCATTATTAGACAACAGCCATCTGTTAGAGTCATGTGCTCACCACCAGGACAAGAATTCTTTCACACTTTGGACCTATACTGTTGACAGTTTCAATAATGTGTTTGTAAACCGTGATGTCTTCTCATCCTTAATAGTGAGTCATCTGTCTTCCTTCCATACGGAAAGGAATTCAGCAGCAATAGCTTATCAAATGCGCCATGTGGGTTAGAAATAGCTGTGTCTCTTGTACTTGACCCTGACTTCTCATCCCGTGCTCAGAGTGTGCGGAGTACTTGATTTTCTTTCCCCCAATGCCTGAAATAGAGTGTATCCTCAATAAATTCTTATTAGCTTGGTAAATGAATAAAATAAAGTCATACCAATAAACTGTTTTTCTTTCCAAACCTCTGTGAAATTTATGTCTTAAATATAAATTTCTTTAAGGCAAAATTATCATGTATAATAAGATATAATATAGTCAGTGTGTTTATAAATAATAAATAGCTATATCTATCCCTTGCTAGGAATAGATAAGGAGATAGAATGTACTGCTACTCATTGAATATCAAGTGTTTCCAAGTATTTTTCCTGTTCATTTGGTCATCACCGTGTCCTTCCTAATGCAGCATGAATACTTCCCCAGACACTTCTCTCAAAGTGTGGCCCGGAACTCCATTTTCGGGCTTGTCTGGAACCTTCAGAATCAGAGTCTTCAGTTTTGAACAAAGGAAGACCACAGTCAGACCCAAGTTCACAGGCTTCTGTGAGGCACTACTCAACCCTACCTGGGAAAGCAACCAATGCCCAAGACACCCAAGTCTCCAATAGCCCCTCTCAGGTTCTGTTTTCCTCTGTGGATTCATAATAGGTTATAGGTTAGAGGCCAGATGTCCCTACGTCTATTCCTTTCTCAAAAAAAAAAAAAAAAAAGGCTGTCTGAGGCACTAAGTAGTTTGGGTAGGAGAGCTCCTTAAGAATAAAAGCCTTTTTATTTAGAAGGAGAAAAAGACAAGATCATCTGAGTACATTGTGAGTGTGGGGATCACAGGAGAGGGGAGGAAGAAAGGGGAGTGGAGAAAAATGTATAGCACATTAAAAATAACAAAAAAAGAGTTCAAAAAATTATTAGCCTTTTATGAATTGTAATATGATGTTGCCTTGTGTTTTCTGTCTTAGTGTGTGTATGTGTGCCCTTGTACACACAAGCAGAGGTTAGAGAAGGATGTCAGCGTTCTTTCTCTATTGCTCTCCACTTATTCCCTTGATGCTAATTGAATCTAAGAGACAAGATATTAACTGGGCTGTCCAGCCAGTGAGGGCCCAGGAACAGAGAAAAAGCCTCTGCTCTTCAACATTAGAATTATAGACACGTGCAGCCATGCCCGACTTTCTCTTGGGTGCTGGGGATTTGATCTCAGGTCCTCATGTTTGCATAGCAAACTCTCTCTCCCCTGAGCCATCTCCTTGGGCTTTTGTGTTTTGTTTTCGGTGTCTTGCCTACCTGGGTTCCCCTTGTTGTAACGAAGTGGCTCTCAGCCCGACCATGCACGGAGTGCTTATAAGTACTTGGTTTTAGTATTTTATGAAGATGATAGGCATAATGATGATGACAGGGTGGTAATGACATGCCGAGAGAGCTTTAAATGTCTCCTCAGAATAATTCTCATCAATCTGCACAGAATTCTAAGCAACTGTGTTTGCAAGCCAGGAACTGCAGAGCCCAGCCCTGACTTAACACAGACTCGCATGGGAAGGCAGTCGTGTGAAGTGTCAGATCAGAGCACAGGTCTGACTTAGCACAGAGGTAGGGAGAGCAGTGTGACAGATCCCAGCCCAGCCCTGACTTAACACAGAGGCACATGGGGGCGTCAGCTGAGTGGAGTGGAAGATGATACAAAATTTGGGATACCCAGCAGAGGTCTGAGCACTCTTACTTTGATCTGCTTTTACATAGGAAAGACAAAATTTTTAACATAGTTTTTTTCAATATAATATTTTCATGTTTCAACGGTATAGATTAATGTGAGCCTATAATTAAGAATCCTGGAATAGCTAGGATTAAGATTCTTAAGAGCAGTATTGAAGAGATTGATAAGATTGGCTTGCAGCCTGTTTTTGGTTCTTGGAGGCCGGTATAAATTCTTTGCATATTTCAGATTCAGACCTAGGCTTTGGAAATACCTAAAATGTTATGACAATGAGAATGTCCCTACTGATAGCATTTACAAATTGGAGATCCGGAATTATTTGAAGAAGCTGGAGTACACAATTAAGAAAGACCATAGAAGAATCTCCTTGTATGGCCACATTCTAGAAAGGGTGGTTAAAAAAAAAAAAAATCTCGTTGGAATGTGTTAAAGTCGGATTGTCTGGAGTTGAAGTAATGTGCTAGATGCTTTCTAGTGAAGAATTCCATTTCAGCAATTCTACAATTCTGAGTTTACATTTTCATTCCTGGGTGGGAATTTATTTCAGTTCGGAATTACAAACCTGGCAAGTTCAGTCGCGATGATACCAAACCCAGATGTCCAGCCTTCTACTCTCAATTTCCTTTGCCACACTGAGGCTTGTGGTCTTACAAGTCCTTAGAAACTCTTCAAAATAAAAAAAGGTATTAGAATTTATATTCACTCAAATATGCGTGTGACAGGTTTCCTAAAGCTAAACAAAGAACGCCATTCTGAAGAGTTCTCTAATAACGCGCTGGTGACACTTCTCCCACCAAACAGTGGGTCCTGTGAACTATGCCCTTGAATCTAGGCAGATCTCTGTTTGTGATTGCCTTTACGGGTAAATGAAGACAAAGTGATACTATAAGATTTTTTTTAAGATCAGATCATAAAAATGACACTCTCGCCTTGGTTTCTTGGGACACTGGCTTTAGACTTAACCACCATACTATGAGGATGTCTAAGGTATGTGGAGAGACACAGGTGTTCCAGCCAACGACACCAACTAAATTCCTGGCCAATAGCCAGTGAGCACCACTTCAGCAAGCTTTCATACCTCAGCCATAGTCAACTGTAGGCCATGGGGAAGAAATACCATTCTGTTTGTACGTTTGAGGCTCATTGTCTGAGATCCCTATAACAAAGATAAAGATGAATAAAGGGTCTAAATGTATTGAGTGTAAATATGACCAACACTGGGCCTTTCATTAGGAAACAAAGCTCATAAAGTAGCTACTTTATGTTTTGGGGTTTCTCTGTGTTTTTTACCAGTCCTGACTGTCCTAGAACTGTCTTTGTGGACCAGGCTGGCCTAGAACTCACTGAAACCTGCCCACCTCTGCCTCCCAAGTGCTAGGATTAAAAGCATCACCACTGCCACCTGGCTATTTGTGTTCTTTAACAGTGGGTTTATATTAGTTGTGTTTCTGTTGCTGTAATCAAACACTGTGACCAGAGGCAATTTAAGGAAGTAGGCTTATGTTGGTTATATTGGCTTAAGGCTTAGAAGGGCTAGGAGTCTGTAATGACAGAGACTGCATGGCAGAAGTGGGAAGCTGGCTGAACACATGTCAATTTCCTATGTGTGCAGGAAGCAGAGAGAGTAAACAGGAAGTGGGACCAGGATATAAACTCTAAATCCTGCCCTCAGCAATGTACTTCCTTCATAATCATCCCAAAACGGAACTGCTAACCAGGAACCAAGTATTAAGACACATGAACCTATGGAGAACATTTCTCATTCAGACTAGCTTAAGATCTGATAAAGAATGGAATAACACCATACAGCATTCTGAGCCAAGGGTAGCCTGGAGAAACTTTATCAAAATATGTTCAGGTGCCTCTCAGCATCCTTGTCTGAAAGACAAAGATACTCCTTTCTCCCAGTTAATAAGACTCTTGCATCAGGGTCTTACAACATACCTCAAGGGAATAGGATGGAGGAAGCTCAGACTGATCTTCCTGTACAAGATTTTCTCAAAATTGCTTTTGTTTAATTTGAAAGCTCCAGCCAGCGGTAGTGGTGTATGTCTTTAATCCCAGTATTCAGGAAGCAGAGGCAAGCAAATCTCTGTGAGTTCAAGGCCAGCCTGGTCTACAAGAGCTAGTTCCAAGACAGTTAGGGCTGTTACACAGAGAAACCCTGTCTTGAAAAACAAAACAAACAAACAAACAAAGGTAAAGAGCTCCACGTGTCTATGTATGTACTCTACATGATGTCAGCATGTCTTGAAGTCCGTCAAGCGATAAAACACCCTACCACACAGACCTAGTTACGCCTCAGAACTCTGAAAAAACAATCAGAAAATGCTTTTGATTATATTAAAACTCCCATCAGCAGATAAAAATACCTAATGCCTAGTGTTAACCAGGGCAGAAGACCTGTGGTTCTGAATGGCTAACTAAATATTCTTCCCTGAACTACTGACTTACCATTTGAATTGATGCTGTTGGTTTTATGCCATGAAGTAATAGCTTCCACTTAAGAGGGCTGCTGGAGTTAGCTCATAAGCCAGACATTATTCTACCCAAAAAAAATTAGTTCCTCTGTCCAACTTCTCCGATGTTGTATGTGACATCAATTTTCTAACCACTTTGAGATAATCTTCGTTTAGATCTTCTAAAACTCCGTATTTACAGTGCCTTCTGAATTCCCTGGGTCAGGATTTCTCTAGTAACTGTTAGCTTCTTTTCCTTCTTCCTCCACATTTCTAGTCTTAAGATCTGCTATTAGAATAACCTTCTTTAAAATTGTATTTTCTGTGTCATTTGTCGTGAGTGTGCTATGTCAGAAACATAGATAGGCACACATGTATTTTTCCTCGATGCCCCAATGTGTTTCATAATGAATTCACAAGCTAAGTCACTTTATTGGCTGCAATTCTCCAAGTGTTTTCAATTTTTGTTGTTAGGTAGCAGTTAGCAAACACGTATTGTTTTATTCCAGTCTTAACTACTAATATTAACTCAGATCACATGGCACATTTCACACCATACACACCACTCAGTAATTATATCTATAACATCTTTGTCTACCACCTATCTGTCTGTCCGTCTATGCCACAGAATAGCTATAAAAAAAGATAAGGAGGCCATAGGAGAATTCAAGGTACTCCATGAGGCCTATTGAAGGCAGAAGCAGGGGGCTGAGGGATGGAAAGAAAGTCTGAGCAGCACGTAGAGGAGTTAGATAAATAACTCCACTGAAGGCCACCACAGAGCCAAGCTGCAGGGCCACAGGTTCGAGCCTCGTCTCAGTGTTGAGTCAAATTGCTTGTCAAACAGGTGAGGTACAGGACGATGAAATGTATAGGGGAAGAGTGTAGAAGCAAGTCCAGACATATAAGCAAGCTATGAACAGGTGACAATTCAAGCAGGCCCCATAAATAGCGGGGACTAAGCTGAGCTGAAGTTCACTGGAGAGTTGGGAGTTATTTATCGACTGAATATAGGTAAGATGACAGACCGCTAGGCATGGACACCACCTCAGGGTTCCTCTTTTTAAGAACTGTCCCTTCCTCTTTATAAGAGCTGTCCCCTTTTCCCAAGTCTAGTTTGTCCAGTGAGTTCTCAGGCATAGTTTTTCTAATATGATTTTAGTATCCTTATCTGCTCATAGAGTCCCTACCTACGGGGCTTGGGAAAATGACTATGACTTCAACGATGCTGTTGAGGATGCAAGGACAAAGGAGCACTCATTCCCTGTTGGTGGCATTGCAAACAGATGCAGCCACTATGGAAACCCATGTGAAGAACTCGCAAAGAGATAAAAAGCAAATCTACCACATGACCCAGCTCTACCGCTCCTTGGCATATGCCCAAAGGTCTCTACTCCAAGAGATACCTACTCAGCCATGTTCCTTACCACTTCCTTCCCAACAGCTAGAAAATGGGAACAACCATATGTCCTTCTGTTAATGAATGGATAATGAATATATGATACTTATTCACAGTGGGATACTTTTTTTTTAAATTAACACAGTGGAATTTATACGTTAAAGACAAATGAAATTCAAACGCAAATTAATGGAACTGGAGCGTGCTATGCTGAGTAAAGTAACCCAGACCCAGGAAGAAAAAAAACAACCACAGGTTTTCTCCTATTCGTGTATCCTAGGTCCAGAACTTTAGATGCAAGTCCATGATCTTAACGACCAGCAGAAACCAGAAAAGTAGAAAAAGACTGCCAGGAGAGTGAATGGCAGCTCTAAAGTTGAGGATGGATAGTAGGCATGGTGCTATTTAGGAGGAAACCGGGAGAACGGGAGAGGACTTTAACTCTTGAGGGGGCGGGGCGGAAGAGGGCAATACAGAGAGAGAGGGGGAGGAAGAAGAAATAAATAACACCAGGAATGCTTGAAAACTCCAAATGGAAACATTATTTGACGTTACTTAAAATACACACATAGACACTACACGCACACACTCACACCTATTGCTGAATACACCACACACATTGGACACAGGACTGGGAGGATTGGAGCTGGAACTGGCAGGGAAGCCCCTTTCTCGAAGACTACCTCTCATATTACCAAAAGGTATGATGCTAGCTGCCAAGGTAGAAGAGCAATCAACAGTCCTACCTATCTGTAAAGCCGATGAACCACAACGACGACCGGCTCATCAGTGAACCCTGGGTGGTGCAATAGCGGCACTTAGGTTTTGTGAGTAACCGACAGTTACCTAATTAGGTCTAAGGCCTACTAGTTAGGAGGCAATTTATATCTGTTAATGTAAACCTAGCCAAATACCCATGACTGGGTATTTTTTTTTTAATTTTGGCTTAGCTTCTAGTTGGACCTGCAGTTTGTCATTTTATTGGATGGACCAGGGAGAGGCAGTTGCTCTAAGAAAGAGACAGCTCTAAGGATTCATGCTTGCTTTATATTATCGCTTATCCACCAGGAGGCTAGTCTGGACTGGTTTACATGGTGAAGGAAGCCTTCCAAGAATCAGTGGAGACATACAAGATTTTTTTGAAGCCTAGCTTCAAAGTGACACACTTATTATTTCCTTTTGATTCTATTCTCGAAAATAAACCGCAAGACGGTTTCATGCAGTGAGGAAATCCCATTTGTAGATAGGAGGTAGCAAAACATTGTATTGTAGATGTAAACATAAAAAGAATAAAACCAATTTTATATTCTGTCATTTAAAAAAAAAAGTCCGACTGTTCATCTAAGTCAGATATATTGGCAGAACCTGTAATCCTCACCCTTGGGCATACCTGTCACAAGTTCAAGGGCAACCACAGCTGCATATCAAGTTTGAGGACAGTTTTTCTCAAAAAGTAAAACTAGTCACCTAAAAAGAGGATCAGAACTGTGTTCCTGATTTGATCACTTGTATTTTCTTCTTCCACCTTGGCTCACCCGGCTGACTTTTCTTTTACAATCCTTGGCTTACTGGTAATTCACCGGCTCCATGCAGACGTTCCCATCTCTTCTGCTCATCTCTACACCTGATCGCGAATCGTTTCTCCAACCATTAAGAACAGCTTTCATTATCTCTTCTGTACCCCACACTCTCCTTTGCTCAAGGGCATCTTTAAATGGGTAGGGGGCCCTGGATTGGGTAAGAAGAGAAGAAACAGGCTTACTGCAAGCAAGCAGCAGACGGCTCGTGTGCTCTTTTCTGTGCTTGATTATGGGTGTAGTCACAAGCTGTCTCAAGCTCCTGATGCTTGCCCCATATAATGGAGTGTGACCCAGAATTTTAAGACAAATAAACCCTTTCTTCCCCCATGTTGCTTTTTATAAGAGTTTCTCTTGTTTATCACAGAACAGAAACGAACTTAGAATAGAAACTGGTACGTGCAAAGTGGGGTCACCTCCTCTGATAAACATGACCATGTTGCTTTGGGAAAGAATCTGAAGGACTTTGGAACTCTGGGCTGGAAAAGAGGCCAAGTCCTGCGAGCAGAGCTTCATGGGCCTCTCTTAAGGGACCTCTGAAGACAGGAATGCTGAGACTAACCCACGCAGTGAAAGACTAGATTCAGGACAGGAAGACTTGGGTGGAAACCAGATACAGGCTGCTTGTGTGGCATTTTGGCTTAGACTCTGTGTGTGCTGGCCAGAACGGGCAGAGAAATCCGCGATAGTTGCCGGGAGAGCCACATCACGGAGTGAAGCCTTTGGTGTTTGATTGGGACATTGGGTGCTGATTAGGCTGTGGTTGAAAACGCAGCGGTGGTTAATAAGAAGTCAGCACCACTACTGTGGAAGCCGAGACCTTCCCTGGAACAGTGGCAGTATGTTTCTCATGATCAGCGCACAGACGCTGTGGTCCAGGACAGCCCAGCTACATCTTAAGCTGGCAGCAGAACGGGGAATTTGTATGTAGGGGTCATGCATGGGTATTGGGTTTTGTTTCGTTTTTCCTCTGTTATTAGCTGCAATTCCACTTTTTAATTTTACTTGTTTGTTTGTTTTACATCCCAGTCACGGTCTCTTTCTTTTTTTTTTTTTTCCCAGTCTCTCTCCCCACCTCACCATCTCCCACCCCTCTCCCACCCCCAAGACACTCTGTTTCTGCTTAGAATAGGGCCGGTCTCCCATAAGTATCAACAAAACATGGCATAGCAAGTGGCAGTAAGACTAAGTACCTCCCCATGTATTAAGACAAATCGCAATCCCAGAGAACCTAGACAACAATGAAGACCCTAAGAGAGACATACATAGATCTAATCTACATGGGAAATAGAAAAAAGACAAAATCTCCTGAGTAAATTGGGAGCAGAGGGACCTTGGGAGAGGGCTGAAGGGGAGGGGAGGGACAAGGAAGGGAACAGAGAAAAATGTAAATCTCAATAAAAATCAATCAATAAAAAAAAAAAGGCTGGGCAAGGCGATCCGGTATGAGGAGTAGGATCTCAGAAGCCATTGAAAGAATTGAGACAGCCTCTACTCCTGCTGTTAAAAGTCCCACAAGAAGACCAAGCTACACAACTGTAACATATAGGCAGAGTGCCTAGGTCAGTCCCGTGCAGGCTCCGTGGTTGTCAGTGCAGCTTCTGTGAGCCCCTATTAGCCCATATTAGTAGATTCTGTGAGTTTTCTTGTACTGTCCTTGACCCCTCTGGATCCTACAATCCTTTCTTCTCTTCTATAGGATTTCCTGAACTTTGTCTAATGTTCAGCTGTGGGTCTGCATCTGTTTCCATCAGTTGCTGGATGAAGCCTCTCTCATGACAACTGGGCTAGGCACAACCCAGCACATCCCATAGGTAGGACAGACTTTAGTCTGAGGTTATAGGGCTGTGTTGGTTTCTTAAGAAGCATGAACGATACAGGATTTCAGGGATCATGAAGAACAGCTGAGGCCAGGTCCCATATGCTAAGATTGGAGTCCCCGCAGATGACAGATAGGTCACTTGTGAAAGAACAGCCTCAGTTGCAATGGAGATCCCAGGATGTTGCAGATGCCAGATCATGGACATTTGCTTCAGATGGAGAACATGGCTGGCCTAAAAGAGAGGCATATAAGCTGCAGATGGCAGAGCTGGGGAGACTGGGCTGCTCTGATGGAGGAAGGTCATTGGTTAAAAAATAAAGAAACTGCTTTGGCCCATTTTATTTGTTAGAACATAGGTGGGTGGAGTAAACAGACAGACGGCTGGGAGAAAGAAGCTGAGTCAGGGAGTCGCCATGATGCTCCCACTCCAGGCAGACGCAGGTTAAGATCATTCCTGGTAAGCTCATGGGCTACAGCAGATTATTAGAAATGGGCTAGTCCAGGTGCGAGAGCTAGCCTAGAAGAGGCTAGATAGAAATGGGCCAAGCGGTGTTTAAAAGAATACAGTTTCCGTGAAATTGTTTCTGGGCAAGCTAGCCAGGTGGCGGGAAGTAGCCCGCCGCTCCTACTACTACACTGCTCAAGCTCTTAAAAGAATACCAAAAGAAGAATGCTTCAGCTATTTTTACAAATAATCCACTAAAAATCAAAACAACAACAACAAAACATTAGCCTGACTCCTCAGAATTTTTCAAGTAACTGCCTGTCTTCGACCTTCTTATCCTGAGGCATTATTTTTTTTTCCTATCTGAGCCACATCAGTGGAAGAGAATTTGAACCCTCTTCCATTATCGGTATCTCCTTTGACAAAGTAATGAACTCTTTATTGAGCGTCTCTGTAAACTGTGTCAGCAGTGCTAACTTATCTGCCATCTTCCCTTCCAAGGCCTCTGATGAACTGCAAAACCAGTTCAGAGATAAGCATGCAACCCCTACCATTCTAATAAAAATATGTCTCAGAGTATTTACTATTTGAGCCCATCAGAGAACAACTTGTCTTCTTTGTTCTTAGATGTAGACCCTTGCTGTTGACCTTAGACCCATCCATGTGAAGAAACTGTCTAGGGCAGGAAGGAATGAAGTCAGCCCCCATAGAGAACAGGTGAAAGAAAAAGAATGTCCAGCTAGTGCCAAGTCTCTGTTTCAGCTTCCTCCCTACAGCTCAGTTTCATAGATAATAAGTCGTTTTTGTTCCATGCCAGCTCTAATTGAATTTTTTCACACTCGTAAGCAGAGAGCTCCAACATATGACTTAGGAATATTCTTCAGAATCTAGGACAGTGCTAAATCCACAATGAGTTACCCCCTAAATGTGTGTTAAATTCAAATAGAATGTAATAGTAAACAACCTTAAAGGATGAAAAACTCTTTAAATACAGGCAATACCAATGTTGGCAAAGTACAGAGCAACTGAGATGCTCTTGCAGGGCAAATGACAATAAAAAGTAACACTGTCATTTTGGGAATGTCTTTCACTATATCTAGGAGAGTTTAATATATACTAATACGCTAGGACCCAGAAGTTCATGGGCATATATACAATAGGAATACAATATATTTTCAACAAAAGATAGATGTGATAAAAATATTATGAGTAGTCCCAAACTAGACACAACCCAATTTTCCAACAAAAAAGGAAATAATTGAGAGGATAGGTAGATACATAGATAGAACATCAGTGCAATAAAGTTGGCTCTCTATATCCACAGATTTGACCACTATGGTTCAAAATTGTTTGAAAAGCTGTGGCATTGGTACTGAGCTGCACAGTTATTTCCTCCTTGTCATTTTCCCTAAACAATAAGGTGTATCATCTGTTTACATTGTATTCAGTATTATAAACATTCTGGAGATGATTTAAAGCACATGGGAATACAAGCGCAGGTTAGCTGCAGATCCTAAGCCTACTTATAAAAATTACTTGAGTATCAGTAAGTGATCCTCAGTATCACTGGAAACCTTGGAACTGGTCCCCTGAGGATAACGGATTGCACAGCCATCAGAAAGATATAGCAACACTGGTGCAACGAACATAGAAAAGTTCACACGCACAATGCTGAATAAATTAAGTCAAACACAATGAGAACACATTTTATAGTCCCAGTTACAAAGTACAAAAGAGGAGAAACTAAGTTTCACTGCAGGAAACAGGGCTCATTCTCGCCATCATGGGAGTGTCTTTACTGGAAGGAGGCGTGCAAGTTTTCTCTACGCACCCAAGGGTCTATAAACATATGTTTATTGAGCTTCGACAGAAAGTATATTTAAAGAAATTGAAGAAGACATGAATTTGAGATCCTTCGGATAACCACACACTGGCCAGCTTTCTGGTCTCCCTCAGCCTGGTTTGCCCTTTCTGGCTAGTGACAGGAGAGGAGGTGAGAACTGTAAGAAGAGCAGCTACCACACAAAGGAGCAAAACCGTGAGAGGAAGCACGGCTGTGACAGAGGAAAGTGTGTTCCCTGACTTCCTCCATCTGCCATGCCATATGCAGCATCTATCAACGCTCATTTGCTGTATGCAGTGGAGGACATTTCTTTGCGGGTGGAGAAGAACTTCTTCTCATAAGACAACAGCTGCTTCAGTCTTGACGTTCTGCGAGTTGGGTCATTGTATCTGGTAGACTCAATAGAGGCAGCGCTGGATCCTTGACTTTTTAAAGCCAGGAATGGCCACCTGAAAACTCAGATACACAGAGCTCCATCAAAGTCCACCAGCTCCACTCCAGTCCCAGAAGAAGAGCCAGACATTTACTACGTTTGCCCTTAGACTTTAGCCTCTTAATTCTGCTACTTTCTGATATCATAGAAACACCTGCTAGAGAGGTGATCTCCCTAACCCATCTGCAGTAATATACTAACTCCAATTAGCCTCATTGTTAGCTTTGAACTCTATTTGCTTGATCTTCAACCACATCTACCCAGAAAGGGCTTATCTCTTGTGGTGGTTTGAATAAGAATGGCCCCATAGGCGCATATATTTAATGCTTAGTCATCAGGGAGTGAACTACTTGAGAAGGATCGGGAGCTGGGGCCTTGGAAGAACTGTGGATGGGCTTTGAGGTTTCAATAGTTCAAGCCAGGCACAGTGGCTTGGCCTTCCTGCTGTCAGAGGATCCGGATGTAGAACTCTCAGCTCCTTCTCCAGCACCACACTTCCCATCAGGCTGAAAATGGACTAAACCTGTAAAACTGTACGTAAGGCCCAGTTAAATGTTTTCCTTTGTAAAGAGTTGCCATGGTCATGGTGTTTCTTCACAGCACCGGGACACTAACTAAGACATCGCTACACATCTATTTAGTTTTTGGAGATCTAGTGTTGAAAAGAAATCATAACCATATTATTATAACTTGATGCTTTCGAACAATAACTGAACATCTTGGTTGTCTTTTGATTCTTTTCACTTGCCAGAGTCAAGTTCTATCTCCAATTCCCTCCAAGAACAATTCCAGATTTTTATTCCTTCTCCTTCTCTCATCTCAGCATCTCCATGTACTTCTGGTTCTAGGATTGAACCCATCTAGTTAGATGCTCTCCATGAGATGTGTCTCACGGAGCCTGCGCAGTCCTACCAGGAATCACACTCACTGAAGCCCAAAGCTCAGAAGAGGTTCCCTCCCCCAAGGAACCCATAATTGGAAAAGCCCCATGTTCAGTTTAATGTTGTCTTAAACTTATTAATAATTGTGACCAAGGGCTTCATATTGACACCATGCAGTGTCTGTGCAAATCACACAGCTAGAGCAGCCTCTTAGCATAGAAATGTGGTATTCCTACCCCAGAGATTAAGACTTTTCACTGTTCTCAAGGCAAATTGTTTCTTTCTAGCTTTTAGAAACCGTTACACTATTTTGTGTAGTATATACTTTATCCATTTTTTGGTGTAGCATGGTCACAAAGTTAAACATCATCACTACCTGGTTTCACAAAACAGAAGCACAAGCCTGAACCATCAGCTGTCACTCCCGCTCTTCCCTCCCACTGAGCCCCTGGCAATTATCAACCTACTTCCTCACTCTTTGGAGTTGCCTATGCTGTAAGACTTTGTATAAATTCTACTTATATGATATATGTGGTCCCTCATATCTGACTTCCTTCACTTCTTTTGAGGCCAAAGGTGAAATGCATCCTGTTTTTAAGACCAAGGTGAGTTCCCGCTTTAGTTCTTTGGGACCTTTTGTCCCTGGGTTGATTTTACTTCCCATCCCTTCTTTCCTAGACCCCCTCCTCACTGTGTCATTGTCTGTACATTGTTTTTACAATCTTTACAGCAAAGCTCTTTCAATTCCAGAATCCTTCCTGTCCCTTGTTCTCTCCTGACCCTAGGTAAGCTTCTCAGTTCTCTGTGCCTTCTCCTCTCTCACTGACTCTGTAGCCTCCACTGGTCTAGCTTCTCCTAAGTGGTTGGTGGATGCTTTAGCTGGCTGATGATGCTTTCTGCCCTTGGCTCTCTGGACCCACCCTAGGTGTGGCCGGCTGGTTGACACTCCTTTACTTATGTCTACTTCCCCACTGGCCTCTTGTCTTTTCACCTCTCCCAACATCCTTCTCATCATTTTTTTTTTGAAAGTGTCTTTATGATTCCTATGATCCCTTTGAGTACTTCATTACTCTTTATAAAACTCTACTTATTTGATTTTTATTTTCAACTGATTTTTAAACTAGGATCTTCATCCAGACTGTACTATAATATTCTGTTAAAGATTATGAAGTATTATTTCTAGATATTAAGATCAAGCTGTGCCCTACTCTAAGTAACTTGATATTGTTCAAAATAATTGCTTTTCTAGGCTCTGTCTGTCTCAAAGAAACTGTTTTATAAGCACCTTTGACTCAATGTTGAGTATAAGTGCAAACAAAGGATGACCGTGCACCTTTGTGGACTCATAAACACTACCACCTGCCCCAGACCACCCATAAGACACAGACTTATCAATAACTTATTCCTACAAGAAGAAAGAGTGCTACCCTTTAAATGTATTATAGTTTATTGGAATCAAATGGACACATAGACATGTTCAAATCCTATCAGGAAATCAGACCTGGGAACTTACAAAACACACCAGACTATAGAAAGGGGCTATATCCTCCTCTGGACCTCACGGAGAGAAGAAAGAGACCTAAGGTTGCTGGATACATAATAGACCTGCTGCTTTAAGATGGGTTGTTTTTAGAGTCCCAGTGGAACAGCCTAGAAGAAAATATTGACTTGTTAGTTCATAATCACCACAAAACACACACACACACACACACACACACACACACACACACACAAATAATATTTAAAAGTATCCCAACTCCTTGCAAAAAAAAAGGAAAGCTAAACATTATTTCATGAAGTTTTTAGTTGCACATTTATCTGGGAATCATCCCATAAACTGTATTTTTCTGAGAGTCTTGATCAAGATTGAAAGCCACTCATCCATAGGGCCAACCCAAAGACATTCAGACCAGACTCCTATACAGGAGCCAGTTAGTCTTCATGGGACCATGGGAAACTGTCAGTGGACAGTGATTGATATGCATTAAAAGCTGTCAGTAGAGGAAGGACTCTGGAGGGCCCTTCTCTGTCTGGTGATAAGAAATAGAGCTGGCTCCTCTAAGATGAGCTAGGGAGCAGAACCCACTAGAATACGGACAAGGCAGAGGAAGCACCCTGAGGAGGTGGCCTGCTCAGCAGGGCTGTGGCAAAGGTGAGGTGATACTAGCACTGCCTCCAGCTAGGTCAGTGGTGGCCTCCAGGCTTAACTGAGGAAACCTGTGCCAGAGGGTATTTCTAATGGAAGTAGCCAAGGACAGAGAAGTCTATGCATCAACTGAGAAAAGCTACAGATAGGCATGGATTGGGAACGTGGCGATTATGCTTGAGAACTGGGTCCTAGAGGGTGACACATATGTAACCCTCTAATAACCTTAAAGCTTCTGCTATTAAAACTGTAAATACCCTAACTTTTGGTTCTTCATTAGTAGATCTGAACAAAGAAATCCTTGTTTAGAACAAAATTTCCCTTTTCCCAATATACCACAAGGATTGAATAAAGTGAGTACTGGCTGGACAGTGCAGGTTTTGCCCTCACAGCCCCTGTGAAGAAGCCCGATAAGGAATGGGCCACACAGAGAAGGATAGCTTCTGATAGGTTTTCCACAAGTATCCCGAGAAATACACTGAAGGAGGCATTGTTGATAGAGACCCAAATCCCACAGTCACATTCAAACATAGCTTCTGGCTTAACTCTCATAGGTCCTCAGGGGGTTCCGTAAATCTTGTTATACCAGATGTTGTGTGCTCGATCTTTGGGATACAGCTCCCATTAACAGAGGAGTTCAATGCTCCCCTTACCGCTTGAACCTAATGCAACCTTGCTGGTTTACATACAATCTAGAGCATGTAGCAGAAGGCATGCTGGGGACTCAAATGTGGCTCCAGAAAGGCTGAGCTACTCCCGCTGTTTCTCATAAAATGATTATTCTTGGGGAGCCACTTCTATCAGAAGCATGGTGCTAGAGGGCATTTGAAAGTGTACCCCTCAACCACATGAGCCCAGGCTGATAATCTGCATTGTATCCCCACTACAGGAACTATTTGGGATATCCAAAGTTGCACAACTATGGCCCCGCTCAAGTCGGACTTTAGCCATATGAGAGAATACAAGATGGCCCACCTCAGATTCTGACCCATAAAACAGTGAGCAGAAATAAGTGGTTATCTAAACTGATACACTTTATGATAATGTGTTTCAGGGCCATTGAGGCAATCCAAGGTTATTGTGATCAATGAGGAAACACCAATGGGAAGAACCATTTTAACTGCAGGCAAACGGCTCTACCAGGCTGTGAATGCTGAGGACAAAGCTGTTTCTGTGCCATCCCTTCCTATACCCAGTGTGCAACTCATAGAAGGTACCAAGTAAGTCTGTAAGTGAGCAGTGCCTGTACAAAATTTGAAAACCATGCATAGCCTTTGTCATGTCACAAAGAATTGTCAGTAGTTATAAAAATCATATGAATGCAAGTCTTCCAAGGCTCCTTGATTTGTTTCAGGTGAAGTTTCCTGGTTAAAGTAAGATCAAGTGCATTCATTATTGCTTTTTTTTCCCTAACTACAGAGACATCCACGAGAGAAAATGTGTGGGCTTGTCCTAGTCTATTGGGCATCGCTATGGCAGAGCTCCCGAGGCTGGCTATCCCATAAAGAGTGTTGTTTGACTCACGGTACTTGTGTCCTCTTGAGAGCCCTCTGGTTGCTTTGAAAGCTATTGGAGAAAGGGGAGAGGTACTCATGTGTACAAAGCGTGGACTAGCTTCCTAAAAAAGCATTCCTGCAAGAGCTACCTCATGTGATGAGGCCAGCATGAACTATGGCCATGCTGGGGTCTCAGCACCTTTCTCTTGCACTGGACTTCATAATTTTAAGGGTTAGCCACCTCAACACTGCCACACTGGGAGGAAGGGGTGAGATCTTAACACACAGAACTTTATATTCCTGCAAGATAAAGAGTAAGAACAGTACTAGCTTGCCAATTCCACCACTCTGAGTTATACTTACCTTCTGTTTTAAGCTAATTGCTAATTGCCTACTTTTCTATTTTAATTTTTTCAATTTTTAATTTTTTAAAAAAATTGCTAATTGCTTACTTTTTTCAACAGAGTCCCCTTTGTCCAGGTTTAAGGGCCACAATATTTCTATATTACTCTTACAAGCTATGTTGGGGAACTCATACGCATGCACACACACACACACACATACACACACACACATTTCAATCCATCTTTACAAGGAGATTCCAATGAATTTACAAAATGAAGCAAAGTTTCAGATAGCACATTTAGAAGCTCTTAGAGTACTTACAAGAATAAAGAACAATATTTCCAGAAGCACAAGATGAACTCTTGGTCCCTATTGTGAAAGGGAGTGGTCCTGGGGCTGCTGGGAGTTACGAGTGATAAGAAAACACCTCAGAATGTGACTCCAGTCTTACTTTCCAGCAAGCTCATCCCAGGAACTAAACTCTAGGATAATCTACATTGTGCAGAGCAATGTCTCCATCCACAACACTGAACATGATGCAGAAATACAAAGGTCATTAGGATGACAGGAAAACAGCCAGTGATCACCCAGGGATGGCATTTAGGGAACGAAGTCTGATAGGGAGGCCATCTTTCCTGATGTGGTATGATTTTCCTGTTTGTGCCAACGCATTTACTTCCCAGTGAGGTGCTTATAGTTCCTACAGTGATGCTTGCAAGGGCTTAGTGACATAGCATGGCACTCTCTACTCTAATGTGAGCTCATCTAAACTCCTGTCCCTGCTCTCAAGAGGATTCCAGAGCCTCCTGCTTCTATAGTCTCTTTGCCTCCACTTTGGTGGGAGGAGGGGAACGATGAAGTATGGCCACCATTATCAACTTGACTCATACAGAATCTAAGAAAAGGAAGACAGAGGTGGAAGCTGCTCCTTCCCCATTGCCTTTACTTCCTCAGAAGGTCCATCTATGTGATGGCAAATGGTAGAAAGTGAGGCCGCTTTTCACCCCAGGAACTAGTTCTGGGGAACTTTTCTCCCTTGGCTGAGGGATCAGGACCACAGTCCCTTTTCCACATCCTCCAGGAAGAAATAACTTTCCACCTCGAAATTCAATCCTAATACTTTAGAAAGATCCATTTGTGTTATGTGTGTTGCAGTAGAGAAACAATGAGGGACTGCCACCACTAGGAACTGTCCGGCAGCCTCTTGGAGTCAGTATAGCCTTTCCCCACTATTGTCCCTCATTCAAAAACAATAAAAACCTATTCTGTGCAGCATTGTCTTGCACGTATCTGTTTCTTTATGGGCCTCCTTGGCTTCCATTTCCAAACAGTGGCCTTCTTAAAGGCATCTGTGTGTCTTGCCATCCTTAAAAAAAATTACATCCATATTTCAGGGAGCAAATCCAATTCAAGAATGGGATTTCACTTTCCCTAACGTCTTTACTGCCAGAACAGCTTTTACGATGTTAAGTTCTAGAAAGAATGAGTTGCACAAGGACTCCTAAACTTGTTGAAATGTGAATTGAGAGGAAGTGTCTTTAGGAAAATGAAAAGTAGGTGGTGTGGCCCAGACAGAAGCCGAAAGGATAGCTCTGTTTAATGTTTCTAAAGGACAAGTGTCTGAATGAAAAGTTTGACTCCTTGGGCCTGTGTCCAACCATTAAAAACTGGCTAGAAATGACAACGTATGCCAATACCCAAGATGGATTTTTTTACAAAGATATACAATTGATGTGTTGAAAAATCTATAAATTCTGAGGGTCTTCCAAGAAGTCTTTTTAAAAGCTTACTAATTTTTTTTTTAAAAACTGAAGACTTCACTGACATGCACATACATATATATGCTCATATATGTGACATGAGTATGACATATATAATATATGCACACCAAAAATTAATGTAAAGCTTGGTGAGGTTTCCATGCAAGATCAACACTGAAGGAAGCAGAATCCAAGTCACCCAGTTCGTCAGATCAGACTTAACCTTCGAAAGCAGCCATCTGACCATCTAAGTTTATAAATTATTTTCATCTCTCTTGCTTGGCTCTGTTGTGGTTTCAAGAGGCAGAGTCTTTCTATGTTGCTCAGGCTGGTCTTAAAACCCTGCCAGGCATAGTTTACTCTCCTTTTGCGCAAAGAGGAGTACAGGCACACCCATCATGCCGCCTGTTCTAGAGCCTTTTAGAAAGAGACACAGGCATCGCATGGTTTTATTTGTCCGTTTACTATGTTGGGGAAATTAAAACATGTCACCAGATCTAACTGAAGTTTATACATTTTCATTGCCACATAGCATTCAATTATGCCAACGAACCAAACCTCGCTGCTCTCTCTACTATTAACATGTACTGTTTGACGGTATATCATCCGACTTAACGAGGAATTGAAGTATAGACCAGAACCCATTCTGTTAGGAATCTTGAGCTTGTGCTATGCTTTAGGTTGGAATATGGGTTCACTGTAATCCTGACCTCTCATGGTGGAGAATCTGGTTGATTGGCAGCTACTTTTTCTGAAAAAAGAAAAAAGTGTTGGTTCTAAAATGCGGCGGTGGTTTTTCTTCTACCATGTTAAGACCTTCATCAAGTCACTAAATCTTCTGGCCAGTAACCACTGGGCCTAGCACTAAAACTGTCAGTGGTCCTCATAGAGGGCCAGTTTATAACCAGGGAACATTCGTCTCATGAATTTGACTAATGATCAACAAGTAACAATTTCTGTTTAATTACTAACAGAGATTGACTTTTTGTTCATAGAATAGTGAGATACTGGCCTCTGAACTTCTAGAATATTCTAGGAGCTCTATCTCCTTCCCTTTTATGTTTCTTCCTAACCATAAATTCAAAGTTGGTTACAATGAGGAAAGACGATGCAGTAAGTCTGGCCTATGCAGTAAGACCCTGTCTCTTAAAAAGTTAAATTGACCTGTTATGTTGGAAGTCAGTATGATGGTTATCTTTAAAAGTCTAGGAAAACTGGAATGTTTCAAATCTGGTTGCACTTCTCTTAGTGTTTACAAAGAAATTCACTAAACACAGTGTATGTATTAAATACGGTATAGTCATCATTTATTTTAGGTATAGCATATATTTTATAATATGCTATATGTAATATATTTGGGTAAAATATAATTGCATACAATACATTAATAAAATTAAATGTTCCTCAGTGATGGATCCCTCAAGAGTTCATGGACCTCAACTAATGAATTATATCTCAAACATTTTTTTTTTTTTTGGAAAAATAACCATCTTGATTTACTTCTGGGTTGCTAATTAGTCAATCAGGTCAAAACACTTCTTGCACAAATGGGATTTTAATGGGTATATGTGTGACAAGACGTATCTTTTGCCTGGCTGACCTCTTTCTGTTTTTTGTTATCGTGGCAGACGCTACATTATAAAGTGGTTGCTACCATTCAGGATTGATTCACTCTCTGGGAATAACATCTGGAAGGGGTGAGAGGGTAGAATATTATTTAGTCTTCCGTCCTGTTTTCTGCCATACAGTTCTAAGCACATTCTGGAATCTAGAGACTTCTTTTGTATGCTCATGAGATAAGCAGGAGTTGGGGAATCTCTATGTAGCTTCAGGATGAGGGCTCGTCACAGAAATACCAGGACATGATTAGAAGCTTAGGAGCACCCAACCTCTAGGGTGTGGGGAAGGGCTGACAGTGGAGCTCACCAATAATGAGCAAATCGCCTAGTCAATCATGCCTAAGGGATGAGGCCTACATAAAACCCCAGGGACTGTGCTTGGGAAACTTCTGGACAGCTGGACAAGTTAGGGTGCTAAAGGGGTAGTGGCTAGAGAAGACACGAGAACGCTGAGCTCCTTCCAAAATACTTCGCACCAACCATGCCTTCTCTCGAGCAGGTTATCTGTGTCTTTTGTTATATTCTTTAGCAATAAATGGATAAATGCTAGCTGTTTCTGTGTGTTCTCTAGCAAATTAACCAAATGCAAGGAAGGGGCAGTGACGATTAGGCTTGTAACGTTTATCTGCAGTAAAGGATATTATTTCTGTCCAGTTGTAATTTGTGTCCAGATTCAGAGGCAGCCTTGCGGGACTGAGTTCTCAGTCCAAGAAACTGGACAGTCTTTTGGGTAGAAAGTACAATAATTGAACTGAGTTTCATGACCCTCATTGGGCTCCCAGAGCAGAGGTAAACAGTTGCTGCTGGGAAGAAACTACCACATACTGTGGCGACCAGAAGTAAATATTCTATACTGAAGGGACTGTGTGAGAACGGGAGCTAGGAAACTCACTTGGGTTTTTCATGTATCCATAGAGGAGTAAGACAGGCCTTGCCTGATGCTAATAAGCAGCTGAGGCTATTACATGCTCAAAAGGGAAGCAGAGTACTTTACAGTTGACTCCACAATCTCAATGCTTGTACCTCAGCTCACTATTCCCATTGTGCTTCGCCTTATGGTGACACTAATAAGCCACAATCAACATGCGTGCATTTAGCATTGTAAACTATTGTTTTACCATGGGTTCCTCCACCTTGGTGTGGTTAGAATCATACCCATAGGTTGTCGTGTATATAGGTCTGCATACCGTTCCCGGTGTTTAGGTGGTGTCAACTAATTGTTCCCCAGACTTAGATTTGATGATCTTATTTTGCCTTTGGTTCCGTGGTTCGGAAGTCTACCAATACTGGAACCTAGAAGTTATCTCTGAGGATCTCTGTGTGATTGCAATCAGATGTTAGCTGGACCGTAATCATCTGAAGGTTTGCTTGGGCTGAGTATCTGGGGTGCTTCCCACTGATGGCTAACAGTAGGTGGTTAAGGCTATGGGATGAGCTTAGCTGGAGCTCACTTCTGGAGTCCCTGCCTGAGACTGTGTGGCACATTGAGCAGAGGTAGTTGGATTTCTTACGTGGTACCTACCCACCACCTTACCCAAAGTCGACAATTCAGTGAGAGCTCAAGGAGAGGAACTGACTTTGACATAGAAGGAACATGGTATTGCTCCGGTGACATTCTTTTGGTTACAAGCAAAACTGGAGGAGAAAGGATTGGACCCCACCTCTTGATGGGAAAGCTCTCAAAGAACATCAGGTCCTTTTAAAAATTGCCACTCCGTGAGACAATTACAATAATCCAAATGCATTTAATCGATGGTCTTCATTATATTTTCTGGGTCTATACCTAGAATCTTTTTAAAAAAATATTTATTTATTTATTATTTATACAGTTAGCTAGAAGAGGGTACCAGACCTCATTACAGATGGTTGTGGGCCACCATGTGGTTGCTGGGAATTGAACTCAGGACCTTTGGAAGAGCAGACAATGCTCTTAACCGCTGAGCCGTCTCTCCAACCCCCATATACCTAGAATCTTATGTGTGTTTGTGGACACACAAATAAGCTAATCAAATTATACCACTTTGTTTGTTATCAAAAAAGTCACAAATGCTTCGATTTAATAGTCAAAGATCTTATGGACCTTGTTCCTCTACATATGTACCAGAGGCCTTGTTATCCCCCTGCTATACTGAAAGTGATGGAATTCTAGAATATTCATAAGCCCCCATCTGTGAACTTTCAGGACAAATTTTGAGCTTATTTTTCCTGGTGCCGTGTCCAATATTTACAAACGTACCTCTGAGAGTTTGGGCTTTCAAAGAGTTCCAGTCATTTCAGAGACATCTGTAACAAATGTTTGGGTGTTTGAAGAGTACCTCTGGCATCCTACCACTGTCCTAGGATATTCTGACCCAGAGGATTGGACTGAGCATTACTTCAGGAACAAAAAAATGGGGCCATATGTGTGGGTTCTGTGCCTTCAGGTTCAGTTATCTGAAAATTTAAATTGTTCAGAAAAAAAATGTGTGTGTGTGCTGAGCACACTCAGACTTTTAAAAATCACTATTCCTTAAATAATGGACTGGAGCAACTACTTACACAGCATCTATGTTTTATTAGGTATTGTAAAAAATCTAGAGATTATTTAACATACATCGGAGATTATATGAAAACTCTCTGCAAATACACCATTTTATGTAAAGAACTTGATTATCTAGAGATTTGAGTATCCGTAGGGGTCTAGGAACCAATCCTGGTGCATGCTGATGTAAAACAACTTACTGCTCTTCTGATTAATGAAAAGAGAAAGAACAATCTTTAGAACTGAAACAGAGCTGGACTCCTGGGTAAGGGAAGGAAATCTTACTCTGGAGACAACCATCTTTATCTGTTGTCTGGATGAAAGAACTAAGTAAGAATTAATAAGGATTAGAACAGCAAGCTAAAGCAGCTAGATGGAGTTGAGGGCTTCAAGGGACCAGACTGAAACTCAATACGATCCTGTGTACATTAGAAAGACAGCTTGTTAGAAATGTGGTAAAAGCTCAGGCAACAAACGTCAGATGGCTCTTGTCTATGTAAACTCACCTGGCTCTAGAGACAGGCTGACTTGACACAGCCGTGGGTACCATGTGGTGGCTGGGAGTCGGTAATATTGATTTTGAGAGGTGAAGTTCACGAGACTAAAAGATTCCAGAGGGGGATTTCTCTAATCTGACTGTCAGACTTGATCCACTCCCCTTGCAGTACATACCCAGGGCTGTTTGATTTTCCTCTTTCTTAGCCATTATCACTGCTGTAGTCTTGTGAATTCTGGTGCAACCATGTAATTTGTTGTCTCTAACTCCTGATGGCCAGTTCCATGATAGTAAGGGATGGCACTGTTTCCAGCATATGCATGTGTGTATTGTCCAATACACAAATTTGACCTGTGGCCTGAGGATGGCATTACTTGTTTGAAAAGTCTCAAACCAAAAATGGTGTTCATAAAGTGGAAATTCCTTAAAACTGCAATTTTGGTCTTCATGTAGAAAATTTTACTGGGACACCTGATTTCAGACCAGAAAAACAACATTAAGAATGCAGTTGAGAAGGGGGTCATGTGTGTTACAAAGCCTAAAATATTTATGATATTATTATATTTATCATATTATTATTAATTACAGAAACAGTATGCTGGCCACAGATATAGGCGACATGGCCTCTATCAACTTTAGACTCTAAGAGAGCATTTTTCTAAACTTTTGGTTGAAATGGTTTGTTTCTCTACACATGGAAACATGAAAATCACTATCCTCTGTTTCCTATAAGGATAAATGCTATAAAAATAGAAACTTTTCAGGTCCCCATAATGAGGCAGCTACTGAATGGATGTGTTAGTATCAAGGTGGTAAGAATGTAGGCTAAGCTTGGCAAGACTGTGAGTTTAGTATTTATACAGCGCTGCCTTCAAATCTAGGGTCTGTTATCACAGAAGTTGCTTTGTGCATTGGACCTGGTTAATGTAGAGACTCAAACTCATCAAACTGCCAAGAGGAAGTGTGCTGGTGGAGTGCCCATTTCCCGCCAACCAGACATCTATATACCACCTCTTTCTCCCCAGGCTCCGGGGCCATGGTGGAAGTAAGGTTTAACGTATGGTAAGATCTAGGGATCAAAGAGGACAGGAGCTGAACAGTGTCTTCTTGATACCACATGACCACTGTAGTTGGGAATTCACAGCAGCTGAGATTGCCACATAAGACCTGCACAAGAACAAGCCAGTCAACATTCCAACATGTGAGGCTGAGGGGGCCACAAGGCTCCCACCATATCAAGGAGCTAAGGACAGTTGGTGGGGACTGTCTGGGAGAGTCACTTTCCCTTAAGAGTGTTCCCTGGCAAGTTGCCATTCCAGTGTAAGGCCCAGCAACAGTGAGTATGCAGGCAGCATAAATTTGGTCTTGTATATTAATTTTTTTCAAACAAAGAGAGTACTCACAGTGGGACAGGAGGGAGGGTGGATCTGGGAGGAGCGAGAGGAGAAGTTGGAGTAGATATGATAAAAATGTAATCTGTGAATGCATGAAATTCTCAAAGAACTCATGAACATATTGCACTTTAAAACAGGAACAACAACAAAACCCAGGTTTTGACATCCAGATGTGTCAATGTAGTCAAAATAGATCTCTGAGCCTCAACTAATCTTTTAGTAAAATGGTATATAAGTTATCTGCTATGGGTGTTGATAGGGATATGACAGACATTTTTGTGAGTGTATCTCCACATCCAAAGATTAGGTCGAGAAGGACTATTCTCCAATTCCAATCTCTTTCTCTAGGATCCTTTCCTACCTTCTTGTCTCTGTCTGTAATTAACTGGACAAAGCATAGACAACTGGTGTAAAGCTTATCCCAGGGCAACTGGGTCTCACCCTGGAAATTTTGTTTTGTTTTTTTTTTTTTTTTTTTTTTTTTTTTGAGACAGGTTTTCTCTGTGTAGGTTTGGAGCCTGTCCTGGAACTCACTCCTGGAACTGGCCTAGAATTCACAGAGATCCACCTGCCTCTGCCTCCCAAGAGCTGGGATTAAAGGAAATATCTGAGCATGAAATAGAAGCTCTAGTTGGTCCAGCTGAGATATGTACACTGAATGTACACTCTTCTTTCTATTACAATAAAGATAAAAACCAAACAAACAAACTTGTTTTCAGATAGAGCAGAATGAAGACACCAGGAGACATTAATATAAGAATAATAAATAGCCTCTGTTGAGATGGGCTCCCTGATGAGTCTGGTCTGCACAGCAGCCACTGTTTTCAGTTCAGTCTAAGGTCATAAGTGTTGCCCAGCATCCAAATTCACTTTGGAAGTGGCTCCCAGCTGTTGACACTTTTCAGTCCCTCAGGGATCCTCATCCCTTCCAGATCAGCTATAGAAACAAGGTGTGAAAGTTCCATCTATTTGTTCTATGCATTTGCTCCACGCCACAGCCGCTTTACTTGGAATCTTCTAGCTTCAGAGAAACAGACTAGGGAAAAGAAAAGCATCACACAGTGATGATTGGTCCCTATTGCATAAAATCCAAGTTTAGGGATGTCAGCATCTGGTGGGTGACAGGTGTTTTGTTGCCAGAACCATCCTGGGCATCTGCCTCAGACTGACAGCAATCCCTTGAGCATGCATCCGGTATCTGGGCTCATCTCCCAACAGTGAAGGAACAGCGTGTAGGTAGGGCCGCGTAAGAAGAGCGTGGGGAATGGGGCTGAGATGACCCTCACTACGAGTTTGTCAAATTTGTCAGGGAAACAACCTGGCAGCCTGGGGAAACCACTGATGTTGCACTGTTTCCCAGTAGTATTCGAAAGGTATAACCTGGCTATCTCTCAGCCGTGCTTCAAAGAGATCTTCACACACAAGAACTAACTCTAAAGACCTTCTCTCTCTCCTCATAAACATGCTCAACTGAAACAATATACAAAGATCCTATGGTGTAATTATTTAACCATGTGATGGCTATTATGTTAAAAAAAATATTTATTGACGTTACACTGTGGAAGCCAAAACCAACACTGAAATGTTTATAGATACATATCACAGTGTGTGGCCTTATTATGACACGATGCCTGGCATTTACTTCAGCATAATCTCACCATAAACTTAATAATATGCTGAGATTTAAATAAGATAAGTGAGCACCATGGAATAAGTAGATTCAAGAAGTATATGAAAACCTCACCCCTGCAAAGGTGCTGATGTCACCATGGCAGGAGACTTAAATAACCAAGTCCTAGTAACACAGATGCTAAGGGGAAATGTTTCCTGATAGAAATAGATAAGTCAGGCTTGGCATTGTTCTGGTAATTATTGAGTCTGGGTGATGGCTAGATGGGAGCTTATGGCACTTCTCTTTTTGCTAAAATTTTCACAAGAAAAAATAAGATTATTTTTAGTAGTTGGATTTAAATGTATGAATTTATTTAGATAAAGATTCTATAAAGCTAGGAAATCATGCTCATTCAACAAAAACATTAGAATGTTTTATTCTTTTGAAATAAAAGAAATGCCTCCTTTGTATGGTGGACTGTACCAAAGACAGAGAAATGAACCAAATGCCATTTTTTAAAGATTGTGTGTGTGTGTGTAGGTGTGGTGTGTGTGTGTGTGTGGTGTGGTATGGGGGGTGTGGGTGTGTAGTGTATGTTTGTGTGTGTGTGTGTAGCATATATGTGTGGGGTGTGTGCATGTAGTGTATATGTGTATGGTATGTGTGTGTGATATGTGTATGTGTGTGGTATGTGTGTGTGTGGTATATGTGTGTGTGGTATGTGCATGTGTGTGGTATGTGTGTGTGGTGTATGTGTAGTATGTGTGTGAGGTAGGGGTGCCACATGTTTGCAGGTACACTCAAAAGGCAGAAGAGGGTGCCTGGTCCTGTCACTAGAGCTGAAGTTACAGGTGACTGTAAAGTTCTGAGCCACCCTATGTGGGTGCTAGGAACCAAGTGACCCAGAGTCTTCTGGAAGAGCAGCAAGCACTCTTTAACCAGTGAACCATCTCCACCAGTCTCCCAAGTAATATTTTAAGACTCCTTGTCCCTGAAAAGTAGATACAGATTTGTTGTTCTGTACTGGAAACTGAAGCTATTCTCTCTAAATAAGGTATAAAGTATGACTTCATTAAATATTTGGAAAACAACAAATAGTTCATAATAATTGAGATAATTATTATTTCCTTAGCCCTCATTGGACAGACATGGAGAGCAGAGTCTGAGCATAGCCCTGGCACTGGAGAGTTGGAAAATCACCTTGTTCCTCAGGTAAAACAGCCCAAGGTGAAAGGTTCCTCTCCTCTAGTATCTTCCCAAAGAGTCATGGGAAACCGGGAGAGTGAGTGGAAAGTTTTGATGCAGAACACATGCTTGCTTCGGCAGCACAGATACTAACATTGGAACAAAACCAGAATGCAGGGGAAGAGAGTGACCTTGTCCAAAGGCCAAAGGAGCAAACTGGGAAGAAGCAAAGGCTGGGTTGCACAGAACCCATGTACTAAGGCTCTTACTGGAGTGTGTTTTGCCCAGGATAGTATGCGCCTGGGTCAAAGGACCACACCTCTGCCCGCTTGGGCATCATAGGAAGAAATAATTAGCTGCACCCTGTTCTGTTGGTGCAACTTTGCAGCAAATGAATGGCCTGCTGGAGGTGTTTGAGGAAGGGGATAGCCAAACATCTTTATCAACACGAGTTTATCCTTTAGCCTTCGTTAACTTTGGGTCAGGAAGGCACAACAATTGTTTTTGCCGTCATCACTTTACCCTTTAGCTTTGTGACCAGTTTAAGGCCCAAGCTATTCCTCTGGTTCATTTTTATTGGAGCAGGGTCAAGCAGTTTGAGGAGAGCTTGCCAACTGTGTTTAAAAGCTTCAAGCTCTCTGTTTGAGAATCTACCCCTACTCCCCACTCCCCATTCCCCAATTCCTTGCTTACCTCAGCATTTTCACTTTCCAAATCCTCATTTTCCAAACAGCATGCCAATGACAATGTGCTCTTTGGTATTTTCTACCTCCATGTCCTTCTGTGGTCATTAAGTTAGCCTCTGAATATCCTGCCACCTAACTGGTCTCCTTCCACATGTCCAATCAACCCTTTGTGGGTCCTTTGTTAACTGGATCCTGTTGCTGGATAGGCTGGGCTTTATCTAGCTTGGGTCAACAAATAAGGACATCTGCAGGTCTGGTCTGCCCTGACCTCAGCTGGGGACAAAGCGAGGCAGCACAGATTGGAAACCAGAAAGAAGATGGTAGAAAACAAAGGCCATGGAAACCCCTAGCCTTTCCTACTTAGGAGAGGCAGCTGGAGGAACTTCACCGAAAGAGTTCAGACACCAGAGAAAGAGGCAACGTGGGGATCTGGCGAGCACAGTCATGGCGGTAGAAGTGGGAAAATCAAGACTCTGCCTCCCGGGAAAATCAAGACTCTGACTCCTGGGTCCCCTTTATTCTATCCACTCATGACTGAGGCCTGGAGCTCCAAACTCCTTTCAGGCTGGAGAAATGAGAACCTGAGCTTGAAGCAATGGCGATTGCTGGGCCATCACAATAGCAGTGGGTTACTGAAAATGCACCCTAATAGGGCAAGGCACAACCTGATACACTGTGGCTTCTCTGTAGATTCATCCATCATTAAAAAAAAAAAGGAGGTGCCCACTCCACTGTGCAGGAGGGAATTTATCCTGAATGAAGCAAGCAAAACAATCTTAGCCTCTTGGCATGCACCAATGATGAGGTAAACACTTATGTAGAGGTCCTCGGAGATGCTTGCCATAGTCTATGCCTAGAGGCACCAACAATAGACTACCAAGGAACTGTGAGCCCCAGCACTAGAGTCTCGCCAGTTCAAATTCCACTTCTCATGTTCTCTATGCATGTGACCCTGGGCCATTATGAAGCCTCTCTGTTTCTCTGCAAAACAGTCATCACATTAAAGCAAATATGAGATCTAGCCTCAGCTGAGATCAGAAAACTGATCTCTACTGGCTAGTTCCCCTATGGCTCCCTTCCTTCTGGTTTCTATGTGACTTTGTCCAGCAGGGAAACATCAAGAAGACTAGAAGACCATTTCTCCACAACTGCAAAGTTCTCTGCATGGTGGCTGCCTCTCAGAGCATCCACTAACTTTGAAAGTCACCCATTCTCCTGGCTGGCAATTAGTAAAAGGGAAAAGCTCTTGGAATTTTGAGGCATAGCCATATCACTGTGTATTCCTAAACCCCCATCTTAGACTGTGTCATGCATTTTCCATCAGGGTTCTGACCAGAGCACTGGAACGTGAGGCAACGCCTTGGCAAAAACTCAGGACCCAGAATCTGATATTCCTGTGTGAGGTGCAGTTCTGGAGTTGTTCTATATTATATAAAGTCTGTCCATAACCTTCATTTTAGGAGATGATAGTCTAACTTCTCTCAAGACCTCTAGGAACACATCAAAAGAGGATAAATACTGGGGATGTAGCTCAGTGATAGAGCCCTTGCTGAAAGTGCATGAGACCTTGAATAGAATCGTCAGTACAGAGAGTGGAGTGGAGGAGGAAATACAGAGAATAAGAAAATTAGCACCATAAAAAAAAATTAACACAAAGTGGTCATTCAAATAGAAATAATAATTTTGTTCAGCAATGACCTTTGCCTTATGTGACAAGCCCCTGATGCCCTCATAAGAAATAATAATTCTATTTGTTCTTTGACAGTGATGAGCAAAGGGGGATTTCCCAGCAGGGTCATACCAGCCAAATTTGAGGCTGTTGTTTGCCTTCTTAAGACAGAAACTATCCCCTCCTGCCTCCCAGGATCTAATCCGTTAAGCCTTCTGCTGGCACTAGAACAATGTTAAGCTTTGGGTTCAGGCCCTTTGATTTTCATAATCCATGGGAATTTGAAGATGCTGAATTGATGGAGCGCCCAAAAGTTTCTAACATGTAATTGGAGCCCAAGAAGGAAATAATTAGGAGAGAGCTATGTAACTCCATCAACTCTTCCGGAAGCCTCTGAATTATGTAATTCCCTTGCTGTAGCTTCCCTCCTCTGCATGCCCCATTTTGCCACAGAACAAGAACAAAAACAATTTAAAAAAAAAATAGCAGCAGAAGCAATGAAAGCAAGTGGGAAAAAGGATGGCAACTAACTGGGGTTGCATTTGTGGTAAGGGGTCTGATGGGGAAAGAATGCCAGGTGACGAAACAGAAAGAGGGGTAGGACCAAGCTTTCGGCCTGACCCAGTGCCTCCCGGCCACCCCTGCCCTGGGCCACCTTGCCCAGGATATGCCATCAGGGTCATCTGATTGATTCCTTCCAAGATGTGTGGGACTGGGTGGCTAGGTGGTCCTTGTTTATGGTAGCACGGCTTCTAGGTGTAAGTGAAAGGGTAATGCGTACTTCCTTGCATTTCTACTTTATAGCCCTTAGTATAAATAGGCATCCAGTAAGAGAATGGACAAGAAGCACTTCCTTATGTTTCTTAGGTAGCTATAAGTATAAATGGGTATCTATTAAGAGAACGGACTCCTGTGGGTTGTTGGAGAAATGACTATTTTAGGAAAAACCTCAGAAAATCAATTCCTATTTCTCTCGTTGTCAGAAGCAGTGAGCCAAGTTTGTGACATGCTAATGACAAAGAGACTCTGAAGAACTGGTCAAGGGGACAGTGAAATAATGGCTGGTCTCAGACAAGGACAGGGGCTAGCAATAGAGTTCAGGGGTAGAACAGTGTATACACACACACACACACACACACACACACGACTCTTCTTACACCGTGCTCATGCTTGTACCCACTTCACCTTCATCTTTTTTCTTTCTTTTCATCCTTACTGGCATGTTTTATTCCAATAGACTTGGTAGAAGCCTATATTGACACCAAACAGAAGAGAAATTGAGAAACACCCCCAATTTTTAAGGCCAAAAATCTCTAAGGCAGTAACTAGTCCATTGTATGCTTAATAAATGCTTGTTCAACTTAAGTTGCAACTTATGTGGAACAGACCATAACAGCACAAACAAGGCTTGTCATGAGTTAACCAAGCCATGAGGGGGCCAGACAAAATGAAAGCACAGGTGGAGCAGGTGCACTGAGACAACCCAAGAGGGACCTGCAGCTAGGTTCATTATGGCTTATTAACAATAGTCAAGATACAGAACCAACGTAAGAGTCAACCAATGAGTTAATAAAGAAAATGTATATATATTCTCCTACCCCTCCAGCACAGGGGGGTTGATAGTGCCAGTGGTGCTGTGGGCACAGTAAAGGGGGTACCACACTTTTATAGGGGAGCTGGCCCCAGCCCTTGGGGGAGAGTCAGCCCAGGCTCTCACAGGAGAGTTGGTCCCGCCCCTCTCGGGGGAACTGCCCTCTTCCCACCACCCCACCAGTGCTGTGTCTTGAGCACTCGAGTAGTAGCCCCACTCCGCACACCCCTCACCGGTCCGCAGCTCTGTGGTGCAGGTGGTGACAAGGGGCAGAAGAACTAACCCTGCTGGGCTCTGACCACTGCATGGAGCTCCTTACCTGATGGCTTCTGGGGCAAATGCAGGCAGAGGAAGACTCATCCTCCCTTGAGGGGCTGGCCATTAGGAACTTGACCATGCCCCAGTGAGTATATGGACAACATAAAATGAACTTGTTTTTTTGGCAGGGAGAGGTCACAGAGGAAGAAGGTGGACATAGGAAGTTTGGGAGATGAGTGCGATTGGGACCCATGATGTAAGATTCTCAAATAATAAAAAAAGAAAAAAAAGAACATACACATAATATATATATACATATATATGTGTATATATATATATATATGATATTACTCAACCATAAAGAAGAATGAAATTTACCATTTAAACCAAGACAAATCAAAGTAGGCGGTACCATGTTAAGTGAAATAACCCTAAAGCCAAACACAGAAGACATGTGCTATGTGTTATATCTCATATAAAGAAGTCAAAAAATAAATTTTGGCCCAATTGCAGAATAGTGCTTAACAGAGATTGGGAAGGAGGTGGAGCCTGGAGGAAGAGAGGTTGAATTGGATCACTTGACACTATATGAATGTATCAAAATTCATATAATGAATCCCATTACATGCTCAGTAAATATGTTAACAAAAACATTTCTAAAATCACATATGGCCCAATCTTCAGAACTGCTCAGACTGTCCTGTTTCCAGACTCTGGAAATCTTAGTGGAACATCAGGAAAATGTCATTCTCCAGAGAAATCCTCTGGGAAGCAATTCCCATAGAGTCTCATTACCACACAGTCATGCACCCTTTTCTGCTTTCTCATTCTTTGACCTACTTAATTCTCTAACGATTGCTGGATCTAGGTAGGATTTTCCTGGTAACCATTGTCTTTCCATGTGAGGAAGCTAAGGCTTTGCCATCATGACTCGAAGAAAACCTTCTTTAGAAACTTGGGTAAGGTATTCCAAGATATGCATCTCATGGAGTACAGGCTTATTTCACAGAAGAAATTTTTTCCTAATTGAAGGGAAGGGAGAGAGGAAGAGAGGGAGAGAGAGGGAGAGAGGGAGAGAGGGAGAGAGGGAGAGAGAGAGAGAGAGAGAGAGAGAGAGAGAGAGAGAGGATAGAGAGAGGAGAGAGAGAGACAGAGACAGAGAAACAGAAAGAGGAAAGAGAGAGAGAGGA
>NW_004949101.1:12331912-12354518 GCF_000317375.1 Microtus ochrogaster | reverse complement strand
AGAGAGAGAGAGAGAGAGAGAGAGAGAGAGAGAGAGAGAGAGAGAGGAGCACTATGGGGAAGCCCCAGGGTCTTCAGTTAGGAGTTGCAAGTAAAATCTACCAGAGAGCCCTGGAAAAAAAAAAAAAAACTTCATTCCTGCGTATGGTATATTCTGAGCAATTTAGCAAATTATTCTTAGATTTAAAAACAGAGCCAAGACTCTGCAGTATGTGTGGGGTCTTAAGAATACCCCTCTGAGGCAGCATCCATGTGCTCTCCCAGAAACGCTGCAAGTGCAACTTTCCCTCAGGAAGTTGGCAGCAGATGTCTGCGTTCATGGTCTCGTCGGTGGGGGGGTGGGGGGTGGGAGAGCACCACTTGTGCCACCCGCTGATGGTGCCACTGTGTAGACAGACTACATGGACAGGCTTGACTGAACGTTCTGATCCGGGAGTTTCCTGGAAGGTTCCCAGCAGCACAGGTGGATACATCCTCACTTTCAAAACATTTAATCTATGCACAAAGCAGAAATCAGTGAGCTCGGAAGAAAGAATTACAAAGAATTCTTGCCAAGCACACATAGATTCTTGAAATAATGTGGCAGAGCTGCAGGAGCCAGCGTGCAAGTGTGCTACAAAGATTTGCTTGGGCAGCATCAGCTGTTAGGCTTGTGCTTGGATCTATGGCACCTGGATTCCATTTTTGCTTGGCCTGGCCTGGTAAATAACTTCCACTGCTAATACTACAACTCCCATTTTTCTCTGTCTGTGCCTGCTTTCCCATTGCCCTAATGCCCAGCCAAAACCAGCAATGGCATACCAAGGAAAATTTTCCACCCTATTCTAACCCAGATTTATCCCACTGTTCTCTTTACCAGTGAACAAGAAAGCTCTCAGAGAATTCTTCTGGTGACAAGGGGTGGTGGTCTTCACAATGAAAACACCATAAAAAGAAGAGAACACAGCTCTGAAAACTCTTATTTCTTGAAAACTTATTGATTTATTTCTTGATTTAATCTGTATGCTACCTACTATGGTGGACAAACCATCTCAAAATGTAATGGGCTAAAACAATGGCAGTTATGTTGGCTCACAATCTATAATTTAACAACTTTGTTGGCTCAGCTGGGTGATTCTACTGATCTCTGCTAAATTGACTTAGGTTTCCACAGTTTGGGCCTGATCAGCTGGCAGGTCCCATCTGTGGGGATGTGGCTAGACTAAGGTGGTCTGGTCTCAGTCATATATTTTATGGTTGGCTCACTGTAGTGAGATATGAGATGTTTCTCATCTTCTAATAATATGTCTCTCTTTTTTTGCATGTAGCACAATATACAAGAAAATGAGCATCTGAGATTGCTGAACCTTTGCAGAATGACCATGCAATTTCCACTGCATCCAAAAGACCAGATAAACCAGAAAGAGAGAAAGGTTATCATACATAGCTTAATATCTTGGTTTGGGGCTCACATACACCAAGACCCCTCTTGTAACAATGCACTTGGCAGCCCATTTCCTTCACCAGACACCTGTCTCCAAACAATGGGCAAGCAACCTCAGAACTCCCTCAGCCCTCTAACCTGAATCAGGCTGCAGGTACTTCTATCTCTGAGCAATAGTATAAATTTCCCCAGCTCTAATAATAAGCAAATATAGATGGTTTCTATTTAAGTATATTCTCAACTTATCCTTTTATGAGGAATATAAGGACTGAATTGGTTTGGGGTGCAAGTTCGGGAAGCTCAGGAAAATTATGTTCCCTGGTTGACTTTTAGGGAAAGTCTCCTATTTATTTTCTTATGTCTATGTATATTGGGTGTATGTATAGTTAAAATCATGTGCATTATGGGAAGGAGTATGCACAATAGGAAAAGAGAACATATGGCATACTCTAGCAATCAAAATCAAGGACCATCAAAATAGTATCCAAACTCTTCTTTCTTTGGAACCCCATAAAATGAAGTGCCAAAAAATAGTCATGGCCCTTGAGTGATCTCACTCTTGTGGCCACCTGTCAATCTTATGAGAGTATGCCTTCATAATCTACACTATCACTTTGCTCTGAATTCAGATTTCTTGTTTCATTTTGCCAGTCTTTATGAGCTGTTATCTCCAGTTCTTTGAATAAGAAGCCAAGAATCTAGAAACACCTGGTCCAAACCCTGACCACCAGTAATAAACATCATGCCAGAATCAGGAGTTGAAGAAATTGATCTCTTAATGATTGATGAGCATAGGAAGAACTGGAGGCTCAAAAACAACATGAGTTGACAAGAAACAAACAGCTTGGCCACAATGCCATCCCTCTCCTTACTCCACAGGTTTTAGATCCTGCTTTTTGATCTCCAAAGAGAAGTTCAGAGAAGTCAGAGCACTCAATAGAATTCTGTCTTCACAAATCAGTTTTCTAGACTATCTTTTGGGGAAAATCAACTTCCTATATGAGGCTCACAGTATTTAACTTTTTGGAGACGCAGCCTTACTGGCAAGCAGAGCTCTCTGTTATCCTGTTCCCCACAGATAGCAACTTACTGTTGTTGGAGGGAAGCCCCTTGTTAGTTCCTGGCTGCTCAGCCCCAAAATAATCACACAGAAACTATATTATTTAAATCACCGCTTGGCCCATTAGCTCTATTTCTTATTGGCTAACTCTTACATATTAATTTAACCCATCCCCATTAATCTGTGTATCACCACAAGGTTGTGGCCTACCAGCAAAGTTTCAGGGTGTCTGTCTCTAGTGAAGATTCCATGCCTTCTCTCTGACTCTACCTTCTTCCTCCCAGCATCCAGTTTAGTTTTCCCCACCTAACTCTGTTCTACCCTATCAGGCCAAGCCAGTTTCTTTATTAACCAATGGTATTCACAGAATACACAGGGGAATTCCACATCATACTGTGCCTATCTTTACCAAAATCAGCCTAAGTGGCCAACCTTGTAGTATAGAGTAGACTAGTGAGGCTCACTTCTTGGGACTCTGAATCTGTAAACACAGGGATAAGGATACAGAGGAGCAAGGAAGGTGCTGAGATTGAAGCCCACATTTCAATGGTACATGGACTCAGATACTAGAATACAGCTATGGCAATTTTTCTCAATGGTGGAGGAAAGGGTTTATTTTGGCTTACACTTCCACATCATGGTCAATCACTGGGGGAAGTCAAGGCAGGGGCTCAAACAAGAACCTATAGGTGGGAACTGAAGCAGGAGTCAGGGAAGGGTGCTTCTTATTTTTTTGTCTTGTTTTTGCTTGTTTGTTTTTTCGTTTGAGACAGGGTTTCTCTGAGAGGAGCACTTCTTCCCGGATTGTTTCCCCATGACTTGCTCAGCCTGCTTTCTTACACAACTCAGGACCACCTTCTTAGGAGTGATGCTACACAATCCTTGCACTGGGCCACCTGAAAGCAATCATTAAAAATTCCGCAGGCTTGCTTATGGGCCAGTCTGGTGGGCACATTTTCTCAGTTGAGGGTCCATCTTCCAAATCACTCTAGCTTGTCTCAAGTTGACAGCAGCAACAACAACAAATCAGTACAATTGACCCCTTGTCAATTTGTCAATAGCTGCTACAATACTATTAAACTCCAACTTTTACTTTCTTGTTTGCCACCCTCCCAAGATACTATATCAATATCAATATCTCAATATGAAATACTTCCCAACTTTTAAAAGTATCACAGTCTTTAACTTATTTAATTATTCCATTCAAATACTTTGAAAGTTCAGTCTCTTTAAAACATCCAAAGCCTCTTTCAAAGTTCAAAGCTTCTATAAAATACCAAAAGTCTCTCTAAAATCTCCAACATTTCTTAACTACAGAATCCTAGAAATGTTTTTTTTTTTAAAAAAAAAAGTTTTTATTCAAAAAGGAAGAATCGGGACAGTGTCATAATTAGATCAAAGCAAAAGTGAAATCCAGCAGTGTCAAAGGCTCAGTGTTAGGCATCTGGATTTACTCACAACCCTAGGTCCTGGACTCCAAAGGATCTAGATGGCTCCGCTTCTCTGCCATCCACAGGACACATAGTACATCTAATAGATTCAGACTAGCATCATTCCACTGCTGCTGCTGACCTTAGTGGTCATTCCACGGTACTAAAATCTCCAAAATGCTGGGATATACGTACTACAATTGGGCTACATCTTCACCCACAGGGATATCTTCAGTGACTCTGACCCTACTGTATGGTACCTAGTGTGGTGGTTTGAAAGAAAATGGTTCTCAAAGGGAGTGGCACAATTAGGAGGTGTGGCTTTGTCAGAGTAGGCGTGGTCTTGTTGGAGTAGGTGTGGTCTTGTTGTGTCACCAATAGGCAGGGTTTGAGGTCTTGTATATACACAAGTCACACTCATTGAGAAAGTTCACTTCCTGTTGCCTTTGGATCACATTGTAAGAACTCTCAGCTCCAACACCATGCCTGCCTGCATGTTGCCTTGCTCCCCGCCATGACGATAATAAACTAAACCTCTGAACTGTAAGCAAATCACCACAATTAAATGTTTTCCTTTATAAGAGATATCATGGTCATGGTGTCTCTTCACAGCAATAGAAGCCCTAACTAAGACACCAAGTCTGGGCTTTTCTCCATGACCCCTTCATGCCTTCACATCCAGTATCACGTGGGTGATTCTTACAGTTATGGAGTTTGGCTGTTAGCACAGGTACATCCTTTTCCTGCTGCCACAGCTTCTGTGTGCTGACCCTGAGGAAATACTCCCAAAGATCTTCCTTCAGTGATGCTGGTGTCTTCTTAATCACCGCTGATACTTCAGATCATCCGATCTCCTTGGTCCCAGTAAAGGTTTCACTGTAGTGTTTTCTAATCTCTTGTTTATCACAACAGTCTTTGGCTGCCACAACCACTGACTCTCATTTCCAAATACTGGATGACCCCAACAGAGCCTTAAAGGACTCTCAAACTTCTCTCTGAAACCCCATCATCTCATTGCTCTCAACATTCTTACCTCCCAGGTTCCCACAGAACAGCCCACTGAACTATGCACACTCAGTGGTCTTTTTCAATCCAAGTTCGTATGCTGCCACAGTCCTCACGAACACACACATTCAGGTCTGTCACAAGGATACCCTTTTGTCCTGGTACCAATTTCTCTTAGTTAGGTTTCCTATTGCTGTGATAAAACACCACCACAAGCCGGGCCATGTGGTGCACAACCTTAATCCCAGCACTTGGGAGGCAGAGGCAGGCGGATCTTTGTGAGTTCGAGGCCAGTCTGGTCTACAAGAGCTAGTTCCAAGACAGGCTCCAAAGCTACAAAGAAACCCAGTCTCAAAAATAAATAAATAAATAAATAAATAAATAAATAAATAAATAAATAAACAAACACACCACCACAAAAAGCAGTTTGGGGAGGACAAGGTCTTTTTTTAATCTTACAACCCTCAGGTGACCTTCTATCACTGAGGAAGTCAGGGCAGGAACTCAAGCAAGGCAGGAACCCTGAGGCGTAAACCAAAACAGAAGCCTTGGAGGATTGTTTATCACTTGCTTGCTCTGCAAGACTTTCTCCTCTCTCTCTCTCTCTCTCTCTCTCTCTCTCTCTCTCTCTCTCTCTTTCTCTCTCTCTCTCTTCTCTCTCTCTCTCCTTCTCCTTTCTTTTTTCCTCTTTCTGAATAAATTTTTAAAAGCATTTCCATCATTATAATTCTCTTTCCCCCTTCCAAACCCATGTACCCCTACCTTGCTCTCTTTCAAATATATATTGAGTGAGGCGACCTGGAACCTGAAAGACAAACTCTGTATGCTCTCCCATCAGAGGCAACAAGCGTCAAAACCTGGAGTAACTGCAGCAAACCTGCTCATGGGTGGCACCATGCACGGTAGACTGGACCCATGCACATCAATAATTCATCAGGAAAATGCACACAGGCTTTCCCACGAGCCAATCTGGCAGGGAGGTTTGCTCAATTGGTGTTCCCTTTTACCAAGTGACTCTAGCTTGCATCAAGTTTATAAGAAAACAGAAAAACACACACACACACACAAATATACAAACTTATGCAATCAAAATTGCCTTCCTTCAGTCTTCTCTCCAAATATCCCAGGCAACTTGGCTACATTACCTTGTGTGGGAATGATTTTGAATGCTGTTTTAGGGAACATTAACATATACAGGATGCTCTTTGTTTCCAGATGAAGGCTGGGCAGCCTGACAGATGCCAAGAGCAATAAAACTGAAGTAGAAGACGATAAAAATGACAGAGACCTAATTGTAAAATCATGTAAACTTAGTCCAAATGTTGTAAAAGAGAGAGTGCAGGCTGGAGGTAGGAGATGCTCCCAGCCACGATTCTTCCCGCCTCCACCTGCGGGATTTTCTTTGCTCCCACTGAGGAGGAGATCCTAAGGAGAGGAACAGGGTGAGTGGTTGGAACACTCTCACTTTGTACTGTGGCCTTTAGTTCTTCCTTGTTTGGGGCTTGAGGAATACCAGCTGCTAAGTGCAAGAAGAAACTCCTTGGCTACAAGGTTCTGGCCTCTTCCATCTGGACTGCTATAAAAAAAATGACAGTCGGCTGGATGACTTCCGAACAGAAATTTATTTTTCACAGTTTTGAGGGCTAGAAGGGTAGATCTGCTCCCTGATTCACAGACACTGTCCTTTTGCTGTCGTGTCACCTGGCATCAGGGCCACGGATGCTCTGTGACCTCTGCCCTAAGGACACATCCCATTCATGAGGACTGTCATCATGACTTAATCACTTCTCAAAAGTCTGGTGCAATACCATGTACTTGTCAGGGTGATTTCAACATTTCAACAGAGAGAAGACAGACATATTGTGAGCACAGGCACTCTGTACACCTATTCTGAGTGAATAGTGAAAGAACTATTCTCCGCTGTGTTGGATGCGCCATTCATATCTCCTTGGTGGAGTCCTGAGTCACCTGTGCAGGGACTCTTCCTGATGTCCCCGTCAACTCCCTACCCAAAGAAGTGGCTTCTCATTTGTCACAGCTCTGGGACTTTCTCTGAGCCCGGGGGAATGTGCTCAGCCCACTTGGAATACAGCCGGGAAGCTGGTGATATAATCTCCATAGGAGAAGCAACCCCCAAGAACTGAGAAACAGGAGACAGCTTGGATAGTCCTCTGTGGCCCTCTCTAAAGTTCATTCTAAAAACTAAGGAAATAGAAAACAAAATGTGTTTTCTGTAATGCCACAGAGAGTTTCTGGTAGGGTGACCCCAGTGCCTCAGTAAGAGCTAGCTCACCCTTGCCTGGCTTCTCTTCCCTCACGTCTTAAGAATCATCTCCCAGCTAAGCTGCGCATACCTAAGCCTTCTTCTCCATCTGCCTTTCATGATACAAAAGCTAAATGGAAAAATGGAATTTTCCTGCCAAATTTATCAGCTTTGTACTAAGACACTAAGCCCACATTGAAATTGAGGAGAGAGAAAAGCATCCTGAATGTCTTGAGAAAGACAGATAGATGTGCACAGGAGAGGAATTGGTGTGACAACGCCATGAGCAGATAAGCGAAAGCTCCACCCCTCTAGACATTTGGCTCTTGTGCTCTGAAACTTGCAATGATATTTCATTTGTGTTTTAATAAATAAAGCTTGCCTGAAGATCAGAGAGTAAAACAGCTGCACAGTCATACAGACCAGGCAGTGGTGGCACGCATCTGTAATCCCAATAGCCACACTAGTTTGCTATTGAAACCGGGCAGTAGTGGTATACACCTTTAATCCCAGCATTAGATAGGAATATAAAACAGGAGGAGACAGCTCTCAGTCACAGTCTCATTCTGAGATTCCTGGAGGCAGGATCACCAATTTTGGACTGTGGTAGAGGTAAGAGTCAGTGGCTGGCTGCTTTGCTTTTCTGGTCTTCAGGTTGAACCCCAATATCTGTCTCCGGGTTTTTATTAATCGTGTCACAAAAACACTTCTGCTGTAAGACAATAAGATATTGTGTCATTTGTGGACATTTGTCACTACAAATATAGAAGCTGAAGTATCTAAACTATGAAAGACTGACCTCGGGTCCTCAGCACGTGACAACCGTCAGTGATAACTTTGCTTGCGCTCTGGCATCGGTTCTAACACTTGTTTCCCTGAATATCTGGGGGTCTATGGTTTCTGCTTCTGGATTCTGTCAAAAATCCACATCCCATTCTTTTTCCTGCTAAACCAACCATTGATGGGTCTTTAGTCTTTCATTAAAAGATCAGAAAGACCCCAAGTCACTTTCTTTATCACAGTGAATAGGGCAGGACCCTAAGAAGCAGGGGTGGAATCAATTGCCAGCTCTCAAATTTGTTAACTAGGTATAGATGGGCTTCCAACAAGAATCTAAAGACTTTGGATTCTAAGGCATTTGACTAATCTAAAGTTTAGATTAAGGTTAATTTTATGTGGCATGAAAATGTCAATGCTGAGAAAATTTTTAAGGACTTTTTTTTTTACTTAAGACATTGTATTTCTGGGACTGGAGTGATAGCTCATGGATTAAGAGCACTGATTGCTCTTCTGAAGGACCTGGGTTCAATTCCCAGTACTTACATGGTGGCTCACAACTGTCTTTAACTCCAGCTTCAAGGGGGTCTCATCCCCTCTTCAAGCCTCCTTCTGTATTCCATGAATATGGGACACAGATATAGTCAAGCAAAACTTCCAAACACATTAAATCAATCAATCAATCAATCAATCAATCAGTCTAAAAAAAATGCTCTAAGAATTCATGCTTCTAAGCCGGGCGGTGGTGGCACACGCCTTTAATCCCAGCACTCGAGAGGCAGAGGCAGGCGGATCTTTGTGAGTTCGAGACCAGCCTGGTCTAAAAGAGCTAGTTTCACAGAGAAACCCTGTCTCGAAAAACCAAAAAAAAAAAAAAAAAGAATTCATGCTTCTGTGTTAGCTATTCTCCAAATAATGGTCTGTAACAATTCTAAGATCCCAGTGGTTTGAAAACACAAACATTTATGGCAGTATCATAGCCTATAGGTTGGCAGAGGTTTGGCCATTTTCCAACTGAGCCAGCCCTCAAATTGTGAGTTGAGTTTGGATATGGTTCTTGTTTTCTGTTCCAGGAAAGAGGATAAAGAAACAATTGCTACCCAATGTTCTTCTTATGGTAGAAAACAGAAAACAAGTATTTAAATATAACCATGCATGCACATTTAAATCTCTGTCTTGACTGGCTAGATTTAACCATTTCATGGTGTATATGGGCATATATGTGTATATATTTTAAGCATTATGTGTATCCCATAAATAAACACGTTTCATTGGTCAATATTAATATGCAAATTATATATGCAAAGTGTGCCTGCATGCGAACTGCCAGTATGAGGGCTGCTCTTGATGTGGGGTTCCCCTCTGTGGGTGCTGTGAATTCTGTTATTTAGGGGGAGTGAAGAGTTGGTCACCTTCCATAACAGAGAAGTTTGTAAACATACTTTAAAGTAGCAGAAAGTTACAATAAGCCCCAATGTGCCCATCAAACAGCTGCAGCCATCACCTCCCTATAAATCTTACTTCCTACAGCCACATTATTTTGAAGCAGATCCAGTGTCTTATGAGGGTCTTTTATGGAAAGTTAAAAATAACTATATTTTTACGGGAAATGGAAGATTGTTAAGAACTCAAAGTGTTTACAAGACAATAAAAACTATTTCCAGGCACATCAACATGATGTGAAATGGACACCAGCACATCTTTATCCACACAGAATCAGTCAACTCTACATGCTGCACATAGACACTGACTCCGAATATTGATGAGGTTGATATTTAGCTTCCCGTCTAGCTAGAGTAATGAATGCCACAAAATAATAGAACTCAACACCCACTCCTATTCTAGTTCATTAGTCTCAGTGGTGAAAGAAGAGGAGGAAGAAGAAAAAGAAATTTCCAGCATATAGAACTTAAGATGCTAACGAATGTTGCTCTGCCTGTGGGTTAGACTTTGCTTGGGGCCAAAGCTCTTTGCTTTCATAGGTGGAAAAATCCTATGATTTCAAAATAAAAATAAAGAGTATGTTTACACTGAGGTACAAACATTGAAGAAAAAGAAAACTAAAACAAAGAATCATCAGACCAAGACATTATCAGGGTACCATTTTAACCCATACCTAAAACAGCATTGTAGCTTCTGGTTAGCCCATGAAAGGTAATGATAAATTGTCTGTTTGATTAAGGGCTAAGTCTGACATAAGGAAATTCCTAAGAGTGACCTGGACAACAGAAGTTTATGTTCTCAGAGTTGTGGCTGTTCACAGTTACACTATAGGCTTTGGTAGGTTTGGTTTCCTTGAAGTCTCTGTGTTCACTCACAGTGTGTGCATTGTGTCTTTCCTCTGCTCATGCATGCCAGGATCCTAGCAATCTTCCTGTAAGAATATAAGTAGTATGTCGACTTTATTTCACCTTAATTACACCTTCAGAGTCACATTGGAAAATTAGAATTCAACTTACAAAGTTGGAGGGTGACACAATCCAGTCTTAACAATTACATCATCATTGATATGTACTGCTAATACCAATCGGATAATAAAATAGCTGGCGATAGTTAATAAGGTCATCCTCCATACTCGTTGTGTTAGGGTCTCATCAATGTGTTTTAAGTTACAGTTATATTAATCTCATGATAGCTAACCACATTCCTATAACACAGGTATCATTTCTCACATTTTGCAGATGAACAAACTGAGGCATGCATAATGCTAAAGTGGTTCACGTAAGGAAGCTAGTGAAACACAGGCTGCCCATCTGCATACAAAATCCAGATAGCAGATAGTGGAATTTTTTGATATTTATGCTCTAGGAATTGTAAAGGACATACTTATACTAATATTCATTGATCTCAAATTAAAATGTTACTGAGAATCATGAATTTCACTTGCCAAATCAAATACCCTGAGAGCAAGGTGCATTTCTTATTATACAGGAACAATGGATCATAAATTGCTCAAGAGACCTTGTCGTTTTTAAGAGATGCGGAGGACTATTGAGAGGGAGAAAGAGAAGATTTCTTCCTTCCAAATACAGCAGCTCTTTTGTAATCTCCTTTCCACACTGAGATAGCCAATCAACCTTCTCTTGAGAGAAATCTGTATGTTCCCTTGACATAAACAAGTAAGTTTGAAAAACTCCTCTTTGTTAAGTTAAAGTGTTTTGTCTTCTGAATGTGTTAAGCTGTTTATTTGGAGGGGTGAAAGAGACTTTTACTGTTCTTTGTTCTGATGGGGATTTTTTTATGTCTCAAATGAGTCGTTCTGAAACTCTTTCCCTAAAGACTTCCCCAAGAATGTCTTGTTCCTTGGAGGACTCGAAAATAAGGGTTTGGAAACCACGGGCAATGCCATAGGCTGCTGAAGTTTTTCCAAGTCCATCTTTGCCCAGTAATTAGCATTTCAGCTAGCACTGCTCTAGGCGGCAAAGATGGAGCTCAGTAGCTGCCTTGGAGAATACTTGTCCCAGCAGGATAAAAATATTTACTGTACTACTTTCCAGAAGGAATTCTACCCACACTTGGTGTCTAAATGTAAAACTCTGTTTTTGATATCTGATGGCAGGGCTGAGAAGCAAGTCGTTAGGAGGTTCTTCCTGAGTTTGGAAGTGGCAAGGTTACCTGGGCAGATTGATTTTCTGTGATATCTTTTAATTACGTTCTGCCACTTAGAAAAATTGTCTCATAACGTAGCAAAGCTCTCAGACAAAGCGTTCCCACTGAAGACAGTCCCGGGGACTGCTGCTGGTAATGACCTGTAAGTCTGGAGAAAAGAACACAGAAGAGGCCTTTCCCCGGGACTGTCTGTCAATGTTTTCTGTACTGTTTATTCCTCCCTCGAAAAGGACGCTTAGAAGATAAATCCAGTCCTTTCTTCCCTGATTCCAGATCACTCTTTGAGTCGATACTCTAGCAGAGTGCAGCAATCCATGTTAGAATTACAGCTAAGACACTTTAGGCCATCAGATGCTTACAGTAATCTAAGAAGGTTTAGAGTGATTATCCCACAGCAGCCCTAAATTGTGTGCAGGGTGGAGTGAGTGAGTGAGTGTGTGTGTGTGTGTGTGTGTGTGTGTGTGTGTGTGTGTGTGTATGTTCGTTCTAGGGTTATCTCTGTTTTTCCTTCTCATTTTTTTTAATTACTAGCTTGCGACGTTACATATTTTCTTATGTCAGTTTCATGCATGCTTAGCTTTTGCTGACCCTCCCCCATGTTCCCCTATTTCCCTGTCCCCGGCACCTGCTTAAACCCTTCTACCCGCAGTACCCACTTCCCACATTCGTATGACAGGCATTCCATCACCCTCCCTAATCCTCTGCTTTAAGCCTCTTTTCCCTCTCTGCTGGGCTCCTTCCTAATTTCTTGTGCCTTACACACACTCACTCCCACATAAACACACACACGCACACACACGCACACACACGCACGCACACACACACACACACACACACACACACACATTAGAAGGTAGGATTCAAAAATGGGGGAGATTATGTGTTGCTTGTCTTTTTTGAGCCTGGATTATATAACTTCACAAAACGTTTTCCTGCAAATTTCACTCTTCCTTATAGCTGAATTAAAATTCCACCGTGCACATCACCACGTTTGCCTTATCTTTTCGCCAGTTGGTAGACATCTAGGCTTTTGTCAATACGATAGCAGTCATCATATTGAAGTCATCATATGAAGATACTGAACATGAAGTATCTTCAGGGTACGAAGGAGTCCTTTGAGTGCACACCCAGGGGGTGGTGTAGCTGGGTCATATGGTAGGTAGTTCTGTATTTAGCCGTTGGGGACACCTCCACACTGATTTCCATAATGGTTGCCTCAGCTACACTCCCACCCAGAGTGAATAAAGGTCCCTCTCTCCCCACATCTGTGCCGGTATTTGTTGTCATTTGTTTTCTTGATGATGCCCATCTGACTGGAGTGAGATAAAAATCTCACACTAGATTAAGTCCATATTTCCCTAATGGCTGAGGATGCTGAACACATTTTAAAATATTTATTGGCTGTTTACTTTTCTTCTCTTGAGAGCTCTTTGCTCAGTTCTAGAGGCCATTTATAGACTGTGGCACTTGTTTTCCTGTTGTTTGGTTATTTGAGTTCTTCATATATTCTAAATATTATTCCGCTGGCAGATGAATAGCTGACAAGTTTTTTTTCCCAAATCTGAGTCTGTAGGCAGTCTCTTTTCTTAATAAACTAGTCACTTTATTACACAGAAGCTTTTTAATTTCATAAAGTTCCATATATCAATTTTTGACCTTGTTTACTGAGTGTCTAGAGTTCTACCTGAGCCTATACCTCAAAGTATTTTTCCTACTTTATCCACTAACTGTTTCAGTACTTTCATAGGGGTGTTTGATCCATTTGGCATTAGTTTCTGTACAGGATAAGTGATAAGGATCTACATGAAGAGGTCCAGTTTTCCCAGCATCACTTGCTAAAGAGCATATCTTTTCTACAAAGAGCATTGATGACATCTTTGTCAAATATAAGGTAGCTGCTGCTGCTGCATGAGGCTGTGGGGACTTGGCTCTTGGAACAACATTCCTGGTAATTGTAGGCCAGCTTGTGGCAGGAGGCTGGTAGTTGGATCCTAGAGAGACATTCCTGGGAAGTAAAGGAAGGCCTAAACAAGGGAGGGAGGGTTTTGGGAACTGAGTGGGCTGGGCTCCTGGTGCAGGAATTTCAGAGGTGATGGAGCCTAAGCATACGAAACCAGGTTCATTATTTCCTGGGAGACCATGTAGGTTCTTCCCTATCTATCTATCTATCTATCTATCTATCTATCTATCTATCTATCTATCTATCTATCTATTTCTTTATTTATTTTAGTTGAACTAGTCTGGGATCTATGGTGAAGTTTTATTTGACTTGTTGTGGATTTCGCGTCTAGTATTTCCGTTTGGTTTCTCTCAAGTACTCCTATGTCTATGCCGAACACCTCTTTTATATCTTGTATTGATTTCCATATTTCATTCAGATCTTTGCATTCTCTTGCTATTCATTTGGGAGTTTATTTTCTCCACTGGATTCTTCGAGCAAACTTCTTTGAATTCTTTGTGACTTCTTTGGTCAGTAGATATTAACAGCTGCGCCGTGACAAGGTCTTGTAAATTACTCATTCACTGAGGCTTCTCACTAGTGTACCCCTCACCTAGGTAAAAAAAAAAAAAACCACCTTGCCTGGCCATAGCAGCTGATAACACCCTCCCAGCATCCCAAGACCAGATGCAATAGTTAAATCACACCAGAACTGCACCACTGTACAGTCTAAGCTGCTGACATAAAATGGCATGATAAATACATGTCTGTTTGTGGCACTGAGGTCTGATTTGTTTTTCATTCATTACACAGCATCCTTGTGGCAATAGATAACCAGCAAACATGGTGGGTGTGACAGACAAGGCTTCCATTCTCCCAGGGTCATAGTCTAAGGTGGTAGTAAGATATTAGATGAATGAACAAACAAAGAAAGAAATGCTAGCTGAGCAGTAGTGGTAGCACAACTCTTTGATTCCAGCACTCTTGAGTTCAAGACCAGACTGGTCTACAGATCAAGTTCTAGGACAGCCAGGACTGCGCAGAAAAATTCTACCTCAAAAACAAGGAAATAAACAAACAAAAGAAATGCAAAGCCCCTCTATAGATGGAATTCACCAAGACCAGCTAGCCTGGGTCTGAAAAAGCATGGGATAAAACCGGACTTACATAGCAGACAATGAGGACTACTGAGAACTCAAGAACAATGGCAATGGGCTTTTGATCCTAGTGCACATACTGGCTTTGGGGGAGCCTAGGCAGTTCAGTTCAACTTACTAAACCCGGATGGAGGTGGGCGGTCCTTGGACTTTCCACAGGTCAGGGAACCCTGATTGCTCTTCAAGCTGATGAGGGAGAGGGACTTGATGGGGGAGGGGGAGGGAAATGGGAGGCGGTGGCGGGGAGGAGGCAGAAATCCTTAATAAATAAATAAATTAAAAAAAAAGAAAAAAAAAGAAATGCAAAACCATCTTTGACATTTGAAGGGGAAGTAGGTTTAAGACTTTGTGAACAATGGCTTTTCTATACTCTGGAGGGATGACATTTTGGTCATGATGAATGCAAGGATGCAGGAAAAGAGTGACATACACAATCGGAGCTGCAGGGAAGACCCTAAAGAAAGGACGGGATTTGGGCTGTTCAGGCAACAGATGGTAACTAACCTGGCAGGAATGAAGATATGTTGAATAGATAGCCATACTGTTGGGGACTGCGAACCACCAGACCCTGAATTCCTTGTAAACAACTTGTTTTCCTCTGCTCTGAGTAGCCTGCAGCTGCTCTGAGCATGAGACCCTGATGACAGGGGAGTGGGTTCTGATGAGTCTGCAGCTGAAAGATCCCGAGAGCTGGGGTGTGGCCAGAGCCCTATATACGCTGCCCCTGAGCACAATAAAGTGAGCATTCTTGGCATTCTTGTCTCAAGGATGTCCCCGTGTCCCTATCTGTCTGTCTATCTCTGTCTCTGTGTTTGTATGTTTTTAAATTTTCAGCCTAGTTCCTGTAGCATGTAGCCAGTAGAGTGCGGAATGGAAGCGGTGTAGTTTTATCCCCATACCCTTCCTTTGGGTTGCCAGGCTAGTCAAATAAAAATTTTGTACAATTCTAACAAAGTGGCAGAACAAATTTCAGGAGAAACTAGAGTTGTGACAACAGTTTGTGAATAATAGACAGAAAAATGCCTTGACCAACACCGCTTAGGCATGCCCTTAAACCTCGTGTGGGGATTGAGAAAAAGAACGATGAGGAGATGATTGCTCCTAGGGATGGTTCTCAAGGTTTATTGTCTATATGAGGGAGAGCAAAACGGAGGCAGATTCATCTGGAAGGGTTCAGACTGAACTGGGTCATGGGTAGGGAAGGGTGAGAGACAAAGAGAAGAGAGGGAGGAGTTGTGGACCAAGTGGCCAAGAGGTCAAGAACACCAAAAAAGCATCTCATGCCCAAGATGGCTGAGGTTATGTCAGAGTCAGAGTAGCTGAGTGAAGGGAAGCCCGGACCCTGGGCTGGAGCGTGTAGGGTAGGGGGTGAAGTGTGCCAGCCAGGACGACTCTGAAAGGAACTGAGAGATGCTTGAGGGCTTTGCAGCCAGCTTCTGTTTTGATATGTTAAATGGGCATCTCAGTCATTTGTCCCGAGTTTGAGACCTAACAGGGACCTCAGAAGATAGATCTTGAGGGGGTCACTTGATGGCTTTGTCATGCTTCCCAAGACAAAATCTCCTTTTTCTGATTTTCACTGTTGCTTGTTTGTTTAATTGGCTTATTGCGGACAGGCAGCCAAGTCTGTCACATTAGGGCTATCAGGGCACAGGCTCTGGCCAGAATAACTCCAGCAACAAGGCCACTAGGCTTGGCGTATAGGGATTAAAACAGAAGGGTAGCAGATAAGACTAAAAAGGTAAAAGAGACACCTCTGAGAGGCTCCACAAACCACAAGGGCATTGGAGTGGTCAGTGGAGAAGGCCACTCACTGTGTTCTTTTGTCTCAGGTCCGGGGCTGGCAAGGCCAACAGGAAGCTGCTGGAAGAAAACAACGCCATTCTAAGACTTTGATAAGGAGAAGGGAGGGGATGGAGATCTTCCTGTGGCTGGGGGGCGGGGGAGGTGATGGGAAGGAGCCAACTAGGAAGGAGATTCCCCTTGGCCGGGCAGGAAGTGGAGACCTGCTATGAGCCAAGGCCAGCCTTTGGAGAGGAAGAGGGGCAGGACTTCCAGGGGGCAGCTGCAAGGACACCTAGGAGGCTTTCTCCAAACATTGTGGCCCTGGCCTGGGCTGATCCTCTGTCGAGGAATTGTAGGGAAGCCATATCTCAGCTTCCAATCATTGCGCACACTCAGACAAGGTGTCCACTTCGGTGAGAACAAGGGGAGGCCCCAGCAGACCCCTTCCCTTAGGCCTCTCCCTTTCTTTCCCGATATCCACCGGAAAACTAACAATAAAGAAATGTCCAGAAAGTCAAGGCTGCTCCCGTCAGTCATTTCAAGAGTATCCTCTGAGTTCCAAAACTGTTATACCAAGCCAGCGGTGGTCGCAAACGCTTTTAATCCCAGCACTCACTTGGATGGCAGAGGCAGGCAGATTTCTGCGAGTTGGAAGCCAGCTTGGTCTACAGAGCTAGCTCCAGGACAGCTAGGGTTGTCATACAGAGAAAACCTGTCTTGAAAATAGCACAAACAAAAAACAAAACACAACAAAACAAAATACTTTATCAAGTGAAAGAAGCCAGACACTTCTATGAGGTTCAGAAACGGGGTGAACTAATTCACTGTGATACAATCAGCACAGGGGGCTCCTCTGAGAGCTGGAGGGGGTACAAGTGACTAAGTGGTCATGAGAATGTGGGGTGAGGGGAATTCTGAGAGTCTCACACAGGCCAACTGTACGTTTAAATTCCTCCTGGAGTTCTCCTGGATCCTGTGTACAAAAGAGGATGGGAACAATAAAAGAAGTGTGGTGGGAGCAGGGAGAAAATAAAGGTTAGGTTAGTCCAGGCTATACTGCTGAGTCACGCCCATGGCACATTTCCTGTGTTCTTGTCCCATGAAATGAGCACCGAGCACCTAGATGTGACGATTCGTTGTCAAGCACAATGTGTTCCATGAGGCTAGAAAGTCAGCCAAGCAGCAACAGGGTCAGAGGCCGGGTTCCAACGTAGACAGGATCATCCTGCCTGAAGGGAAAGCGCTCTGGGTTAAAGAGAGGCCAGAGAGCCAGGTGGGCCAAAAGAACAGGATCCTGTGAACTGTGCAACCTCCCACAGGAACTCCCTCTCTCCTTATCTCTGTAGAAGGCGTGTGTCACCGTGAAACCTGAGGACAGCTTACTACATGGACATGGGCTTTTCTTGGCCACATCAGGCCCAGGCCAGCTGGCTCTTTGGGCAGGTTCCTGCTGACTCTGTGCCCAGGTTACCGAGGTTACTGTCATCACTGCTCCAACAGAGGGGGAAGGAAACCCCCTTAGACACACTGTTCCCTTCAGGAAATGAGGTACAAAAAGGCTTCCCTGAGGACACTTGGGAAAGTGATATTTCCTCAGGCCAGAGGACACAGTGAGGTGATCTTTCTAAAACACTGAGTTAAAGTGGGCTGTTTATCTCCTTCAGTGTGTTCTCTGTCTCTTTCATATGTCTCTCTGTGTCTGTCTCTCTCTTTCTGTCTCTCTGTTTCTCTCTGTCTTTGTGTATGTGTCTCTCTCTCACTCTGTGTGTGTGTGTTGATCTCAGGTTGGCCTCAAATTCACTCTGCAGCCAAGAATGTCCTTCAAACTTCCTCCGGCCTCTACTTCTGGGTGCTGGGATTAGTGTATGCTCTCATGGCCAGTTTTTGTGATGCTGGGGGTGGAACCAGGGGCTTTGTGAATGTTAGGCAAGGACTCCACTCTGAGTTAAATCCCCAGACCCCTCAACTCCCTTTAGAGAAATTAAATAACTGACTTGTCCATCTGGATCTTGATACCAATAAAAAGAGTACTTTAGACTACTGTAAATAAGGATAGACATCTGTTAGGGATAGGGAAAAACAACACCACCTTTGAAGACAGCAACATAGACAACCCTCCCCTGTTGCAGAATATTATTTGAAGGTGTTCTGCTTTTGTTTATGCTGCATGTGTTTAACTCTGTGAAGCTGTGTTACTTTGCTTGTCTAAAACACCTGATCGTCAATAGAGAGCTGAATGGCCAATAGTGAGGCAGGAAAAAGGATAGGCAGGGATGTCAGGCAGAGAGTGTAAATAGAAGAAATCGGAAAGAGAAGGAGCAAGAGAACAAAGAGAGGAGGATGTCGGGAGAGGGGTCAGCCACCCAGCTACACAGCAAGCCACTGAGTAAGAGTGAAAGTAAGACATACAGAAGAAAAGGAAAAAGCCCAGAGGAAAAGGGTAGTCAGGATAATTTAAGAAAAACTAGCAAGAAACAATTCAAGCTAAAGCTGGGCATTTATAAGAAAGTTTAAGCCTCCCTGTGATTTATTTGGGAACTGGTTGGTGGGCCCTCCAAAGAACAAAAGGACAAAGAGTAAAGAGCCCCAAAGAGTAAAAAGAATAAAAGTAAAAAAACAACCAACACTCCACATACCACATTATTGCTGCATATTGTAATTACGATAGGGACTGATAGGGCTTAAACCCAGGACAAATGGCTGAGATGCCTACTCACACATCAAAGCAGACTCTGGCTGCCAGGTTCTGCTGGCATCCCTCAGTCCTTACCTGTTACAAGATCCTCCTGGCTGGCGTACCCAGCCCTCTACCCTGAACTCTCTTGCCCAGGTCCTCGGCTGCCTTTCCCACAGCTGCTTTTCTATGTATATAATCTAGTCATTTAGGCCATTTTGCCTCTTGGTCAGTCTCTTGGCCCAGGCCACCCCTCTGAGTCAGCCTCTGTTCTCTTGCTTCCCTCCTCCCGTCTCTGTTCTCATGGCCCAGCTGAGTCTAGCCACCGCCCACTGCAAACTTTCCTAGATTCCTCCATCTATGCCTCTGGACATGCCCTCCCTCATCTCTACAGTAAACCTTCTTCCTGTCTTTCTGTTTTTCCATTCAGGAACAACCTGACAGACAACTCAAGCATAGCAATCATTTGCTCTCAGAGAAGCAACTTGGGACCCAGGGATGCCCATGAAAAGTCAAAAAAAAACGTCCCAGAACTCTGGCAGGCTCATGTTACTAGTCAACACTGCAGAAGATGGGGAGCGGTCAGGGCTCTTATTTTTAAAGGATGCTCTTCGTGTGTGATATCCAGAGTGACGGCAGTACGAATTGAGACGATAACATAAAAGAGCTGCATTGAGAGTCATGGGCTGTAAATTCTCGGGCTTAGTTTCAGAACCTGCTCAAAGGATTTTGCCCCCTGCCTTCTATTCACACAACGTGGAAAGTCATTCTGCAATGCTAGTCTGGCGAGGGAAGAAAACAGACGCTAGGAAAGTTGAAGAAGAAGAAAAAAGGAGTTAAAAAACAAAACAAAACAGCATGCCGCCTCCTGTTCACTCTGACTTAAGCATCCTGATTAATTTGTGCAGTGGTAAAAGCGTTTCCAGGCTTTGTGCAGACTCACTCAAAGCAGGCCACCTTCCCAGCACCAGGTCATTTAAGGTGATTACAAAAAGAATCATAATCTCCACGTCTGAAAGCCACTTGAAGCTTAAGAATGTCTCCCCACCTGGTGATGGCAGTGGTTTCACGGTGAGGGCTCGGTGTACCCACCTCCTCTCTATGGATGTCCTCCAAGGCAGCTTCAGCATTCTGGCAGCTGCTTCGGTAATCAAGGAGAACGATAAGGCTGGGGCTGCCCTCGTTATTTTCTTGGGACTTGGTGTTCAGGAAAAAGCAGCCTGACCTGATGGGTGTGTCCAGGGCAAGTTGGCAATGGAAAGCCAAAATGGGAAGGAAGGGAGCCACTTTAGGAATGTCACCTGGATGCTATCTAGCTTGGTGGCGATTACCAACAGTACAAAGACAAAGATATTGCTGCTAACATGTCACCATGTGGTACACAATGATGTCTCAGGGACCAGTTGCTTGAGCTGCTGAGGTTTTTGTGCCCAGTGTTCCTGAAGCCACCTTAGCTTGTATAGGTATACCCTGTATACTCTAGGATGGAAACACAATGGCAAAATCAGCCAAGCACTCATTTTCTTAAACATAGCGCAATCACTCCACAGTGGGTAACATGAACTGAAGGGACAGAGCAAGAAGGACATGACCGACCTCTGAGCCACACGGGAGCAAAGCAGAAATGTAAAGTTAGTTCCATGCCATCATGGATGTCGAGGTGGACACTATTATTACCATTTCCTTCCCCCACCCCCTCTCCCACAAGTTTCCCTTGCTAAGTTGCTATGGAGATCTATGACAGCAAGAAAAAAAAAATCCCTTCCCCTAGACCGCTGCTCCCATAATCAGACTTTGACTGGCCTCACCCTCCCCTCGGCAAGCAGCTCAGTCAGGGACTGGACTGTGTGAAGACACAGCCTGGGCTCTTACCTCAAGTGAGGCAGCTTAGTGGTATGAGTCATGCTTCAGCATGCTCTGGGATTCAAGCTACAGACAGACATTACTGAAGCCATATATTCTTGCCCAACTCACGGCCCCATTGTGCTTTCTTTCAAGACACCCCCCCCCAAAAAAAAACACACCAAAAATCATAAGACAAACATACTCAAATACTTGCTTCAGGGCTCTGCCTATAGGGAAACAAATATAAGAGTGTTACTGACTTCAGAGAAAGAAATTTATGGAGCTAATGTAAATCTCTCCTGTTTCTGGAGAGTACCTCCCATAAGTTTCTGTTCTAATTTGTGACCGATAGCTAGTATTAAACATCCAAAGAAAGCTCTCCTATTCTAATCCAAGTTGTGAATACCTGTGTTTTCCCTAATAACTGGAGCCTGCAATTTCCAGTCATTTCCCTGTTAAATTATTAGCTGGTCAACTCATTTTACATCTGCTGTAGTGTGTGCATGAAATGCTAGAAAATGGGCACTTATCAAGATCAGGGTTCTAGGACTATAACAACATACATGAGATAATTAACTTTAAAAGGGAGAGGTTTGCCTTAGCTCCGTGTTTTGGTGGTTTCAATCCATGGTTTACTGGCCTTGCTGCTTTGAGAGCTTGACAAGATAAAACAGTGGAGCGAGTATTACGGAATAAGCTGTTCACCTAATCATTGCCAGGAAGTGAAGCAGGAGAAGGTGGAGTCCCAATGCCTCCTTGAAGGAAACATCCCAGTGACCTAAATCTCTTAAAGGTTCCACAGCATGATAGGCTGGTGACCAAGCCTTTAAACACATGTGCTTCGGAGGACCCTTATTCAAGCCAAAGTAGACGGCATGGGCAGGAAGGGTGGACACCTGCTGTATCTCCTTGAAGAGTCCGTTTGTTTCAAAGGTTTTAGAGGTGAAAGCAAATAGTTTCAGTTTAAGGTAAATGTCAGTCTGTTATGGAATTAAATATAAAATTTGTAAAATTTATATGAGCTGCTAAGATAAAACAAGACTGAAGAAGTCCTGGGCTTTATCTGAACTGCTTTGGGTTCTTTGGGGGGATAGCCTTGGAGTTATACACACACACACACACACACACACACACACACACACACATAAACAAAAAAACCAAGATGTGTTCTTTCCAAATCCTGGCAGTAAAAGATCTGCAAGGGAGAGGGACACAAGCCCACACTGTGGCAACAGAGGAATCAGAGGCCCTAAGGGGTCGCTTCCTAAGCAGAGCTTCTGAAAGGAAGCCTTGACATCCTCCCAAGTCCAAGTTCCTACTCAGCAGGGCTGGGCAAGATCCAAGTTCCTACTTTCCTAACAAGCTTCCCAGGAAGATCCTAGTTGCTATTCCCAGATTACTCCCATAAGAGCAAAGCTGTGGAGTTGGACTCCCTGCCTGAGCTCCCACCAGTCTCCAAAATACAGATTTTCCCAGCCTCTTACATTGGATTCAGAAAAGGAGGTGCAGTAGTCCTCTGGCGCTGAATCTTAGGAGCTTCCAGTTGAGTGGATGACAGGGACATTGGTGCAGTCCTACCTCTCTCTGTGTCTGACCTACCCCTGTCTCTATCCTGGGGCCTAAAGGAAGAATGTGCATCA
>NW_004949101.1:12310317-12331812 GCF_000317375.1 Microtus ochrogaster | reverse complement strand
CAGTTCTTTGAAGTCCCTTGTGAGCAAAACTGATCTTCAGCCAGTATTCTCAGGAAGCCTGTCCCATTAAGACATTTATGTGACAAAGACTTAGAATCTGCTTCTGCTGACTCTTCACTTGGACCTGGAGACTCCCCTTGAATAGCTAAAAGCAGAACAGAAGCGTGGCATCCTTGACCTCATTTTTCAACTATCTTTTTTTTTTTTTTTTTGTCCAAAAACTTTAAGGCTGATTCCTGTATAACTTTGCATGCAAGCCTGTTAATCCCATAAGGAGTGCCCGTCTCAAAGCTGGTGATACACAACTGCCCAGCCTTAAGTTCAGCTAGCCTACCTCATCTCTTTAGGGTGGAAGGCACTAGGCTAAGGGTCACTAGGGTATGGTGCCTTATGACATCCTGTTTCAGATACCCAGAGAGGCACCTGGAAGTCTCCAGTTCTTGTCCTAAACCTGTGATCACCCTGCCTTATAGGAGCAGTGCAGCCTGGGAGTCGGGCCACTGGATGCTGAGAAAACCTCCTAAGGAGGAGCAACTACTCCACCATGGAGAACTGAAGGCTCTTCCCCCCTCCACCCCAAATGGGAATGAAGTTCCTAGTGAAGGTGTACTGTTGACATGGGCATGGCAATGTCAAGGACTCGACTGCCTCAGCCCCCTGAATGGCAAAGCCTTCCCCAGGTGATGCTCCTAGGGATAACAAAGCCTTTCTCCTTGGGGGTCTGAGTTAATAGCATTTGATAGCAGTATTCACAGGAATATCCACCATAGCCTTCTCCTCCTGGTTGTTTATGACCTAAAGATCATTCTTCTAGAGACTGCTCCTACTGAGGCTAGGTAAAGCTGACTCCTTGATTCAGTTATATATCATAAACCCACCTCCATGTTCAACTCTGTAGAATAAACATACCGAGTGTCTGCGATACTGTGGCTGCTCCATCAAAGAGCTCAGTCCCCCGGATCCCAGATTTTCTGTCTGTGCTCCTGTGTCTGTGTCATTTCTTCATTACCTCCTGCCCCTTTCAGTGAAGAACCAAAGTTCCTCCATTTTGTCCTCTGCCTCCATCTTGTGTCTTGTGTAAGACAGTTCCGGTAAAACATGCCAGTCCTCAGAAATGGCTAGGGGTAGCCATCTGGAAAGTACAGGTAACCACAGAGCGTCCCCACCTGAAGGTCAGCTGATAAGAAAACTTGACAAGCAACAGGCGAGGTTCAAAAATAAAATTTGTGAAAAATCCCTAGACATGAGCCAATCAGGATTGAACCCGTCACTTCACACTCTGCTAATGTAACTTTTCTGATTTTTGCCTTTAAATAATGCCCTCTAGAAGGATGGGTACCTCCTCTTGCTGCTGTGCTGACGCGGTTCCTGCCGGCTTGAAAACATGTACACAATAAACCTTGCTTTTACATTTCAGTGAGTTGGTCTCCTTGGTGGTCTTTGGGGTCTTCATGGACTGGGTATAACATAGGTCTGTCTCTGGAGCCATGCTGGGTGAGGCACCCAAGAAGCAACAACCCTCTTGTAGCTACTAAACTGCCCTTGCCAGTATTGACAGTGAGGACAACTTCTCTGGAGCTACCTTACAGAACAAAGACTAAGCCAATAACCAACCAGACCTTGGTTTGACCAAGGTTTGGTAACTATTTATTACCCTTTGAGCTGCTTTTGATTTGCAAGAGAAAAGAAGAGTTTTATTACCTGGCTGTTATCAACCCCAAATTTTAGACTTGGCCTGAACTAATGTTTGGCGATTTAAAATTATGTATTGAATGCTCACCAACTGAAACTGTGATGTTTCTAGAGATCTCAGTGTACATTCATAGTTAACAAACAGGTGTCTCCCAAATGTTTGGAGAGTGGCAGAATTAATGGACTATGGAGCCTACATCCCAGTGGTAATGGGGGCTTGTTACTTGATTGGAACTCCGTTATACCCCAAACTTAAAGATATGTTTTCCTTGGGTCTAGGTACACATGGTTCATGCATACTTACTTAAATTGAGGTTTCTCTAGCTCAAGCCCAGAGACAGGAATTTGTATCTGAAAGAGTTTGTTTTGGAGGTGATCCGAGCAAGCATAAGTGAGGGGGCATGTGCTGAGTCAAGGCATGGAGGGAAGGTGACAGACAGTTAATGAGCACACTACTGACTGGCTGCTTGATGCTCAGTCCCCTGGGAACACAGGCGAAATGGTCCACAGGTGAGGAAAACAGGTTCCCAGTCCAAGTCCAAATATTTACTGGTAGTAAATTGTACCCAGGTTCATTAAATCCCTCATTCATCAAGGGCCAGCTGCCCTCCTTTGTACCAGGAAGCCCTCTACCCAATACAGTAGCAGGTGCATGAGATAGGAAACTGTCAGTATATATAGAAACTTCCCCGAAGCGGCCAATGACCACCATGGTCCGGGCACCAAGTATCCAGTAAAGCTGACCTGAAGGGCGCCATGGTGGGCTACAGGAGGACAGGCTGCTGTTGTTGTCATTCATTTCCTGGAAGACTGAGTCTGTCTTTGGATTAAGTCTTTCTGGAGTTGCAGGGTATGGAGGAAAGCAGGGAGGACCTCCCATGAGTTTTTATGTGGTAGAAAGCCAGCAAGAAAACATCTTTCTCTTTCAAGGTGGACCACTAACCGAAAGACACAAAACAAACAAATAAACAAACAAAAAAAAACAGAACAAACACACACACACATGTGCGTGCACGCGCACACACACACACACACACACACACACACACCCCTCTTTGCTGGCAAAGGTGGAGGTTCCAGAAGGAAATGGAGAAGGATTATCTTGCCCTGACTCAGCACTGACGCATCTTGTGGTCTAGATGAGCCCTAAACAGAAAGCTGGTCCCTGTTTGCTGCTCTTGAATATCCTAAGGAGCAGCAGCTTCATGGGACCTGTGAGAAGAACTGTGACGCCAGAATGAGGAGCAGGAACCAGAGTCCAGGCTGTTGCTGTGTTGTTTCTTTTTCTTGGTGGATTTCAGGAAATTTTCCTTATTATTTATTTCCCTTTCTATCAGTTTCATTGTATCACTTAATTCATGAAAGAATTTCACTGAAACTGGAGGGAGTAGTTACTTAATAGCTATATATATATAAAACATATGTATATACATATATGTACACACACACACACACACACACACACACACACATATATATGACAGGATCTTACTGTGTAACCCTGGCTGGCCTAGATTCTATGAAGGCCAAACTGGCCTCCAATTCAGATATTCACCTGCCTCTGTGTTGTGATTAAAGGCATATATCCCCAAGCCAAGCGCTTTTACAGTTTTTAATAGAACTTTTCCAGGTATTTATGGGGTACAGCTCTAGGTATGGCTTCTGTGTGTCTGTGAAGCTCTGACTGCTCCGGAATATCGTGGTGCTTGCTTTGAACAGCCGTATTTTACGTAACTTTAGTGTTACCAGTCTCACTCAAAGTGCACAATTTGAAGGTCTTTAGTACATCTGCAGACTAGATCACCAGATCACAATTTGAAGGTCTTTAGTACATCTGCAGACTAGATCACCAGAATCCAGCTGGAGAACATTTTCTTCAGCCCCGATCCTCCCTATCCCCACTTCCGCCACAGGAAAACTTCTCCTCTCCCAGGCACTGGCAGACACTAATTTCTATAGATTTGCTTGTTCTGGAAGCTTCATCAAGAAAGTGGTATAAATATCAAGGTCCTTTGTGACACGGTTCTTTCCTTTAATGTGACATTTGAGCTTAATCCATGTTGTGGAAGAATCGTGGTTTATATGCACAAAACAAAAAAATATATATTACCAAAACAAAACAACCCACTGACATAGAATTAGAATTGCATAATTTAAAGACATGCTCCTTGTTGATGCTTGAAACAACAGCCTCCAGGGTGGGTAATAACTTCAACAATTATTAGGTTATGAAGGATATAAACCATATTTAAACAGTAAGACCACAACTGTCACACGAAAAGAAAATACATTTGTGGTGTTTACTGATGATGAAGTCACAGCCAGTTTGTTAAATGCATCCTTTAACCAAAGGACACGCACCAGTTCAGTTAGAAATCACTACATGATGCTGGGCTTTTCAGTTTTATACAAGTGTCCCTTGAATCCTGCCCATTGATTCCCTGGGGATGCTTTGCGAGAAATCCCTGGCAAGATTAAGGGCTAGAGTTGGAAGCCATACTCTGTGAAGTCAGAAATCTGTCTGGCCAGACATCTTGATTTCTTATGCTTTGTTTGCAAAACTAGATAAGGATTATTCTGGAAGTTGTAATTAGTCAGGGTGAAACTGTTGGAGCTATATGCGCCTAAGGTAAGTGTTCAATTAATTCTTCTGATTGTCATGTCCACTGTGGCCTGATCTTTTTCTAAAGAAGGGTGTGGTTTGTTTGTGGTGTGAGATGTGTGTGGGCAGCTACAGGTGACCTGATAAAAAATCAGCGTGTTCACTGTGCTGAGCTGCTGTGGCTTTGAGACCGACTGGGTTTCCTCTGAACAGGTTTCAAAGGATGAGAAGCGTGCCCGAGGCAGGAAAAGTCAGCAAAGGAATCGTGAGAAGCCAAATGTATGCTCAGAGACTAATTTCTTGGAGAAACACACACTAGCACTGCTTGAATATTAAGTGCAGTATCCGTATTCAAGTGTTAACGGAAAGGCTACGCTTACTTCTTTGTCTGTGTCTATGTTTCTACCAGTTCGAAGGGGCCGTTTCGAGAGGCATCTCTAGGTGAGGGGTGTAGTATTTGACCCACATAGAACCACTGAGGTCAGAGGATCTTTGACTGTGCCTCTCTGTTGTTTCGATGATAATGCATTATAAAATTAATTCTGCAGATTTTAAGCTTGACTATCTTTGGTCCACTTGGCTATGGCTCTGCTGGGGATGGTTGCAGTCATGGAGATAGTGTGGGACTAAGCACGCTGCTCTGTCTGTCCAGAAGGTACTCAGTAAATAGTTCTAGAAAATACAGAGATCTTTTCCTGGCCTGTTCAGATGTCAATCAGGGTCTAGTTTCTGGAGCACACTGGAGAAAATTTAGTCCACAGAGGGAGGCTAACAGAAACTTTTGGCATTGAAGCCTGGATGAACCATGTCTACCTTTGCTGAAGTGAAGCTGCCTCTAAATGAACAAATACGACCATCTTTCCTCACCTCTGAGCTCACTCTTTGAAAAGCTGCTGGCCTTGACTATAGGAGCTGAGACGCTGCCCCCATCCTGGAGAGGGTGTGGATTGTTAGGGAAGATGGTCGTTTGCAGGATTGTAATACAAGACAGTACAGGTCTCCTTGGGGTGACAAAGAGCTCAGAACCCTGGCTCCCACACTGGTTTCAACCACAGCAGTGCTCTCTGCCTCAGGCTTGAGGAATATCTGAAAGAAATGCTCCATTGTCTCACTGATTCCACTCTTGGTTTGCCCCTGAAGAATCTGAACAAGGACTGGGGCTTGGGCTCTACAGCCATGCCAAGATGAGATCCTAATCCCAGCTCTATTTGCAAGTACAGACACTCAGGACATGGTCAGGATCTTCTCATCACAAGTAGGAGACTGACAGCATCCTGAGTCCTCAGGCTCTCTAAGCGCCAACCACGATGAAGGATAAAATCTTGAAGAGGGCCCTCCACCTGAGGTGGACGGCGCTCAGACCGCGGAAGGCACTCAGTGCCACTCTGTGTCTAGGGGGAGATGGACAAGGACATCACTCCTGCTGATAATGTCATTATTGAAATAAAATTGTTGCAACTGGAGTATGTATCTTCCTCCCCGAGTAAAGCACGTCTTTATGTTAAAATATGTCATTGCTTTTGTTGTTTATTTACCCGCATGCCTTAACTCACACCTCTCCCCTATGCCAAGGTATGATAATCATTCTACCTCCCTAGCCTCCGGGACTCTGGAAGTAACTTTAAATTAATGTCTTTCCTCCCTTCTGCCCTAGGCAGTGTGGAGGGAAGCTATCATTTCAGAAATGACTCCCCATTAATCCTGAAGGTTCTTAAAACTCAAGAAGAAAGTCCTGCCTGCTCTACCTGTAAAAACTCATTTGCAGAAAATTCGCCAAGATCAAGTGCCCCATAGGACAAAAACAAAAGAGCCCTTAGTACCAGTCCAAACCATTAGGGTCATTGGCTCTGGTTTCAAACAAGCAGAGTAAACAAAGTCCACTCCAAGTAGGAACTGGTTCTGCTGTCCTCCTTTCAACTTTCCAACCCCAAGTTACAGTGTTTGGACATCTCTGATGTTTCCTTCTAGTGGATTTCCCCTTATTGTGTGCTCCAGATGGCCAGTGGCTAGTACAAAGGCAAGCCCAGTTTAAACTATGATCTCACTTGTTCAGGCCTTTGCTGGTGTACTGTGTGTATGGCATAGGAAGAAAGCTGTGGTCACTGCATTGTTCTAGGATACGTCAAGCTGTGCTTCTCTCCTGTTGCTTTTTTCAACACTGAGGCTCCCGGGTGTGCTTAGGTTGGCAATGGGAGCACTCAGTGTCTATTGACACACATCCCCCTCCACCCAGCCCTCCAGATAACCCACCAAGTGACTCTCCACCCAGAAATTCAACAACTTAGTGGTTAAACTTAATTCTATGCAATACAGTGAAAGAATCACAGCAAACACTCTTGACTCCTACAATGACGAACACAGACACATTTTCTCTTTTCCTTTGCATGACTTTCCCTGTTTCCTTCTCTAGGACCAGGAAGATTGATTTAAGAAATAGAACAAAACACTTGATTATAGAAGAACTTTTACAGCTCACAGTGTAAACATAGGTGGGTAAAGATGCTGTCCATCTCCCCAGTGATCTTGCAAACTCGTTCTCAATGGTAAGAACGCCACGCCTGCTTATGTTCCAATGACCAAAGCAAGTCACAGGAACAAGCCTAACATCAATGGGGTAGGAAAGGGCACTGCCCATGGAAGGTGTAGAGAAGATGGGGGACAGGTCCTCAGGGCAAAAGCCTACAATGTAGCACCCGTAAACTGGACAATACAGGGATATCATCCAAGAGTATCTGGTAAATGAACAAAATTAGTATTTTTATGACATTAAAAAAAAAGTCATAGCCAATGAGATTGATTTTGAAATACTTTGATCATGGGTTAACCAAGTCATAAGACTCACAACTTCATTTAGAGAGCTCAGATGGAAATGAACTATGGAGCCTTCCACTTACACAGTAGGACCTTACCTACAAAGAGTTGCACCTTTAAACATGACCTTCAAGTTCCAGATATGACCTCTTTTTTTTTTTTGAAGACTTTTATGTTGCGTTCTTCTCTCCAGACATGGCTAATTGTTTTTACTTTGCTGTTCTTGTCATTGGTATGTGAAAACCTTGAATCATGTATCAGGACAGGTCCTGGAGATTCATAATCAACAAAGTAGGTATAGAACCTGCCAACAACTGCTGATTATGAGTGATGCAGGAGATTGCTTGTCAGCTTTTCAGCTAAGTCCGAGCCAACCACCTCCCCAGAGCTACAACTGAGGAAGTAGACAGCCAATACTATGGGAACAATATGCTCTACTTCCCCATAGCCATAGCTTATTTGACTAGAATGACTATTTCACTCACGAGATTCACAAAATTAGTTTGCATAATACATAGTGTGGGAGAAGATGACCAGAAGTTGAAATTACTTAGATATTCCTATACCTGAGGTTATATCCCTAAAGGTCAGGCAGATATGTTGTAGAATAGAATATTTCTTTAACTGTTTAAAAATGTGATACATTTGTTTATGTTGTGGAATATTATTTTAAGTATGTAAAATTGTGTTACATTTTTGTTGTTGTTGTTGTTTCAAGACAGGGTTTCTCTGTACCTTTAGAGCCTATCCTGGAACTAGCTCTTGTAGACTAGGCTGGCCTCGAACTCACAGAGATCCACCTGCCTCTGCTTCCCGCGTGCTGGGTTTAAAGGTCTGCACCACCACCACCCAGCTTGTATATATTTTTTATGCTGCACTTGTTAACAATGTAAAGATGTGTTACATTTGTTTATACTGCATTTGTTTAACAATTTAAAGATGTGTTGCTTTGCTTGCCTGAGGTACCTGATTGGTCTAATAGAAAGTTAAATGGCCAATAGCTAGGCAGAGGAGGGAAAAGCAGGGCTGGTTGGCAGAGAGAATAAGTAGGAGGCGGAGAGAGAAGGGAGAGAACGGGAGAAAGAAAAGAATGAGGGAGAAAGTGAGGGAGACTCGCGGGGCCAGGCAGCCAGGCAGCCACCAGTTGGTCAGACATGGGGTAAGATATCCAGAATAACAGAAAGGTAAAAAGCCCTGAAGCAAAATGTAAATGAAAAGAATCAGGTTAATTTAGGTTATAAGTGAAGGCCAAGCATAATAATGATTAGTTATGTCATGATTTGAGAGCTGGTTCGTGGTCCAAAAGAAAGCCTGCTACATATATAGATGATTGTTCCTTAAGGCACATAGGGTGAAGAATGGTTACAGATCAAAGTGGTAGAATGGAGCACATACACACACCAAAATAATTTGAGAAGAATCTCTGTTTCTTGTGTCTCCAGCCAGAGAAAGAGACCTAAGGATAAATGTATAGAGGAAGGAATACCAATGGTTTTATTTTTCTCAATTTATTTCCCAAGGGAAGCCTGCCATTGTAACTTGAAATTCTGTGACCTTCTCTGTCACCAGACACTCAATATTTATTTATGCTCAGCTGTGTGAATTTTGTGTGAGCATTCAAAGTAGATCATTCCTAACTAAGGGACCATGCAAGACAAAATTCAGCTTTGACTGAATATACTCATTACTGGAAAGCACCCATAAACTGGGAATAGATTATCAGTTGTGTTCAGAGCAGTGAAATGTCTACAGGGCTCTGCTTTCCATGTGACCAGTCTCACATCTAAAGATTGTTTTACATCACACTTTTTGTAATATAAAGGATGCTGACTGACTTCTCTTTATTCGGAGGAGTCTGAATTCTTATATCAGCTCTTCTCATTCAAGAATTATTCAATTTAAGAAAGTCATGTAACCTCGTAATGTCTGAACTTCAAAGTTGTTCTTACTTCTACTGTGGAAAATTTCAAGCATACCCAGAGAGGGAACAGCACATTGAAAATATAAACACACCCGAGTTCAAATTGTGACCAAACCAAGGACAAACCCAAACTGAAGAACTTTCTATACTATAACAAATGAGCATGTGTCAGGAGCATGAGAAATGGGGTGAGGGCCCCTGGTAATAATCATAGACCAGAGGGGAATAAGAAGATATGAAAACAAATTCAAGATGAGCCCCTTATTTGGTTCCTGGGGTGGGGGGAGTGACATTCGTTGAGGGAGTAGGTGTAATTAGAATAGAATTTCTGATTCACTTAATCATGTTATATTATTGCTAATTTCCAGGTGTTGATCTTTGTGTCTCAGTGACATAGAATCTTACATTAGGAGTAGCTATGCAACATGCATTGGGACCTTTGATGCCAGAATAAAATATTATATGAAGTTTTTAATTCTAAAATTTAAGCTTTAAAACATGGAGGCTTAGGAATGATGTGTATTAGCCTTCGGCCATTCTTGTTCCTTCTGCTCCTTCTCCCCTTTCATCACTGTGTGTGTGTGTGTGTGTGTGTGTGTGTGTGTGTGTGTGTGTGTGTGTGTTCATGTGTATGTGTATGTGTGTATTTTTAGGCAAATGAAAACAGGACATAATTTTACTGTTTGGTCTCTACAGATAATGGCTCTGTCACCTGCCTGCAATACCATGAGAGCACAATTGGCAACAGTTATTTAATACCAATGCTCTAGGCCACCAAGTGCTTCCCAGAATATCTGTTTAGCCCACACAGCATTGTTTCTTATGACCCTTAGATCTCTTCATCTGTGAGAGTCCCTGCCCCTCCCTCATTTCCTCTCCGGCATTTATTTTTGAAGAAACTGGGTCATGTTTTCTACAGTTTCCCATTTTTCTTTGGATGGCTCTAAGCTGGTGCTTCTAGGTCTTTCTTATACAGAGACAATAGCCCTCACCTGCCAACACTTGAAAGGCTGCACGTGGAAACATGAGAAACAGCCCAGCGTTTAGTAAGTGTTCTTTTGCAATCCCTGGCTGTCCTTCCTCCTCCAGTCCCCTCTGCTGGCTCACCATGTGGTTCTGAACAGTAGCCATGCATACTACTATGCATGCATGGTATCATCGTTAGATTTCTTCTCATATTACACTCATGAAGATTAACAGATGCGTTTTCCGCAAATGATATAAATACAAACGTCCTAGCCCTAAAGAGGGGATCAGGAAGAGAAATTTGATTCCACATCTAAATGTGACCAAACCATGTGATCTTAAACTCAAAGTATGAACTGTGGGCTGGCCACAGGGTACCTTCCACAAGTCTGTTAGAAGAACAGAATTCCTGGCCTCATCCCAGACCCGTTGTGTCATAATATACATTTTTAAACTTTGTGTGTGTGTGTGTGTGTGTGTGTGTGTGTGTGTGTGTGTGTGTGTGTGTGCTCACAGGCCATGGTGCATTTCTCTCCTTCAGTCGCATGGGTCCCAGGGATCCAGCTCAAGCCCTCAGGTTTGGCAGTAAGTGCCTCTTCTCTGTTGAGCCTTCTCTCCAGCCAGCCATATGCATTTTAAAATTATTTGTGCATTATTATTAGCATTCTAAAAATACTTGTGTGTACACTCAAGACTGAGAAACGGCAACCTTATGAGAACCTGAAGGTTGCTTTAGTATATGAACTGGATGCTCCCTTTCTTCACATTGACAAGAAAAAAGAAGTTCTGTTTTCTGCTTAAAATGTGGCAGCCCAAAATAAAAAACACCAATGATAGCCTTTGCTGGAGAGGTTGTGGAGAAAGGGGTACACTCATCCATTGCTGGTGGGAATGCAAACTTGTGCAACCACTTTGGAAAGCAGTGTGGCGGTTTCTCAGGAAATTCGGGATCAACTTACCCCTGGACCCAGCAATACCACTCGGGAATATACCCAAGAGAGGCCTTATCATACAACAAAAGTATATGCTCTACGATGTTCATAGCAGCATTGTTTGTGATAGCCAGAACCTGGAAACAACCTAGATGCCCTTCAATGGAAGAATGGATGAAGAAAATATGGAATATATACATATTAGAGTATTACTCAGCAGTAAAAAACAAGGACTTCTTGAAGTTTGCGTACAAATGGATGGAAATAGAAAACACTATCCTGAGCGAGGTAAGCCAGACCCAAAAAGAGGAGCATGGGATGTACTCACTCATATTTGGATTCTAGCCACAAACAAAGGACATTGAGCCTATAATTAGTGATCCTAGAGAAGCTAAATAAGGAGAACCCAAAGAAAAACATAGGCATCCTCCTGAATATTAACCTTCATCAGGCGATGAAAGGAGACAGAGACAGAGACCCAAACTGGAGCACCGGACATAATTCTCAAGGTCCAAATCAGGAGCAGAAGGAGAGAGAGCACGAGCAAGGAACTAAGGACCGCAAGGGGTGAACCCACATACTGAGACAATGGGGATGTTCTATTGGGAACTCACCAAGGCCAGCTGGCCTGGGTCTGAAAAAGCCTGGGATAAAACCGGTCTCTCTGAACATAGCTGACAATGAGGACTACTGAGAACTCAAGAACAATGGCAATGGGTTTCTGATCCTACTGCACGTACTGGCTTTGTAGGAGCCTAGGCAGTTTGGATGCTCAACTTACTAGACCTGGATGGAGGTGGGGGTTCCTTGGACTTCCCACAGGTCAGGGAACCCTGATTGCTCTTCGGGCTGAGGAGGGAGGGGGACTTGATTGGGGGAGGGGGGAAATGGGAGGCGGTGGCGGGGAAAAGACGGAAATCTTTAATAAATAAATAAATTTAAAAAAATGTGGCAGCCCTAGGAAGCTTTGTCTAACTGCCCTGTACTCTGATTGCCCTTTGAATTTCATAAAGGTGCTGGCCTGCCGGCAGGCCTTCTCTAAAAAACAGACAGCAGGATATGAGCCGTTTCTTTCCTGTCTCTCTCCAGGCTCTTTTCCAAAGCGGTGTTGAGAAGGAAATGAGGTTCCCCAGGATCTGCAGGCAGCCTCTAGGTAAATGAACCAGGAATTCCTACATTTCTCCTGCACATACTGGAGGAAGCTCCTTCCAAACTCTCTGAAAACAGTTTAGCAATGGGTTCTGCACCCTTGAGCTCCTGACCTCACTTTAGAACAGAGGGGCCCTTGCTTTGCTTTAAAGGGATGCCTCGGAAGGAGACACATCAGGTGACCTTGGAACTTGACACAGAGCAGGGGAAGGCTAACAGCAGTCAGTTAGGTCTCAGGAAGGGAGGACAGCGCTTCAAGCACACCTGAGCTCAAGGGTATATTTTATCTTTGCTTTCAAGGGAATGTGATGTTGCTTTCACATAGACTCATATTAAATGTAGATGGATAATTTTGTTACTACGTCAGGCTCCAGAACAGAACTGAGAGGTGGAATCTGGCTACTAAAACTCTTAAACAAAACAACAAACAAACAAAACTCACAATCACACAGAGTAGGCAAACAAATCCCTTTAGTGTAAGCGCCCCATGTTTTCTTTAACTCATGACTAAGCACATATTTCCGACACCTACGTATTTTAAACAGAGCCAAAGTCACAGCTTCACACTGAAATGACCCAGCGCAGCCCCTGATGGCACTTTCTCTGCAGGCTCCCGTGTTCTCACTTTCCTCTTTCCTTCTCCCTCTTGCAGTTGGCTCTTGAGTCAGGATCCAAGGTCCCTGGGCTGCGCCTGGTTAATGTGTCTCTCAAGTCTCCCTACATAATAGCCCCCATTCATTTTCATGTTATTTATGAGCTGCACAAACAGGAGTATTTACTGTACAGGATTTCCTCAATTCTAGGTACAGCCTATGGCTTCCTCTTGATAGCTTGCCTTGTACAATCTCTGTGTCCCCTGTAAATGGGTAGGAGGATATCGTATTATTTCACGTTTCTATCTGGCAAGATTTTAGTACTGTGGGGTTATTGCTGACCGAATGTTTGTATCTCTTATCACCTTTTCAAATTAGTAAGTTGAAAAGCTGACAATATAACATTAAGAGGTGGTCAGGATTGTGGGGTAGTGCCTTGTGAGAAGCACACTCCACCGACTGTGTGAGGGTACAAGGGTCTGAAGACTAGAGTACAGAAGGGTGCTGTCAACTATACCCCAGGACGTTGGCACCCTAACTCCAGGATCCCAGACTCTATAACTGTGAGAAATAAATGCTGGTGTTGCTAAGCCCCCAAGCCTGTGATTGTGTGCTAGCAACCCAAACTGACTAAGACAGGAGCTTCCTGGGAAGGGTGAGAGGGAGGGAAAAGGTGACTGAAGCTCTTGAAACCCGCTAGGCCACGACTTCTCACACTATACTTTTAATTCTCAAAGCAAATACTAAGTGTACAAGGAAAAAAATGCTAAGCTACCATGAAGATTAGATGTGTGTGAAGCATGTGCTGGCATATGATTGATTGACAGCCTACAAAAGCCTGTGTCAGTCCTCCCTTTCCCTGAGATGTGGACTGGATGTCTAGTTCCTCTCCAGATCTGAAGGTCCTCTGGTCCTTTACATATGAATATGGTAGAAATAAAAAGATGATCAAAATATGATTCCATGAGTCATGTCATCCATTGTCATGGGAACAGATTGGTTCTTGGGTTCAGAATGATTAGAGAAAGAATACTGTGTAAAACCTCACAAGGAACAGACCATGTTAACCTAAGTTTATTCAAGTCCAGCTAGTTGGTTAGAGTTCTGTAGAAAATAGTCTAAGTTTGATGTCTACCTAAAACACTGCTTTTGGGGACATCTGTGATGACTCATAGGTCCCTCCAGCCATGAGGGTGGTACCCTGACTCAAACTGAACTCTCAATACTCAGAAAAGTGTCTAGTGCAATACATTATACCATATTTTCCTGGTCTTGTCAGGAGCATCTGCCACTGATCAAGCTCATCAAGTGTCAGGCAAACTCAAGTTCAGGTATATTTCTGAAGTCTAGTAGCTAAAGTAAGCAGCTCTCTTATTGGGTATCTTATGAGGTTTGATATAACATTTCTGAGGGTCTAAGGAGCAATTCAATCCAAGTTCATACATATTGGGTCCGATGAGATTCTAGCCCCTCAAAGAGATGGAAGTATGCTCTCCAAAACAGGCATAACAAGCAGTAAGCTATGTGGGGGTTTGGAGTCCTATTGAAGCTGTGTGATGGTTTTCCATTCACGATAGCATTGGTTAAACTGAAACAGAGCCGAATCCATTGTTTATGCTCTCTTTCTCAGATAACGTGTTTCAAAGTCATCTTAATTATTTTCCATTCAACAATTACTCATTGTGCCTGCATCTGTAGATTCTCTCATGAGGAATATAAAGATAATCAATGCATAGTTTCCCTTACGGTGTGGGAGTGGGAGAGGAACGTGGTAAACAAGGGGAAGAGGCTAAGTTGATGTAACAATATCAGAAACAAAGACAGCATCACCATTTGGCTCATGTTCTAGTTACTCTTCTAGAGGCCTCTGGTATGGACCGGCTGGCTATTGTTTTCCTTTCACTTGTTGGCTTTCTGCCTTCCCTGTTGCTGAGGACAGGCTGACTGTAACTTACTGAAAAATGTTCAGGTAGAAATAAAGGCTTAACCCCAAAGGACATTGTATTTGTGAGGAATCCCAGCTACTTGTCTCCTTAACCATGAGCGTTTGTTAGACTGCTCCAAGGCCACCTTTGAAGGAGACACCAATAAAAACAGTTAGAAGGAATTTGTATTAATGAACTGTAAAGAGGTAGTACAAAGGAAAAATCGAGAATGAAAAGCAAAAATAGAAAGAAATCTGTCTCTAATTTTTTGTTTCTGACAATCAACTTTCAAAAGCTGCATTCAAAGACAATGCAGTCCGTTCCACCCAGCTCAGGTGCATCAGGAAACAACCTTGACAAGCAACTTCCCACTTCAAGGTCTTACAATTCAGTGTGGATTTATTGCTTTGTCACTTACTGTGCAATATGCACATGTGACTTCATGCACCTATAAGCATACATAGCTTATCTATTCATACACATACAAAAATACTAAAACTGCTGGATATTGTATTTTATGCTATACTCAGACTTTAAGATTAAAAAAACTTCTTTGTATTCTTTGTGTGTGCGTATGTGTGTACCTGAGCACACCTGTGTAAAGGTGCTTGTGCACATGTGTGAGCATGTATATATGGATTGGAAGTTGAATTCAGGTGTCCTCCATGATTGTCCTCCACATTATTTTTTAAGACAAGATCTCTCACTAAACCTAGAGTTTACTCTCTAGGCAAGGCTGGCTAGCAAATGAGCCCCAGGATTCACCTGTCTCTGCTTTCTTAGTGTTGGCATTACAAACAAGCATCGCCATACCTGGCTGTTTACATGGCTGCCAAGGACCAAATCCAAGTCCTTGTGCTTTCATATAAAGCACATACCAGCAGAGATATGCCCCCATCCCCAGGATTTTAAAAATGCATAAATGTGTTCTACAGTCCTTCAGCCCTCTCAAACAGTGTTCCCAAGTTCCTCTAATAGCCTGGAGCAAGCATAATTGCATAGGAGCATCATAATAGGATCCCATCAATGACTTAACTTGTATCTGAAAAAGCAAGAGTGAAATTTAAAATGCCATGAAATGTTTGGATAAATAGTAAACTGCACAGCCTCAACCTTCCTTCTTTCCACAGCAGCACAAAAGAGACTCCATCAGAAAATCTTTCTTTGCATTTTGGAGAAAACATGAGTAAATACAAAGACGAAGATATAGACATCTATCTGTCTGTCTGCCGTCTGTTTGTCTGTCTAAGACAAAGAGAATTATTGACTCCAAAGTCCATTTCAAAGCTTGGCACATTTTTGACATATCACTTAAGGAAGAATAATTTGATTGGGGATAATTGTATCCACAAACAATAACATGTTTAACCAAGATTTCCCAATAGCAGTTGTCCAGAAAAGAGAGTTATATTCATCTATCCAGAAACACATCTTCTTTTATTTTTTAAATAGCTGGGGTTTAAAAAAAAATCACATCACTCACAATATGACACACCCAGAAAACTACCAAGCACAGTGACCACAACCCTCTTCAACAAGAAATGATGCAACCTGAGGGTAAATGTGCTGTAACACAATCTTTTTGTACTCTGTGGAGGTGTGTCTTAGACAAGGTGCCTTCTGGTTGCTTTAGTAAAGAGCTACATGGCCAATAACTAGGCAGGAAGTGATTAGGTGGAACTTCCGGGCAGAGAGAGAAGAAGGGGAGAGGAATCTGGGTGCAGGAAAGACACCAGGAAATGGGGAACAAGCAAGACACGCAAGAGGAGAGGTAGCAGCCATGAGCCATGTGGCAGCATGTAGATTAATATAAATAGGTTAATAAAAGTTATAAGAACTAGCTAGAAACTAACCTAATCTATAGGCCAAGTTTTCATAATTAGTAACAAGTTTCCTGTTGTTTTTTTTGTGAGTGGGCAGCCTAAAGAAAAATCAGACTACATATGATAGTCAATGCTGGGACCAAACAAAGGGCCTGAGAAAGCTAAAAAACTATGTTCTGAGCAAGGAGCTGTATATGACTTTCTAGTCCTACGGTTTCTCATATGGGCTGGTGTTTGGCATACAGAGGTGTGGCTACTGGCTGCTGCCAGCAGATTGGAGCCAGATGCCAGTGCCATATGCTAAGTTGATCTATGAGACAGTGGCTGACATGGCAGTTTAAGATTTGTCTCACAAGGTCAGAAAACACTGCAGATGCTTAGTAAAGCCAGGTTCAGACACAGAAAACCTCTGAAAAGTTACAGTATGCTTTAAAAATTGACCTTAGATGCTTCGGAAAGAAAAAAAAAAATGGGTGTAAATAGGCATAGAAAAAATAGTTTAAAAGTAATAAAGTCTTTAAAAAGAGACTAAAGTAGTATTTAAAAAGTAACCATGTAAGGATAGAAAGTATTATATCACCGGGAGTTTGGACCTTATATAGTACTTTGTTAATTTTTAATTTTTTGAATGACATTAAACAGAGACATAAGGAAATAAACCTAGAAAAACTACAAGACAGGTGAGGTATATTTTACCTGCTCAAACATAAAGCAAAAAATCATTTTTGGCTGGCTTATCTACAAAGCACAGTCCATACTCGTGTTAATGTAGATATGTATGTTACCTTTGAAAGTTTGTGTGTTTTCAGAACAAGGGGACCAGATACCAATGAAAATGGGTGGTCCAAGTGATCCAGCCTCTGAGTGGCTCTGTTGCGGTTACCTCAGACTTCTGCAGCCAGAACAGCATCAAGGCTGCTGGCTGGTATGGTCCAGCCTCACAGACTATGCTAGCCATGACTATAGATAAGCCTTGCACTTTCCCATTGCACAGAGATTGAACAACAAATGTTATAACTACCTCTCCCAGGACTTAACCATTATCCTAGTATTCTCATGATCCCCCCAAAGATGCCAATACCCTCACACAACATGAGCTAGCCTAGAGAACACAGCACCCACATTCCTAAAAGTAGGGGTGGGTAGTTTTGGTCATTCAGTGGATCACGAATGCTTGTCATTGTTTAGGGGATTTGGTTACAAGTTGTTATTGGTCATGGCAAGAAAGTAAACTAAGCAAGGAAGGTTGGATTCAAGAATCTCTTTATGAAAAGAAAAAGGGGGGATTTGGGAATGATGGGGTAAAAGGGCAGATTACTAATCTACTTTGAACTAAAAAGCAGCTAGGGATCTAGTTATGGGTGTTTGTCATCATTTGGGGAATTGGTTACAAACTGTCACTAGTCATGGTCAGGGAGAAAGCTAAACAAGGGATATTAGATTCAGGGATCTCTTTCTGAAGAGAAAAAGGGGGGATATAGTATAGAAATGGCAGGTTAAAAGGATGGATTGTTGAGTCTACTTTTGAATAACTATTACTCTCAAATTCTTTTGGATAAACACTAGAGAGGTAGTGATTGTATGGTGGTTCTGCTTTTATATTTTTTGAAGGATTGTCATACTATTTTCCATGGCAGCTGTACCATTTGTGCATGGCCAAAACAGAAGACAGGCACTCCAGCTGCTCTGTATCTTTGTCAACATTTGCTGACTTTTGTTTTTTAATAATTGCCATCCTGACAGGTATGAAGAAATATCACATTGTATTTTCCATCTATTGTGGCACTATTCACCATAAACAAGGTGTGAAAATGACTTTAAGTCTCTGTCAGGAGGTCAAGAAAATGCAGTATGACAGAACATGGGATATCATTCAGCCTTGAAAGAAAACCCTGCTATTAGAAATAATGTAGATAATTTGAAATATGCCAGTCACAGAAAATCAACTGTACTACATGATCCCCCTTACATGAAATATATAAAGTAGTCAGGTTCATAGAATCAAGAAGTAGAATGTTTGCTGCAGGAGAAAGGGAGGGGCCAGCTAAGCAAAATGAATGATGTCTAAAGACCAGCCATGCAGCATTGAACTCACGTCAAAAATAAAAAAAAAAAAAACATACACTTTAAAAACCTTTTCTTGTCTTTTATTTTAGTTCGTTTGTTTGTTTTTCAAGACAGGGTTTCTCTGTGTGGTCTTGGCTTTCCTGGAACTCACTTTATACATGAGGCTGTCCTTGAATGCACAGAGATCCATTTGCCTGTGTTAGGATTGAAGGCATGAGGCACTGTCTTTCTGTTTAAAAGCCTAGTAGATCACATGTTAACTGGTCATGCCATAATAAGGAAAAGGGATATTTTTATTATGGTCTACTATACAATGTTATAATTATGGACAATACTGATGAACCATTTACATCATCTTGCAGTTTAGATGTCCTGTTAAAAGTTTTATGCCGATTAAAAATGAGCTAAAAATTAAGAAATTTTAGGCATCTGGAACCATATAATATTTATCACACTGCTCAGCTTTCTCTTTGAAGTCTAAGCAGCCCTAGGCAGTATATAAAGAAATCGACGTGGCTATGTTCTGATAATTTTTATTGTGGGGAAAATCCACCCAAATCTATATGTAGCCATCTCCTCACCTATAGGCAACAGGTGATTAGACAGGTTCTTAATCTCATTCACCCATGTCATTTTCCTGTGCTGGCCCCAGGCACAGCAGGCACCATACAGTGACCTTCAGCCCCATCCCTGTAAACTAGGTGTGTACTTAAGCTCGCTCTCACTGCTAATGCCCAGTGTGGCATCATGTGGCAGGTGGGGAAGAGAGAAAAGGACGAGAATAATAAAGGTAAAAAGATACACTTAAAAATATTACCCAAGAAATTTCCAACCTAACAAAGACTTTAAAACACTTAATAAAATCAGTTGTTTCCTTCTAGTTCCTTTTCCTATTCCTAATCCATAAATCACACATCCTTCCCAGAAAGCAGCTTTTTGGAGCTTTGCTACCTTGAACATCTTCATAAAGCTTCAGTTGTCAGACACGATGGGAAATCTGTTACATGCTACTTCTCTGACAGGAAGACCAGTGATGCCCAAAAGATAGAACATCTGAGGGGAACCTAAAGGAGATGTGGGATTTCTGTCATGGACCCCTCTGTAAAGTATCTGAAGCCCTTCAAAGATTTTGCATCCCATCTAATCTCTTAAGGAAAAGGGAATTTTTAGTTTTTTTTTCCTTTCAGACAAACTAAAAATACATTACTGATGATTTAATATTTTTTTCTCCAAACCACTAAATTTGCTAGATAAGAATTTTATGTTAGGATCTAGAATTCTGTTGCAATACGAAAGCGAAGGGCAGGAATGAGGTAAACAAATGAATTATTTACTTGTGTGACCACAGTGTCACCTGCACAAGTACACTATCTCCATAAGTACGTGTCACATGTTAAAAGCCATTCCATTGCTCTCTGGGTTTTCCCTACTTCCTCCTTCAATAAAGTATGATAATGCTATCTTCATATTAGAAATAACCAATTCAATAGCAAAAGGAAAGGTCAAAAAGATTAATAAGATTACCTGGGGCTACAGAACAACTCTGTAATTTCCTTTTCATCTCACTGTAGCCTGTTAAATTACACATTCTACAAGCGTGTGCTGTGTGGAGCATCTCCTTGAAGTCCGGGTCCCAAATGAATCATAATGCTCTCTGGGTGATGGCTGTGGGTGGCAATGCCCTCCGCTCTTTTGATCTGGGATTCTGCACAAATTATTGAGAGACTTTCCAGTCCTCTTAATCTGACAGACACTTTGATCATTGAGTTTCTGGCATTCGTACCAGCAGCTGCAGCAACACGGTGTACTGATTACTTATAATCAGTTTACTCTCACATCAGACAGCAACTTTCTGAAACCGGACAGAACTATAACCCACTTATTAGCATCATTAAGATAGCACAATGGGCTAAAGAAAGTAGAAATGCTTAAAACATCACAATAGCACCTATGCCTAAAGACATGGGAAACCCTTCACCATCCAATACTGTCAGGATAGGATTAGGTCCCCAGTTCTAATTACATTATATACATATAAGAAAATTCTGTCTCAAGGCTCATAGTATAATATGGTGATACTATAAAAATATAAAGATAACTTACATTCAATTCTCAACATTGCAGTTTCTGTTTCCAGTTCTGTTAACCTGTAGGAGTCCCGAGGATGAGCATTTGCCACAGCTGCCTGTGCTCCTGACCCTCTTGGTTTCTTGATTGTCTTTCATTCTGTTTCAACAGCAAAATCATTAAGGGGAAACCCTTACTCCAATGATGTGAGAGCAGAGGCACTTCAGTCCGACAGGAGCATACTCAGTGGCAAGGTGCAGGGAGATGTAGTTACAGATGTAGATACAGACATGCTGTACATAAACAGAGCTCACTTTCTGTGCTTTTGATATCTGAGCATTTTTAATAAGTAATATCCTTTTTCTACATTATAACTGGGATTTTAGCTCTAAGGGGAAATCTCATAAAAATTAGGTTACTGTATAGAATCAGCAATTTTATTCTCAAAGGGTACAAACACCTTAAAAATTTTTAGATGATAAAATCACTTTGCTGATACAATTTTAACTTTGTAGTTTGCCCTGAGTTTTATTTCTAGGTGTGTTTCTTCTTAGGAGTGATAGATCGAGTGGTGATTGCCTGCCAATTGGAGTCTGAGATCTGTGTTTTGTAATAGAGCATTGATTGCCAACCACATCATAGGATTGACCCCAATTACTACAGACTGTCTCAAAGCCCTGAGTTCATTTATTCTCTTCTAATTGAGATATATATATATATATATATATATATATATACTTGTATGTCAAAGAATACAGTGAAGACAGAAGAATCAGGCTTTTTCTTTGTAATATGCATGACTTTATTTTTTTTAAGATTTTTTTTTTAATTGAGAAAAAAAAAATTTCCGCCTCCTCCCAGCCTCCCACTCCTCCCACCCTCCCCCCACTTCTCTCCCCCTCCCTCTCGAGTCTGAAGAGCAGTCAGGGTTCTCTGCCCTGTGGAAA
>NW_004949101.1:12307638-12310217 GCF_000317375.1 Microtus ochrogaster | reverse complement strand
TACACACACACACACACACACACACACACACACACACACACACACACACACACAGAGAGAGAGAGAGAGAAATAAATGTAAAAAATTAATTAATTAAAACAAGGTGAGAAACTTCCAGAATATATAATGATTAGAAATAAAAATAGTAAATCATTATATTAATAAATGTGCAATAAGAAATAAATTTGTTTAGTGTTTTAATTCAATTTTTATCATTTCATATATGAGTTCTGTTTTTACACCATTTCTACCTCTGCCTCCTAATAGTACAGCTCCCGATAGGCCAAGCATTCAAACACATGAATCTATGGGGTTTGACTTATTCAAACCATCTCTCTCTCTCTCTCTCTCTCTCTCTCTCTCTCTCTCTCTCTCTCTCTCTTCATCTTCTCCCTCCTTCTGTTCCTCATTGGTACTTTGGGAGCTCAGTCCAGTGTTCCAGTGTGGGTCTCTGTCTCTATCTCCATCCATCGCCATTACAAAATGTAAGCCACAAGCTGTAGCAATCTAGAGAAGCTAATCATGTCTACAGATTTTAAGTATACTCACTCATTCCTAACTAAGTTCCTGTGTGATGTCATCAGATTGTGAAGAATTACCATGGGCTTGTCAAAAATATAAATGCCAAAAAAGATCATAATGCACTTTTCCATGTTAAATAAAAACTAAACAAAAATCTTAACGTCTGTTCAAGACATAGAGACAATCAGCAAAACTTGAGTATATATTCAAAATAATAATATTGTGTTAATATTAAGTTTCTTGGTCTGATCACTATGCAGCAGTTATGCAGAATACATGGTTGTGGATTTGTTCAGAAATATTTAAGGAGAACGTTGACAACATTCTGCCCCTTATATGAAATGGAATTGTTTTTGCATATGACCTATCTGTATCTTCTAGATGCTTTAAATCACCTCTCTCTCTCTCTCTCTCTCTCTATATATATATATATATATATATATATATATATGTATATATATACATATATATGTATATATACATATATATATTGCTCTGTAAATTGTTTTTATACTGGATTATTTAGGAAACAATGACAATAAAGAAGTCTGTACCTGTACAGATACATTTTCCCCAAATATTTATATCCATGGATGGTTAGATCTGCCTACGCAGAACTCAGCAACACAAAGGACCAAACCATAGACACAGGAGCACAGGAGAGGGAGAGATAAAAGGAGAGAAAAACAAAGGGGGGATTGGGAAAACAACAGGCAGACAGTCACATCTATGCTGTGGACAAGGAAAGCAAACCAACATGATAACATGCGAACCTTCGGAAATGATCCATCCAAATTTTTATATTGTTATTTGAGCATTTGACTTTTCAAAATAAAAATGCTTTAAAGGCACAGTTGATAGCCAATTTTGATGATAGAATAATATTATTGATTTATTTTCTTGTAACAGTATAAACTGTTGCATTTTTTCCTTATGATTATCTAGACTCTCAGAACAACATTTATGACAGAAAGTCAGGGCCCATAACTTGGTGTCATGCACAGAACCAGGAAACTAAAACTTATTTTTACCTAGAAAACACTGAGTTCCCACCCACTAGGGTCATGTGTGATCTCTTTGAGTACTATTGTGGTAATAAGGGATTTTTTTGATCTCTGTGGCTAACTCAAGAACATTGCCTTCTCCTCACTTCAACTACCAACCAGTTTTTATGGCGTATTAGAAGTTCATAAAGAAAAACCCAAAGACACAGGATGGAGGATCACAACTAGGTTTCTGGTCCCCACAGCTTGAGAACCATCTCTGCTCTAGAAGGTTGAAAGGGTGACTCTCAGAGCTGCAAAGGAAAGACATAGCAAAGATCTGGAAGATAACAGAGAGCTTCCCATGGTGGTTGGAGGCCAGAGCAGAGATCAGGGAAGCTGTCCATCAAGCTGCAGGTGAGGTAGGGTGGTGAGGGACTGGGGTGCAGAAAGCAACCCTGCTTCTCATAGACTTCTTTCAGACGGGGTTTCTCCTGCTGCCCACAGTGCTCATTTGCTGCTCCCTAAAGAGATGCTTTATCCAGGCGAGGAAATAGTCGCCTTTGATGGGCATTATTCCACAGCTGGGCTAAGTTGCTGTGCTTCTGGAGCAGAAACACCCCCTATTTTTCTTGTTAACCACCTAATCATGCTGCGCCAACCTACATCTTCACTCTTCGACATAATTATGGCAGTCGTGTGCTTTCTGGGTCTGTATGGCAGGGACGTTTGACAGGCTCTGCCTTGAAAGACACTCCCACTGTCTGTAATGGAGACGGATAAGGTTAATCAGCTAGATAAGTATCTTGGAATCATGCCTTTGATTTAGTGCAAGGGAGCAGAATCTATGCTGCTGGATTTAACAAGCAAGCACGGGATAAAACAACTGTGGTCCACCCAGCAAAGACACGGGCCATCAAGCCTAACCAACTGAATTAAAATCCCTGGAACCATCATGGTAAAATGAGACTGTGAACTCTGGTCATTTGTCCTCAAACTTCCACACACCAGCCATGGCACATGCCCCCCTACACACACACACACACACACACACACACACACACACACACACAC
>NW_004949101.1:12291722-12307413 GCF_000317375.1 Microtus ochrogaster | reverse complement strand
TCTCTCTCTCTCTCTCTCTCTCTCTCTCTCTCTCTCTCTCTCTCTCTCTCTCTCTCTGCCTGCAGATCAGTATGTAAAGCTCTGAGCTATTGTGCCTGTGCTATGCCGTCTATTTCCTGCTATGATGATTATGGGCTATTCCTTTAAAACTGCCAGCAAGTGCCCTCAATTAAATTAAATACTTTCTTTCATGAGAGTTTGCCTTGGTTATGTCTCTTCACAGCAATGTAACAATAACTAAGACAGCAAGTGTCATGGTTCTTCCCTAAGCCTTAGGCATAGGGGTTGTATTGTAGGTGTATCAGTTTGGGTTGGAATCCACAGTCACTTGTTATGCACACTTGGATAAGTTATGGATTATGTAATAGTCACTATCTGCTGCAAAGAGCTTCTTTGATAAAGCATGAGAGCTATACATATCTATGGGTGTAAGAATAGTATTTTGAATGCTGCTAGAAATTATCCTGATTAAACAAAGTGGCCACAGCGGCATGTTCTCCTCTTGGGTCTATGACTCCCACAAATGCTGGTGAAGATGTAGGGAAAGAAAACCTCTCATTCACTATGAGTAGGTCGGAAAACTGAGGAACCACTATGGAAATCAGGGTGGCGAATTCTTCAGAAGCTAAAAGCCAGTCTGCCATATAATGCAGCTATAGCCACTCCTTGGTATATGTCCCAAGGTGCCCTGAGACATCCCTTTGTGAATCTGAACAGCAATCCTATATGGTAACCCTGATATAACTATACTAACCGCAGCCCAAACATCACAGCTGTAGGCTTTTACCCTCAAGCAGGGAGAAAAGCTTTGCTAACTGGCCAAGTACAAGCAAACACTGTATATTGAGGGACATGTGAAGAAGGAAAACCAAGGTTTCCTGGAGGGCTGTGATAGGAGGTCCAACTGCATGATGGCTGGGGAGTCTAAGGCTAGAGCTCTGCGCTCCGCCAAGCTAGCCATATCTCTACTAGCAGAAGAGTGGTGTCAGGCAGCGACACAAATATAGCAAAAACCATTTTTCTCTTCTTTGGAAACTCCAAAGAGAAAGAGCTAATGGTCTAGACAACTGTGGCACCCTGTTACCTAGAAAGTAGAAGTGCCCAGATAGAGGGTGTATTTTCTAAATAGACCACTGATTACAGTAAAGAATAGACAATGATTTTCTGCCCGCTGCTGATAAGAGCCCCCCTCTCAATTGCAATTATCAGGACACAGTAGAGTGCTCATTTTCTTCTGACCAAGCAGGAACAGCAAATACGGCACTTGAAAAGCATTTGCTCTTTTTACTAAAGAGCAAGCGATTTGTCTCTATTCTTCCTGATTAGCGGAGGTCAGGCTCAGACTCCCTGGGACTCATCGTCAATCTTTTGTGTGTTCCTATCGAGGCTACTAACTGAAAAGTGAGCTCACTATCACAACTCACCTTTGTTGTCGGGTACTGAAGACTTCCCGGTTTGGTTCCTGCAGCTGCTCCATATTGTCATCCTTTCTGTTCATTTAATAGGAAACTGAAGGGGAAGAGGTAGGTACTCAGTTGAGTGGAAACCCTGCAGAAATGAGCAGCTGGAACAACTGTGTGTCCCCATAGAGGATCCTCTGCAATGGGGGATACTTACCGCCTAGCTCTATTGAAATGCCTGAGGGATAAAATCATAGAGAATGAATGCTAAGTTTGAGCTAGGAGTGGTTATGGCTCTTCTACACAGCAGTGACTCCGGGCTGGTTATTTACTCTACTTAATGGAGGTGGTGTTGACATCCGATCATATGAGAAGCCCCCTCTAAGAACTTATCAGAAATTCTCCTGCCTCATCCTAGGTCAACCCCACCAGAATATCTGGGTGAAGCCTAGAAATCTGCTTAAATATATCCTCCAGGTGTTGCTGGGCACTCTGAATAGCAATCCATCTCGCCTCTAAATTGACTGGCAAGTTTAGCTGTACTAAAATAGTGTTTGCGTTGAGCCTTGAACTATTGTTCAAAAGTTTGAAACTGGAAAGTGAATTCCTCAGAGGGCCTTACTCTCATCTTCTGGACCATTAGCATGCATTATAGATTGATGTGTGCATCTATACATGCTGATAAAAAGCCCTGAAAATTCATTTTCCTGCAATGGATGCAATTGGTTTAGTGTGCTGCCTAAGTATTAGGCATAATCCCCATGAACTTCAACACGCAGCTGTGCTTGACTGATTTTCAAAAATGGCCACAAATTATGCAGAATTTTTGTAATGTTTTCATAATTTTATCTATTAAGAAGAGTCTTAGGGGCCAGGTGTATAGATCAGTGGTAAACTGCTTGCTTAGCACATGCAAGGCTCTACGTTTATTTCTCAGCATCTGTTCTATCTGTCTCTATCTATCTATCTGTGTATGGGTGTGTGTGTGAGCACATACACATGCATATGCTGCATGTCCAGATGTAGGCTAGAGTTTGACACGTGTCTTCCTTGATAACTCACCACCTTATTTTGGTGGGGAGACAGAGACTGTTACTGAACCTAGACCTTACCCATTCAGCTAGACTAGCTAGCCAGTAAAACCCTAGGGACCCCCCCCCCACTTCTGCATCCTCAGCGCTGGGATTACAGGTGCCCTCTGTCATGCCCAGCTTCTTATATAGGTGCTGAGGATGCTAACTGAGGCCCTCACACTTGCAGGGCAATCGCCTGGCCGGCAGAGCCACCTCTCCATCACTGGTTTCTCTGCTTTCATGAATACAAGGTTGATGGTGGTCATGTGACTTGTTTCCACTAATGGGGTGGTATCAAGCATGATATAAGTAGAGACTTGGAAAGCACATATTTTTGGAATTTGTTAATTTGTTGCTTTTCGAAATGAGCATGTCTACAGACTAGACTAGAGGATGAGAAACCGTGAGGATGAGGCCTCAGTGGCCTCTCTGTAATCTCCCTGACAAAAAATATTTTTATTTCATTTGTGATTCCCAGTCCCTAATTTTCAGATGTAAGTATGTAACTTGGAGTTACCGTAGTGGAAAAAGTAGTAAAAGTGGACCATGGAGTGGGAAGGACACTGTTTGTTCTTGAGAAGGGAATAGCAGGATACTGGTGACATGAAGGGACAAATGGGGAACTCTTACTGTCAATGAAATGATGACTCCTAGAAGATCGTCATCAAGCCAAGGACATTCTAGGCCCACATCACAATAGTGGATCATATCACTCACAGGTGACTCTGATTGAACCTCCACCTACTCTTCTTTTAGGCACAATTCCCTGGTGTCAATATATTTCATGAATCTGGTAATCCACACAACCATCACCAAAGGTCATAAGAGAACTAGACCATCTGCTCATAATGAGACTAGAGGCCTTCAAAAAAGACATGCCCAATCTGCTTTCTATTTTCAGCTTTTCTCAGAGGGACTATTAAAAAGCATGTTTGATGTTAAGCAACCGAAACCAAGTTTATTTCCTAGATAATCCCATTCAGGTATTAAAAAGATTTTATGAGATTTTTATATTAAATCATGGCAAACAAATTTCAATATGTCTAAGGGGATGTATTTCTTGACAAAATGATACCAGCAAGAGCTAATAATAAATTGACCCTAGTGTTTTGTCCATAATGTATGGCGACATTGAATGAGCTGCTCAGCCTAAGATGGGTACCAGACTACAGAGCTGGTGTCACAGGTCAGGACAGGGTTGACTTGACTCCTGTTTATTTATCTCTGCACCCTCGTTTGATGATCCTCTTTTCCTGCTTCCAACTCACCCTGCCAGTTCCTTTAGTCCTGAACTTAAGTCTTTATTTTCAGGTTTTCTTTTGGATTTAACTTTTCTGAAAAACGATATAACTAAGCTAGTGCTCCCATTTACTATTTTTACCCTTCTCGTCTTTTCTTTTATCTCAATGCTTTTCAACTAAATGGATGGGACTCCAGACGGAGGGAGGTTTCAGAATAGGAAGATGTCTTATCCATCATTGCATGTGGCATGTTAGGAAAGCATTTGCCCAGCAGGTCCTCCGTAAATACAGATTTATTTTCTACCTTTCAGGAGGAAGCTGGAAGTGGGCAATTGGTGGCTTTGCTGAATGCGAATTGTAGATAGGCGCTTTGGCTCTTCTGTCTGATGGATTCAGCGTCTGTCATTTATAACTGGCAGCCTTTAATCACCAGCATTATCATGGGTAAAAGATGGCTGCTGTGCTTCCAGGCATGGTACTGACACTCACATCAGAAAAAAAGAAAAGAAGACATCAGCCAGGCTGAGACTTTCTCTTCATGAAAGTCCAAGTTATTCCAAAAAGTTGTGAAGGACAAGTCTGTTTTATATCATAATTTAGGAATGGTCTTGTAGGCGTCCTTTGCTATAAGAGATTGCATTAAAACAAATAAAAGCAGCAAATTTATTATGTGTTTTGCACCCCAGTGAAAGTACTGTATTCCTTCCTCTTTGGCTATGTTTTAGGTCTTGCAATCAAATTATGCAGGCATAAGGGGCTTGTGTGTTGAGGGACTCTGTGGTAATTGGGATAAAGAATACTGCCTGGGTGTAGTGGCGTACACCTGTCATCTCAGTGCTCAGGAGACAGAAACAGGTGGATTTCTGTGAGTTCAAGCCTAGCCTTGTCTACAGAGTGAGTTCCAGGACAGTCACAGGTATTACACAGAGAAATCCTGTCTCAAAAGAAAAAAAAAAAGGAAAAAGTTCTGGCAAATGAAATCTATTTATCTAAAGGGAATGTATATCACAAAGAGAAATAGTCAGTGATGATAAGGCGATTGGGGTGATAAACATATTAGTAATAGTTCCATTTTGCAAGTTGCCCCATAAATGAAAAGACAACAGTTATTTTCAGAGAAAAAAATGAAAATAGAAAGCAGAAACATTAGAGGAAACAAGAGAAAAGGAAACAGTGTGAGAGACTGTCATGAAAGAAGTATTGGCCATGAATCTGGTGCTGACCACTGATGAGAATAGTATGTTTCTCAGTGTTTCAAGGACCCAGTCATTCTGAGTTAGAATTAGGATTAGAGGAAATAAGGAAACTTTTCTAATAAAGAGAAACTTGGTGATGAGAGCAAAGGAGAAGGCCATCGCAGGCAGCCAGGTTGTAGACGGAGAGACAATAGAAGATGGAAAAGGGACATCACAGGAGGCCAGGTTAGGGATGGACAGGCAGTAGAATATGTAACAGAAAGCACCGTGGACACAATTGGTGTGAATCCTGGGGTTTATACTGAAGTTCTCCCTGCTGGCATTGATGAAGGTTTTGCAAATTGAGCACAAAATGTAATGTTTTTGTTTTTTTGTTTTTTTTTTTTAGTGGGATGTATTTTGTTGGCCAAATTTCAGCACAAACATCTCTTTTGCATTACCTGCTTGTTTCGTTTTAGCAATGATTTTGTGTCCCTGGCAGTTACTAAGATCGATTCAAACATTTCTCCTCGCCGATCAGTGTTCCTACAGTCCCAACAGTATTTCCGAGGAAGTAGCCACATTTTCCAGTTTTCTATTTTCTCTAAGCCAGTGGTCCTCAATCTTCCTGCCACACTTTAATAGAGTTCCTCATGTTGGGATGACCCCCAACCTTAAAGTTTCTACTGCTACTTCATAACTGTAATATTGCTACTGTTGTTAATCATAATATAAGTATCTGATATGCAGGATATCTGATATGTGACCCTTGTGAAAGGGTTGTTTAACCCCCAATGGGGGTCGTGACCCACGGGTTGAAAACCACTGTTCTAAATGCTGACCAGTAGCATGTAATTCAGAGGACTTTGTGAGCATCAAGGGGTTACCAAGTCTACAGTGCACAGAAGCCACAGAAGGTTCTTTCTGTATATCTGTCCCTCTTGCTTTTCTTTTGGCCAATTTTCTTCTTTCCCCTTCCTGTATCCAACATTTAGATTCTCGCCAACTTTCTCCTTTTTCTGCTGTCCCTGTTCTGGAGACTCGCACGTCAAAGACCTCCGAGCTCAATCCCTACTCCCTGGAAAGGCATTGTTTATATGTGAGTTAGAACAAGCTCCTACCTTCCCTATCCCAGCCCTGGAATTCCCCATAGTGTTCAGCCACTGTGACTCTTCGAGAGAGAGGATCCCTCACAGTGCCTTAAACTGGACAATTTATAAACTACAGAAATTAGTTCCCTGTGTCTTGGAAATTTGGGAAGTCTGAGATCATGACACCAGCACATTCTGTGGTTGGGAAGAGCTGGGCTTTAGTTTTCAGTGGAGCTTTGGCACTGACCTCACAAAATAAAAAGAGGCAGGGAGCTCTCTTTTATATGGGGACTAGCCTTGTTCCTGAGAGAGGATCCTCACCTCCAAAGTACCCGACGTTTATTAATACCATCTCCTTGAGAGTGTTTTGCTTTGTTTTGTTTTAACCCGTAAATTTCCATTTAGACCATATAAGAAACACAGTCTGTTTTCTGGATGTGGGGAGAATAAGCTGTTTTTCAGTTGTGTCTGTCAGCCTTCTGTAATTATTAGCAAATGTCTAAAGTAATCAACTTTAAAGAGAAAAGAGGAGTTGGCTCATGGTTTCAGAAGATCTAGTTCGTGATTGATTAGCCTATTGCTTTTAGACCTGTAGTGAGGAAGCAACACCATGGAAGACTTAAACCCCTCACCTCATGCTGGGAAAGAAGAGGTCAGAATCCAGCTAACCTCCCAACCATATCTGTAGCAGCCAAAAGATCTCCCGGGAGCCCCTGTGCCCACCATTTTCCAATAATTCCATTCTGGAGCACAAATTGGTACCACATGGGCCTCTGACACTTAAGATTCCAAGTACAGCAACATCCATGAGCGAAAGCAGAATTCCAATTGTGGAACAGAACAAAAAATCTTTTGGAAAAACATTTCAGCCTACAAAGATAAAAATGGAGAGCAGTTTTACCTGTTCACTACGATGTGAACAACATTGTTTTAATTACATTGTCCTTCTCCTTTTAGCTGGGCTTGTTTGCTGTGGCCAATAAGAAACACAAATGGGAAATGGAAAGGCAGCGAGGGTTTTGCTTCTTAAGTGGTGATTTTCCCTGAGAAATCCTGTTCTCGCTGCCAGTTGAGCTGATCCCATTAATTTCTTGATGGTGTTGCTCTTTGTGTGAAGTTAATAGTGTGAAGTGCATTAGAGAAATACAACCCAGATTTCTGTTCATAGTGTCTAAAACAATCTGCAGGACTGCTAGACCCATTAGCGAGACCCCTTTCCATTTTTTATTTTAATGAGATGTCTGTTCTATCTAGATCTTGCTATATAATTGGTTATGCTATTCTCACTCACAACTGTGAGACTGATACTTGCTCATGGTAATCAGAAACCATTTTTTTCCACCAGTCCTTGCCATTTCAGATGTGTATACATTTGCTCTTTGTACAGAACACAACTAAAAACTAAGGTTTGTCTGAAGTATGAAGTCTTCCCAAAATGTCATCTGATTGCCAATGAGAGCCCAAGCTAGCTCTAATGTCTTTAGGAGCCAGTGTCTTTGCTCCCTAGGTATGTACCCAGCAAGTGAAAAATGGATCTCTTGGCAAACAGACCAAGGCATCCTCCACTAAGCAAAACTCACAGGAAACACACAAGACCACTCGGTCCTGGAAGCAGCTGACCAATCACGGCCCTCTTCTGGGCAATGACACGGCTGATTCTTCACCAGCAGTTAACCTGCCAGCCTCGTAGGGAAGAACTAATCTCAGATAATCCAGGTGCTCGTCAACATCTAACGCAGAGCTGGCCCTATTTTTTTACACTCTTTAGAATTGTATGTCCCACACTGCTTACATACTGGATCCTAACCTCTGAGCTGATAGTATTAAGAAGCTGAGTCATCTGAGAGGATCCTGAAATTAATTTCTTTATAAAAAGCAACTCTGGGAAGTTTATTTGCTATCATGTGAACATATAACCAGAAGGCACCGACTATTAGGAATAGCTGCTAACAGATATTACATCTTTTGGTATGTGTCTTGAACTACCCTATCTCCACAATGGGAACAATACATTTTATTGTAGGTAAGCCATCCAGACTATCGTATTTTGTTATAGCAGCCTAAACAGACATTACCCAAGATAACCCAAATCCCATAGGAAGCCCCTAAAAAAAACCTTAAGAAGAACTTGGGAAGGGGAATCTATACTTTGTGGAAACAAACCGAGTAGACCTCACTTTGTTTGACTCAATCAAGTAAGTCTTGGTGGTCATGAGCTTTAGAAGTAAGCTCTAGATAAAAGCCTCATTGATTTTTTTAATACTTTTTTGAGTGTCTTCCTTTCCAAGCTCTTTCTATCTCAATAGCATGGCATCATTCTCTTGCCATCCTCCTCCCCTTCCCTACCTAGTCCCTTCTGTCTCCTGTAGAGTTCTCCCATCCACTACTCTTTTCCAAGCCAAAATATTTTTCATCATCTATTCAAATGGTTACATTGAAAGTGTTAGGCAAAGCATGGTGGCACAGGCCTTTAATCCCAGCACTCTGGAGGAAGAAGTAGGCAGATCTCTAAGAGTTCAAGGCCACCTTGGTCTACAAAGTGAGTCCCAGGATAGCCAGGGCTATTGCACAAACAAACCCTGTCTTGAGAAAGACCAAAATTAGCCAAAAACAAACAAACACACAAACAAAAAAAACAAAAAAAAGTAAATATTAGAGATTGCTAGCTCCCACCAATATCTATGTGCATTTCCCACAGAACTTCTTTATTATTAAAAGTGTTAAATACTAAACATGCGCTAAGAAAATAGGCGATAGAGCACCATCCCCTCCCTCCATGTCAACAATGTTCAACTCATGACAAATCTGCTTTCATTTGTGGTCCTTGTCTGAAACTTGGCAAATTATTTTGAAGTCAATGCTGGAGGCATAAGACATTATTTTTATTATATTACTTTATTCATAAGTAAACCCATCTGCATTTCTAGAATATGAAGAATATTCCCCAATCTATCACATTTAAACGTGGCAATAGTTAACACACCCAACATGCTGACAGCTTTGACTTTCCCACAGTCTTTTTAACTTTCTTTGATGAGTCAATATCCAAACAAGCTGGTCACAATGCTGTCTATCTAGTCCCAGCTCTATCCCACTTGGGAGGCAGAGACAGGAGAGCTGCAAATTCAAGGCCAGCCCAGAGAGCTTACTGTTGTCTCAAATATGTTTTCAGAAGGGTGGAGGCAACTGGAGAGCTGACTCAATGGTGAAGTACACGTACTGCTCTTCCAGGGAACTTGGGCTTGATTCCCAGCACCCCACAGAGCAGTCCACATGTGTCTGTAACTCCAGTTCCAGGAAATCTGATGCCCTCTTCTGGCATCCTGAGGCACTGTCCACTGTCCACAGGCATACATGCAGGCAAAATGCTTTTCTTCTTTGTATGCTTGTAACTTAGCAGACTCAGTGGTACATAGCAGTTACAAATAGTTAAGAGTCTAGGCCATTTATCAACAGGCATGGCATGAGGTATAAGTTTAAGAGCCCTATGTGAGGGTGGGTGGTGCGCTTCAGTAGTAGAGCACTTGCCTGCTGGGCACAGTGCCCTGTGCTCAATCCTCAACACTGACATAAACAACAGCTCCGTTTGTATTAACTTAACCCACCAACTCTCCCTCAGAGCAGCCCTGCAAGCTAAGTATTATCACTCTCACTTTACAGGGGAATAAACTAATGTATAAGTGGTCACATAACTAAACATTTCTTCCCCTAGAAAGAGAGACAATAACGGATCTCAGGTATGTAGTCTATTGTATTGAAAAATATGAGTGGGAGCCAGGCATGCTGGCACAAGCCTGGATCCCAACACTTGGAAAGCAGAGGCAGGAGGACCTCTGTAAATTCTGGTCTATATAGTGAGTTCTGGTTTATAAAGTGAGTTCCACTATATAATCAACTGGGGCTGTATAGTAAGACTCTGTCAGAAGAGGGAGAGGGAAAGAAAAAGAAAGAGAGGAAGAGGGAGGAGAGGGAAACTGTGTGTGTGTGTGTGTGTGTGTGTGTGTGTGTGTGTGTGTGCGCGCATGTGTGCATAGAGAAGTATCTGGAAAAATTCACTGGACCCCAAAATATATTCTCAATATTAGCAGCGATTTTACCATCAGGACTCACAGCAGCTGTCTTGGGAAGAAAGATTCAGACAGCTGTTGTGAATTTTCCTGCTAAGAGGCAGAGCTGGGGTGGGAAAGACCATGACAATGGTCATCTTCTAAGATGGCTGGAAAAGATTTAAAAAAAAACAAAAACAAAAATAGTCCTGATTATAGCGGTGAGCTAGTAGAAATACTAATCTTTTCTGTGTCTAGATATATTTTATTGCTGGGTGCTTATTGATGCTAATGTTTGCTTTTATTAAATAAAAAAAATAGATTGCTAGAACTGGAAAAGAAAGATGAAAACATGGGCATCTATAAGCTCACCGAGGATAAATGAAACAATCATGATACTGGGGTTTAAGCAATTAGACAAGGCCTGGCTATCCACCAAGAACTTTTCATCCTCCTGGCTGGGTGATAAATTATAACATCATTTTCAGGGCCCATTTGCTATAGAAAAGCAAATTAACCCAGTAATTTTTCAATTATGCTTCTGGGGCTTCACAGAGTCATATATCCAGTCTGCTTATATTTTGGTCCTGAGGCCCTTAGATCTTACTGGGTCATCTTAGATTTTACTCCAGGTGCTGCTTGATTTGCAAAGAAGTTTCATGAACTTTTGCAGGCGTGAAGCCTCTGTTGATGGAAGCTAGGAACCGGGGCAGGGTACGTTTTAACTACTTCTGAGTTTTCCCTTTGTGTTCTGTGTGTCAGTGGTAGGGCTCCGTGAACCACACCGGCTTGGACATTATGTATACTTTAAGACCTTGGAATACTTAGTTTTATTAGCTGAGCTATATCTATTCTCACAGAGAGACAAATGACAAGTTCTGCCATGATTGAATATTTATAACAGTATTAAATTGCTACTTATTGAAAATACAGTATTTGGGTTAACACTGAATGACTTTAAAAATTAACGTATGTTTAAAAAAATTAACATATGTTTCACATAAAATGAAAATATTCCTTGACTCCTCAGTTTGGCTAGGCTTTGTATTTTAATATAAGGCCTTACGATGTTTCTATATGGATCTTTTTCCTTTTTTTTTTTTCCTCTCTTGAGTCATTCACTCACTTACCTACCTATCCCTTCATTCACTGGGTGAGTATCCACAGAGCACCACAAAAACCCAAACACTCGATTAGAAGATAGCAGTAAACTAGGGGGCAATGGATTCCCCTTTTCCACTTCCCAGTGATCCACCTGGGTGGGCCCATACCACCCTCAGGACCAGCAGAGGTTATTGTTTTCTGACATTAAGGTCAAGCTGTTTTGATTCCGAATTTCCTCATAATCAGAATACTGACGGTCATAGTAGGGGATCAATACCTGGAAATCCTAACAGATGAAAACCACAACTGCGCTGTTATAGCACAGCACATACCACATGTTGCAGGATATTTGATTGCACTGTGATACTTTGAGACTGTTAATAAAGTTAACCTTGAATCAGGGAGCAGAGACAGTAACTAACTGAACTGAATTAGTCATAGAGAGTTTTGGAGGACCCTGGATATGATAGAGAGGCTCAGGAAGGAGTAGAGAGGAGCTTGGAAATATTTTTCAGGCCTTTTTGATCTGGGAAATGTGGAGAGAGGGTCAGCTGGTCATTCCTCTGCACTTTCTTGGTCTACCAGGTATTTACTCCAATATCTGACTCCCAACTTTTTATTGAAAATAGAATAATTTTAGATAAATATTTCAATTAGATATGCAACAAACAAGCAAAAAAATACTTTAGGATCAACGTTATTTTGTGATTAGCCTTACTTATTTTTTTTATTGATTTTATTGATCTATACATTCTTCTCTGCACCCCTCCCTTTCTTTCTCCTCCACTTCAACCCTCTCCTAGGTTTCCCATGCTCCCAATATACTCAGGAGCCCTTGTCTTTTTATACTTCCCTTGTAGATTAGATATATGTATGTCTCTCTGAGCAGCCTCATTGTTGTTTAGGTTCTCTGGGATTGTGATTTGTAGGCTGATTTTCTTTGCTTTATATTCTTTCAAGGTCTGTGAAGAATTTTGCTGGGATTTTGATGGACATTGCATTGAATCTGTAGATTGCTTTTGGTAAGATTGCCATTTTTGTTATGTTAATTTTACCTACCCAAGAGCATGAGAGATCTTTCCACTTTCTGATGTCTTCTTCAATTTTTTTCAAAGATTTAAAGTTATTGTCATACAAGTCTTTCACTTGTTTTCTAAGAGTTACTCCAAGATATTTTATGCTGTTTGTTAGCCTTACTTATTTTAAGTGAACCAGAATTGACTTCATAGCACACATATTGATTTACATTAAGACATGAAAACAATACAATCCAGGGGTTAAGGCTGGTTTTAGAGTCAGATCATTTGCTTTTAGGACTATTGTTGGTTTTAAGTCTAGAACCTTGGACATATTTGCCAACTATAGTGGTCTGTCTTTTAAAACAGGGGGAGCTTTGAGAATTAATTTGCAGTAAGCCTGAGAGTGGGAGAGTTCACATGAATTTAGTTCATTGCAGTGAAACCAGTGTCTGATGAATATATGCTGTGGTTGTATTGGGTATCTGCACCAAGCAAATGCAGGCCACAGAACCAAACGGCCATGAATTTCTAGGCCAGGTGATGTGTACATGAAGGAGCCCCTGGAGTTGGGCTGCATCTGAGGCAGAGACAGCAGTCAAAAGATAAGGTATAAGCTTGATAAAATAGGCCGAAAGTGCTATCTAGTGATGCCTGAATTATCCTGAGGTAATAATTGATGGTGTATAGCATGTTTTCATTACAAATGTTATTAGATAAAATCACAGTAGCTCAAGCTGGAAATTGCTTTAGGCCACCTTCTTTTGGCATTAAATTTTCTTCCTGCGCTGCATAACCTCTTTGAGAACTATATCAAAATTTTCCTATTCTGGGAACAACATACATGCCCCTAGTGAAATTCCTTCACAAGAATTAGTGAACTCAGAGCATGGGAACATTCATTTTTAAGATCCTGTCTTGTAAACAGACTTAACAAGCTCTGTTTACTTGAGTGATGTTATAGCATTTCATAGGCTCTTGATTGTAATGTTCCTTAATTCCCCTATCTGTTGGAGGAAGGGAGAGGATGCAGTAATGGTGCAAACCCTGAAGACCGATGAAATATTCTAGATATTCTAAGCCTGTGGCTATCTATACTCAGTTAAGGTCTTTTTCTGTATGTCTGTTTTAGTGCACATTCTAGAATTCGTGTTTTATTTAATAAAATATTGCGTGGACAGGGAAATGTCTGTCCTGTGAGTTTCCTCCAGCAAGAGCAGCAGGAACCCTTCAGACAGGTCATCTTGAGGACCATAAAGGCCAGATTCACAAGTGGTCTCAAAACAGAAGATGCCCAGAGTGAATAACGACGCAGACTAAAAGTGTCACCCCTCCTGACGCACTGTCTAGAAATGGGAAATAACAACAGCAGAGCTGGGCAGAGTCCGTGCTTAGGTTGAGGCAGGAAAACTAGAGGTGAAGGTCAGTCAGAACTCCATAATGATACCCTGTTTCAACAGTTAGAACCAATCCTGGGGCAGGGTATTATATAGATCTCTAGTAGAGTGCTTGCCTATCAAACCTGTTGGGCCCCAGGTTCAATACCCAGTACTGGAAATGAGAAACAAGAAGAGAAACACCAGAACTACTAGGCATCATTTCTTGATGATTCAGCTCAGGGTCCTAAAGTTCCTTGGCCAATAGAGCCTCACTCCCCAGTGAGCATCAGACATAATTCTAGGTGGGGCCTGAGGAGGGTCCCTGAGAGCCTGAATATGGGGCAGATGCGGAAGAGCAGGCCATGTAATGACCAGGTCCCTGGGGCTCTCCAGAGGTGCAGGCACAGCACAGCAGCAAAAGGCCTGAAACTGCCCAACTCAGAGAGACCCCCCCAGATCCCACTTTTGTTCATCAACCACCAAAGGGTTAATAGAAGTCCTGAATGAGGGAGTGGACAGTCCAGCAGACAGGAATTAGGGTCGGGACCCCAGAGATGACAAAGATGATCCCAGAGATGAGCACCAGTGAAGATTTGGAATTCTTGTCTTCCACACAGGTAGTGCACTTGGCACCAGCGAGGTAGACCAGCAGGCCTAGCAGGCCAATGAGGAGGGTGATGATGATACAAGAGGGCTCTTGTGGTTTGTGTTCCTGTGGCAGTGCCAATAGTAAGTCATACACCTTGTATTGCATCTAACCAGTGCTCCGGACCACACAAAATATTCACAACCCCTCCCACACCATCTGGGCCACAACGATGCTGTTGCTGATGAAGGATGTCACCATTCACATGGGCAAAGCACCGAACACCAGAGCACTGATCCAGCAAAGCAGGGTCAGGATGATCCCCAAGATTCTACTAAGTCCTGCAGAGGCCATTGATGCATGGGTTGCAAAACAGACTGCCAAGATCCCCAGGCTGAAAGTGTTCAGGTGGAGGCTATACTCCAACCTCTGGCATCCATATATCCAAAGAGTCTGGAGTGTTTGGGTGGAAGCTCCACCCTAAGCCCCTCCCCCATCTCTCTCTAAACCCTGTTGCATCTCAGAAAGCAAATGATGACCCCTCCTTGAGAGATGCTCAAGACCACTCCCACAGGGTATTTAAATTGGCCCACCTGAAAACAGCAGTGATTTTCCAGTCTGACTTTCACGGCTCCTTCCAGGAGCATTTCTCTCCATTAAACCCAGGCTTTTTCTGATTCGGTTTGATTTGATCTGATTTGAATCATTGTGTTGGCAGAGAGGCTTATGGGGGGGGTCAGAAACTTTTCAGAAAGTGTTTCATATGCCTTTATGAGATCAGACTTTAGGTGATTTTTTTTTATCAGTGTTAAAAGGTTGCTTTTCATATTTGACCAAAGACTTTCCCTTATACTGAAAAAAGGCAGTTAAGAAATGGTAGCGTAGGCAACAACATGAGGTTACTTAGCAAAGGAAGCCATGCAGAACTTACTCCCAGAGACTGTTTCCTCCTGTGTTTGTGAATTTAAAGCATAGCCCCTGCTTCCTGTTTTCCTGCCTCCTTCCTTCTAAGCATATGAATAGAGCCCTGTAATGAATGGATAAGTGGCTGGCGGTACCTTGGGCTGAAAGCTTTAGAAAGCACCTGTTTCTGCCCTCATTTTGTGGACACTACGCATGAGCATGTGCCACTTTCCTTACTACAGGATTTGTGCCTTTTCTGTAATTGGAAATAGGAGAGCAGTTATTTTGTTTTTCTGATTGTTTGTCATGAGTTGATGTAGAGAAAGTGGGCATAGTAAAAGCCCAAATTCAAAGTTACCAGTTTCTAAGGGTTTGTGTGTTATGATATATCTACCGGGGAAGACCACTCTAGCACAGGTTCAAGCTAATAGAAAGTTTTTATTACCCAGCTGGCAAATACACTGGGTGATGGGACCCAACTGCAGTCCCAAGTCTTTCTCAGGGTGAGTTTTTAATCACAAAATGCCATCTGTTGACGTAGTTATCAAGAATAGTCAGCCAGGGCCAGGCGGTGGTGGCACATGCCTTTAATCCCAGCACTCGGGAGGCAGAGGCAGGTGGATCTCTGGGAGTTCGAGGCCAGCTTGGTCTACAAGAGCTAGTTCCGGGACAGGCAC
>NW_004949101.1:12277019-12291622 GCF_000317375.1 Microtus ochrogaster | reverse complement strand
AAAAAAAAAAAAAAAAAAAAAAAAAAAAAAAGAGAATATTCAGCCAGAAATAGAATCACAGAAGCCAAAAAGCATGGTTAGTACATTTAGGGACTCTCCCAGATTTATGAACTCTTTTATAAAATGATTTATTTTTATTTTATGTACATTGGTGTTCTGCCTGCATATATGTTTGTGTGAGGGTGTCAGATCCCTTGGAACTGGAATTACAGACAGTTGTGAGCTGCCATGCGGCTGCTGGGAATTGAACCCCAGTCCTTTGGAAGAGCAGTCATTGCTCATAACTACCAAGCCATCTCCCCAGCCCCCAAATCTATGAACTTTGATGGATTAGGTCTTTGTTCTAATTTTGGAGGGTGTGTGCTGAGTTCCACGGCCTCACCGGTACTTCTGTCATGGCATCAGTTGTGCTAATGTCTGGGGGCCTACTAAGTAAGGTCGGAGGGGGGCAATTACAGCATGGTATGTGATGTTTGTGCTTTGGTGTCTGAGAACGTGCAAATGTGTGATCATTGAGAGCAGGACAGTCTCTGGCTTTGATGATGGTCGTTTGAGGCAGCTTTTTATTGTTGTTTTTGTTTGTGTGGTACGTACACCAATCTAACTGATCTTCCAGCTTCCAGGGGTTCCTCTGCTTTGAGCTCGCACCTGATTGCAGAATCACTAGGTTTGAAATATATATCACTTGGCCAGCTTTATGTGGGTTTTAGAAATTCAAACTTAGGTTCTCACTCTTTCAAAGCCACTGGGGCATCCCCCCAACCCCACAGTCTCTAAGTGTTTAAGGATAAGACTATACAGAGGCGTTCTTTAAATAAAAACTTTTCATTGCTGATCCATCCCAGACCTATTTGTATGTGTATCAAGTCAAAAAGTGTACAGAGAGGCAGCATTTCTAACAATGGTACCCATCAAGTCGTACTGTTGCATTGCATCCTTTGTCCAACAGCTCAGTGACAGCCCTCGCCCTCAACATACTGGACTCAGAGCACAAACACATTTGGTTTGAGGAGTTGATACATAGGATGCCCTCTTCCACAAAAGCCTCCAGTGTTCCAAGAAAATGGCATCAGGCATTGTAAGATCCTTGCCCATGCCAAGAGGATGGGAGAGGAGGGACTAGCTTTTATGGTTGAAGGAAATGAAGGAAAGATAGGTTTAGAAGACAGAACATATATACATAACAATAAAAGTAATCTATAGCCTATATGTTAGTTACTTTTGGGTAGCTATGGCCAAATACCTGGGGGACACAAAGAAGAAAATGATTTTCTTAAATTCATGATGTCGGAGATCATTCCACCAGGCAGGCAGCCCATGACAGAACAGAGAAACTCCACTATGGTAGCCAGGAAGCAGAGACTAGGCAAACTGGAAGATTCAGAACAAGACATAGCCACTAAAGACATACTGGGAAGACCTCGTTCCTCTATAGGCCCCCCTTTTATTGTTCTTCACCTCCCAATGATGCGGTCATCTTAAGAGACATGAAAGGGTTAATCCACTGACTAGATCAGAACCCTCCTGATGTACTCCTCTCTGGAGCACACTCCCAGACAGTTCTCTGTCCAAGCAAGTTGGCAATCAAGATTGGCCATGGCAGTCTGTATTTCCACATCCCAGTTTAGGGAGAGCCGTCGAGAAAACAAACGTATATATTACAGAACTGAACTGTTGAAGTATTTTCAATTATGTTATTAGTCACTGTATTATTTCATTAATGTAAAAATTACAGCACGGACAGCACGCCATCACTCATATAAGCATCGCGTTGGTACATTCTGAAGGGAACATCCATCATGTCCATGTAAATGCGTATACAAAGCACACTTTAATTTTGAAAGATTACATAAGAGCCAGTAAACAAAACATTCTGGTGGTACCCTCTTCATTTGTTTCGGTTATATAAGACCAGCATTGATAGTAAAACTGTAAAGAGCCCTTCTGAATGCTTAAGAATGAGTGTGGAAATACTAGCAAGGCCCTTCAAATGCAACCTGCGTCTTCCTTTTCTGTAGCAAGAAGATCTGAACAGTGAGAGTGAGTATCCCTTAGCCTGTAGTCATTGCTAGAGCTCACATCTTCCCCTGTGCTAGGTCAGAAACACAGATACCTAATGATCTGTGTTTCATAAGTACAGAAGCACAGGCTCCCTACTTCTGAGCAGACTGAGTGTCCCTTTATCAGGGAAGAATTTTGCTCTAAATTAACACAGCCACCTTAAAGGAATGTTATTCCCTTTGATGTCAGTGGTTAAAGACATTCGCTCCCTGAAGCCACATCATCTGACGTTCTTTTTATAACTCCTCAATAATTTAAATGTAAAGGACCAAGCAGTCTAGCTACTGAAAAATGCTCACAGCATTATGCCTGCAGGCCCCCACTCTAAAGGATATTTTTTGACAGTTTATTCTAATACCAGTATCCAGCTCCATGCCTAGGAGAATAACACATGTAATTTAATGCCACTCTATCGAATTCATCAAAACAAACAGGACACGTCTAATAGGGTATGAAAAAATCATGGTCAGTCAGCCATCCAGGGATCCCAGAGGGGTAAACTCCATGGGAGTTTAGTGAAGGTGAAGATTGCAGTTTTGTATTCTTGAATAAGTATTAATATCTACTTAAAACTTAGTCTCACTCAATTAGAGGCCAACTGTGGCTTGAAAGTATATAAGAGACACAGAAGTGTAAAAAAAATATGGTAAAGTGAATTTTATAATGCTTGAATATTGTTAGAGTTAAAAGGGTTTTCAAGACAGAGAAGGGCAAAACTCAACCCCGCACCAGGCCCTGGAGTGTAAATTCAGCCGCTCTCATTTTCTACAAAGATTCCCATCACAAAATAACATCTCACTAGACTGGATCCTGTTACAGCAGTGGCTGGTAGCTGAGATTTCAGGGCAGGTCTACCTGTCACTATTCCCCCCACCAAATTGACTATAACAGTGTTTTCTTTATTCAACACCCTGGGCAAATTAAACCTTCAGATAACAGAATCCTCTCCCTTTCACCTTTCTTTCTTTCTTTCTTTCTTTCTTTCTTTCTCTCTCTCTCTCTCTCTCTCTCTCTCTCTCTCTCTCTCTCTCTTTCTTTCTTTCTTTCTTTCTTTCTTTGCCATGTTTCTTTACTTGCAGTTAAATGGCCCAGCAGCACCGAGAAAAACGAAAGTTGAGCGCTTTGAAAGGTCTGTAATGACTCCTTGTCTTTAAGCATCTTATCTGCTGAACTTGAAGATCTTTGCCCCAGCCTAGCAAATAGGTGTTTTGTCACTCCAGTCTTTACTTAGACCGGTCCATCTCATTGAAATAATTCCTGTTCTCTCCCTTTATCAAGTCAAGGCCCACTGAGAGCCCGCCAGCCATCATGCACACACAGTACAAACCCAAGGATAGGTGTGACTTCAAGGCCAGGAAGCCACTTTCTCCTTGCAATGACTCTCAGAATTCCCTAAGACTTCAAAACCAGGGAAATAGTCTGATTACCCTGGAACACACAGCTGGAAACAAGCACCAGGTGAGATGGTCTGAGGGTTTTCTTTTTCCTGTAAGATAATTTTGATTTGTGAATCCCTTAGCATTTGTTTTGGTTCCTCAGAAATAATTTGTTTCTCGCCAATTCTCGTGTCTGTCGTCAATGTTTATAAGTTATAGAATAAATAGATGACTAAGCAATGACCCCTCCTCATTGTCCTTCTTTTTCTTCCTCTCCATCTTCGTTATTAGTTTTGTCATTCAGTCTTTTTGTTTAGTTGACAGCTTAATCCATGTATTTATTGAATTTTCGTCATTTTCAACCCCTGTGTTCCCTCTCCTGCTGAATCACTTCTTTCTAACAAGTCCCCTTTCTCATATCATGTCTCTGTGTGTATCCCACTGAGTTTAATTAGGTCGCTTACATGAGCATGGGTGTGGATTATTTAATGGAGCATAGATAATTTATGTGTGGCTGCACCACCAAAGAAAACGGCACACACTCCAAGAAATCATTAACTATTAATAGTCTCTTGGGAGTGGGGCGGCATCTCCTAAGCCCCCTCTCATCCACGAGGGGTTGCTAATGGGTCCAACACCGCAGATTTTGCACTTATTAAATGGCTGCAGTGAGTTAGGGAGATCAACTGCTGTGACACGTTTAAAGACATCACGTTGTAGCATTGTCCCACATCTCTAACTACCTCTCACATTCTTTCTGCAATGTTCCCTGAGCCCTGGCAGGGGTGATAGAGAAGTCCTGCTTAGGGCATGGCACTCAACACTTGCTTATTCTTGATGCTTTGACCAGTTATGAGTCTCTGCGTTAACTGCTACCATTGCAAAATGAAAGTTCTCTGATGAAAGCTGGTCCATGGATCACATTTTATGAAGAAAAAAAAAATAGGTTAAGATGCCCTCTTTGGAAAATCTTGACTAGGCACTATGAAAACACCTAAGAAACTTTAAAAGTTTGTAGATTAAGATCTTTTTTTATTCATATGCTTGTATATGCCTATAATCTCAGCATTCAGGAGGCTGACGCGTAAGGGCCATAAGTGTAAGGTCAGCCTAGACTCTGACCTCTTTGTGAAATCCTTGTGATGACACCATAGTTTTTTATGTTGTGGTTATTAGGTGCCACTCACCCACAAATTCAACCTCATAGCACTCTGTGACCTTTGAGTAAGTGCTAAACATCCAAAAAGGATCTCTTTGAGGGAAAGCAGCCACTCACTAAGGAACTTCTACAGGCTCACTGCATGTCACAGTTGTAGCTATGAGTGAATCCATTTGCCAGAACCCAAATGAGTCAGATATTTTCTGACTCCAAAGGTAAGATATGCCCCCAGTCCTGGAAGCAGGAACCTGCTATCAAGTTGTCTACAAGCACAATACAAGCTAAGGTTGGATGCACATACAGTTAGGGTATGCTGCCAGAAGACCTACAGAAGACTGAAGGAGTAAAGCTGGGTAGAGACACGGGAGACAGGCAAAGATGTAGTCTCAAGACAATGCCTTAATCCCATAGCCTTAACCTGGTCCTTGGGGCTGTGAAGTACCAGTTGCACTTGAAGAACCAAAGTTCCTCCATTTTGTCCTCCTCCTCCATCTTGTGTCTTATGTCTTATGTAAGCTATTCCAGTCCTCAGAAATGACCAGGGGCAAAAGTAACAGGGTAGCCACCTGGAGAGTACAGATAACCTCAGAATGTCCCCATCCAAAGGTCAGTCGACAAACAAAAGGTGAGGTTCGAAAATAAAATTTGTGAAAAGTCCCTAAACATGAGCCAATCAGGACGGAACCCGTCACCCCACACTCTGCTAATGTAACTTTTCTGGGTTTTGCCTTTGAATAATGCCCTGTAGAAGGGCAGGGTGCCTCATCTTAGAGCTGCTGTACTGACGAGGTCCCTGCCAACTTGTAATGCACACACACAATAAACCTTACTTTTGCATTTTGGTGAGTCAGTCTCCCTGGTGGTCTTTTGGGGCCCCCACTGACTGGGAATAACACACTATGAGTTTGTCTAACCTTGGGGCAAAGATTAGGCATATGTTTGTGCCTCCCATTTATTAGTCAGTGACCGTAGGTCTAAGGTACAGAAAGCATGTCAGGCATCTCTGGGCCAGGTGGCTTCACTCAGCCAAGGGCAATGTTCTAGGGAAAGGCATACCATCAACAACAGATTTTACTGCAACTGAATGGACGAGGATAGAGATTAGTAAATGGGGTCTGAGCAGGATAACATTATTGCCTCCTGGGAAGAGACACATCAGTGTGCATGCATTGCTTGAAGTGGAGACATCTTTTCCTGGTGGACACACAAACCCTTCCTCCATCCAGGTTACTTAAGAGGGACAAAGAATAAAGGTATGCACATGTAGAAACACCGGCAGAGAAGTCAACTGCTGGCCTGAGGTCAAGCAGGAGAAACATGGACATAGTTAGAACTCAGACACAAATCCCTAGCTCCTGAATAGGCTCCAGGTAGGAACTCAGCAAGGAGCAATAGGTGGAAGACCTAGACAGCTAAATAGCCTTCCAACATGGTTTCTGTCCTACGAAACCTTCAAGAGAAAGCTTGGCAGTCCAGGGCTAATCCTACGGGTTTTCCTTCCCTTTTCTGCAGGCTGCACATTCTCCAAGTTTGTACTCTCCCAGGAAATCAAAGAGGCCTTCTGTTCTATCAGATGACAAACATCTCATTTTCTTGGCACCAACTCAACAACAAGCAAATGCCAGACTCCCAGACTTCGTAAATGAACGAATCCAAAACCTAGAAAAATCCTTGCCAAGGCTCAAGAGGAGGTGGGTGTTTTCACTCTCTCTTTAGCACTTCAAAGTTAATTACATTTATTTCCCATATCATCACCTTCTGGTTCTAAAGAAACTTCCATAAAGCAAAGATAAAGTTATCTTTAAAGGTTCTCACTAAGAGTTAATAATTTGTCTCAGGTGGGGGGAGGGGGAATTCTGCAATCTCTTTTGTACTGAAATTATGCAATGCTTTTTAATTGTAGAAGGCAAGTACCTATGGAAGCACACACAAAACAGTCTATTCATCACTTTGAATTAAACTGATTTTTTTTTAAAGCAAAAGTGTATTAGCAAGGAGTGAAAGACCCTGTCTAGACAGCTTCCTCCAGGCAGAACACGTGGTGACTGGCACAGCTGGATGGCTTGCCCTTTGAGCAATGGGCGGTGATAGAGAGCTGGGAGCTCTGGGAGCACAGGAGGTGACTGGGGACTTCCCAGCTCCTGACAGAGCAGAAGGGCAAGCTCCATAACACTATGCTCTTGCTTGCTCCTCTAGGCGGATAGCTGGTACACTCTGCTACAAACAGCCCCCGGATCACTGCAACTGAGAGGTTCCGGGAGCATTCTGTTCTTCGCTTTTGGATTCAGATTCAGCAGATGTCAACCAAAGCTCCTTGCCTGCCCTGCAAAACGGCTCGCCCACTGTTCCGCTCACCCTAGCCAATTCTAACTCCATGTTTCCGGTTTTGCCTTTGACTTCATCTCATCTCTTCCTCACAGACCATGGCCAGGCCGTTAACCAATGCTGCTAATGTCACCTTCAAACCCTGAGCTTGACCATTTCTGTCATCAACACAGTTTCAACATGTGCGCCTGAGAACTCATTTGCTAAAGACAACCTCGGGCTAATGTGTTGATAATATTTAGAGATTGGACCATTGATAGGCAAGTATTTCTTTGTGGTTCGTGGGTGGCTTACTTAATCCATTAAGGGAGTGTTTAGTGATTTGGGGGGTGGCTTTGTCATGAATGTGTCCTTCTGGAATATTTGCTGTCTCAACATGTGACAGTCTCTACCATGTCATGCCATGAAGAAGGCCTTCACTAAAAGTTGGCAACCGCTAATGCCTTGGTATTTCTACATCCAGAACAGTGAATAAATAAACTTTTATGAGGCCTAAATATCCAATCTGTTGTATTCAGTCAAAGTAACAGAAGTAAAGTGGCTGGGAGATATGATTCAGTGTACAGTGATTGCTGGCTTAGATTATGTGAAGTCTTTGGGGAGATTCTCAGCACTACAAAAATAAAATTAAAATAAAGAAAATAGACTATGATATCATGTCCACTGCACCAGTGGTTCAAGTCATCACCATGTCTTGCCTGGAGAGCTGGAAGGTCTCCCTTAGAGGTCCTTCTATGTACACAGTCCTTGGTTCACAGGACTCTTAGCAGTACAGCAAGAGTAATCCTCTCGAAAACTACAAATGAGATGTGTCACAGACCTTGGGTGGAAACTCTTCAATGACTTCCACCTAACTTAGAGTGAAGCTAAAGAATCTTGTTCTTAATTTCTGGCTGGCTTTCTTGTCTGCGGGTTAGAGGGTAAAGACGTTACACGAGGAAGAAGATGCAGACACGCAGCGGTCCCACATGGGTGCACTTTTAATGGGGGAGGGGTAACAACAAACAGGAAAAGGTGTGCAGACACGGCAGGAAAGGCGGGGAGAAGGAGAGGGGGGGGTGTCCTAGCAACCCCTACTTTTTAATGGGGAATGCAAAGGCTTCTGGGAATATGTCCGTATCCAGGAGAACGCTGGGAACTGTAGTTCCGCAAAGGAACAACAGAGGTTGCTAATAAAACACCTCCCTGGCCCCCACACATAAACTCCATTGCCCTTTTATTTGCCTTACTGGCCATCCCGTCACTCCCAACTCAGTGTTTCTAGAAACTCCAGGCATGGTCTTACTTTCTGTTCCCTCACAGCAGGACTGACTCCCACCTATGCTTCAGATAAGTCTGCACTTAGGTTGCCTTCCTGTTGTGTGGTCTCTGTATATGAGCATCAAGCCCCTGCCTTGGTCCTCAATTATCATACTAAAAAATTACTTGTCTATGGTGTTTTTCCCTGAAGAACCTGAGTGCCACATAAACAATGTTTTGTACCCAGTGTGTTCACAGGGTGGTACCCAGTGCCCAGCACAGTGTCTGACTCACTAGTGACCAGACTTAGATTTACAGGAAACTTGCAACCTGATAACTTGACACTGGTCCATGAAACCGGAAGAACAGACAATTAGCAAGGCAAACAAGTGTTGTTTGTTGCTTTTTACTCTTTACTCCATAGCTCTTTGAGAAGGCCCATCACTCAGCTCCCAAATAAATCACACAGAAACTTATTCTTTCTTACAAAAGCCCGGCCTTAGCGTGGCTTGTTTCTAGCCAGTTTTTCTTAAATTATCCCATTTACCTTTTTGCCTCTGGGATTTTATCTTTCTCTATTCTACATACCTTTCTTTACTCCTTACTCCATGGCTGTTATGTAGCTGAATGACTGGCCCCTCATGTCCTCTCTTCTTTTCTTGCTCCCTCTCTTTTCCTTTTTTTCTCCTTCTATTTATTCTCTCAGCCTGCCAACTCTACCTTTTTTTTTCCTGCCAAGCTATCGACCGTTCAGCTCTTTATTAGACCAATCAGATGTTATAGACAGACAAAGTAACAAAGCTTCACAGAGTTAAACAAATGCAACATAAAAGAATGCAGCACATCTTTGCATCATTAAAGCAAATGTTCCACAGTATAAACAAATGTAACACATCTTAAAATAATATTCCACAACAGACAAGATTCCTATTTTTACAGGTCTTAGGATCCAGAGTTACACTATCCAATACAATTGTCACTAGTCACTAGATACCTTTCCAATTTAAATTCACTAAATTAAGTAGAATGCTAGAATCAGTTTTTCTACTCTGTCAGTCCTATTGCAAGTGTACAATGGTCTCACTGGTTATGGTTTTCTAGTGAGATGTTTCCGTCATTGAAGCTAATATCAATGGTAGAGATTTTTGTCCCTGATAATTACTGTAGGCTTTATCTACCCCTATTCCCTTCTGAGAGCACTGGGGCTCACCTTTCCCTTAACAGTGACTTGAAGTTCACACAGCTAGGCAATAACAAATTCAATATTGAATCCAATTCCTCTGATTCCACAGATTGTTGTGGATTAACAGGATGTGGACATGACATGGATTTCCTTACAACAGATCAGCATAGAAAACAAGCAGCCAAAACATCAAAACATTCCTGTGTGAATACAGTCAATTACAAGGACAGCATGAAGCCCCAATGCGATAAGTATCTATCTTTTTTTCTCCTGCCTTCTGTCTGAAATTCTTTTCCTTTGGGCACCTATTTCCTGTTGTGTGAGGTTTGGTGAAATGTGGAACTTAATTCCTTCTTAGAAGTTGAAAAAAAATATGATAACTATCTTTCCTCCTTTATCTTGCAGCTGGGACATGGGTTTATGAGCAGCCTTGATTAATCCAATAAATCATCAATGGGAACTTTAGAGACAGAGCCGGGGGTGGACCAGCCCCTGCTGTCCCTTAGGCCACTGCAAGAATGGGACAGCAATGAGACTCACCTTGTTTCCTATTTTGTTTTTTGTTTCGTTACTTGTTTGTTTGTTTGAAGTCAGGGTCCTACTAGATATTCCCTGGATTCCAATCCTCCCACATGAGTCCCTGCCCTACCAATGTTATGAACATACGCTATTATGCTTAACTTCTTCTTCTTCTTCTTCTTCTTCTTCTTCTTCTTCTTCTTCTTCTTCTTCTTCTTCTTCTTCTTCTTCTTCTTCTTCTTCTTCTTGAGACAGGGTTTCTCTGTAGCTTTGGTGCCTGTCCTGGAACTAGCTCTTGCAGACCAGACTGTTTTGTTTTCTGAGACAGGTTTTCTCTGTGTAGTTTTGGAGTCTTTCCTGGAACTCACTATGTAGACCAGCCTAGCCTCAAACTCACTGAGATCTGCCTGCCTCTCCCTGTTCTATTATCTCCTCTCCTTTAAAATCATTCCCTAGACTCTCCTACCTAGTCTTCTGGATTCTACACATTTCCAATTTAAATACAAATCTATATATGAGAGAAAACATGTGACATTTTTCTTTTTGAGGTGAACCACCTCACTCAGTACAATTTTGTTTCCAGTTCTACACATTTACCTACAGATTGGACAATTTCAGTTTTCTTTACAGCTGACAGAAAATTCCATTGTGTGTATGTACCACATTTTCATTACACTTCCTTCCATCAGCTGATGGATGTTTACTCTAGCTTTATTGCCTCTCTCTTGAAAATGCAGAGCAGCAATGAACTTGGGTGAACAAGTGTCTCTGTAGGGGATCTAGAGTCCTTCAGGTATATGGCGAGGGGTGGTATAGCCTGACCATGTGTCAGATCTATTTCTAGCATTCGAGAGAAACCTCACACTGATTCCATAATTAATACACCAGTTTATTGTCCCATCAACAGTGAATAAATGTTTTCCCTTCTCCACATCCTCACCAGCATCTGTGTTCTTGATCTTCACCATTCTGGCTGGAGTAATAGAAAAGGAGTGTTGATTTGCATTTCCCTAATGGCTAAGATGGTGAATAGTTTTTTAAAAATATGTCTTAGCTCTTTGTACTTACTCTTTTAAGAAATTCAGTTTCTTAGCCAATTTTTAGTTGTGTTGTTTGTTTTCTTTGTGTCCAGATTGTTTGTTTGTTTGTTTTTCAGCTTTTTAAATATTCTACATACCAATCCTCTGTTTGGTGTATAGCTGGGGAATTTTTTTTCCATTGTGTAGTGTGCTCTTTTGATTGATGGTTTCTTTTGCTACAAAGCTTTTTAGTTTTATGAATTCCCATTTGTTGGTTGTTGGTTGTTTTCTCTTTGTTCTTTAGGAATCTTACTCAGAAAGTCCTTGACTACATCTATAAGTTAAAGCAAACACGCATTTTCCTCTAGAAGATTCAGAGTATCATGTTTTATGTTGAGGTCCTTGATGCTTTCGATGTTGAATTTTGTGTAGGGTTTGCATGGGGATGTCAGAGATTAGGTATGAGCTTTATTTTTCTGTATGTTGCCATTCAATTTTTGCAGCACCATTTATTGAAGATACCATCTTTTCTTTAATAGGTATTTTTGTCAAATATTACTTTCATAGGAGCATATCTGGGTCCTTTGCTCTTTTCTATTGATCCATGTGCCTGTTAGGAAAAGTATTATAAGAAACATTAAATAACAGTCTTTTCTGTCAAACACTATAAAACTTTTGTTGATGATAAGAAATTCAAATCTCCATCTCCCCCACCTTGTAAAACATTTATGTAAACGTCTTAATCCCCACCCTAAACTGGTCAAACTTTTGTTTATATGAAAGACTTGAGTATTCCCAGTACTTGATGACCTGGAGCAATGATCCCTTTCCTCTTTCCTTCATTTTCTTTATTCCATTTAAAAAAAATACTCCTTGCCAATAAAGAAAAACTATGAAGTTGGAACCCAGTCACTGGGGAAAAGGCACAGTCATCTCCTTTATTTGAACAAAAACCAAGCATGTTTCCTGCCCTGAGGGCTTGCTCTTGTGCTCTTGTGAGTGTTGCAGCCACTTAAATCAAAGTAAAGTTGTGCAGGTAGCAGTCCTCAGCAGGTGAAGCTTTTTTTTCTTCAATGTCAGTAATTAAGTCAAAAACTCACAAATAGTTAAAGGGCAAAGAATAAGTGACCCTGAAGTGCTCAGCCACAAATGCAACATTTGTATTACACATTTTCCCGCGTGACTCAGGGTTCATCACAAAAAAAGATGCAGAAAGACTATAAAAGGCAGAGGCTGTAGAAGGATGCTGCAAAATGGTGTCCTCTGCACATGACAGGGCTGTTACGTTCATGAACTCATGACAGCTGAGTTGGAATGCAGAAGACATTTAAAAAAAAAAGGAAAAGGAGGGGCTTGGGATGCCCCACAACAGGCTAAGGAGCACTGGCAGTAAATGGCTTTAGTACACAGGGGCTCACAGGAGTTACCTGTGCAATACCTGCACAAGAACATGCCAATCCGTAGCTCTGGCAAGGACTGGGAAGGGACTCATAAGGGTCCATCTCTAGCTGAGGGCTTATTGGCAATTGAAGATTTCTGAGGGAGATTACAGTATGTATTTAGGGTCACCACCTGTTCCTCCAACCAGCCCAGCTTGGCCCCCATCCTCAACTAACTAAAAGAGCCAAATTAAAAATTAAAAGCAGAAAGAGGAGATCTGTTCAATACAGCAACATTAAGAAGAGGGGCAAAGAGATCCAGAAGGATATTTCCCGCCTTCATCTTTACATTCTAACAGGAGAGTAAGGTTCAAATAGAACCTAAGAGATTTGAATAACTAATGGTCCAGCAAAGATGTGGTCCTCCACCTACTGTTGTCTGAGCTACAATCTCTCCTGCAAGGTCAGCAGACAGCTTATATATTTTTCTTTTAGACACAAGTTTCTACTCTGGCTGCCCCCTATACCACCAGGATTCAAACTTCTCTTTCTCCAGCAGGAGATAACTGGTAGAATTCTAACTCTTGGAGTCTATTGTTTCAGTAGTCTTACAGCCAAAAAGTTATGAAGCAGTGACTATTCAAAATACATTCATTCCTGCCAGGCAGGCCAGTTCCAAAGGCAGTCATTTTCTTAGTGTTATGATCTTTGGGTGGTGTGCACACGCCCAAATGGAAGCACTAATTGCACTCATTGGTTAGATGATTAGATAGATAGATAGATAGATAGATAGATAGATAGATAGATAGATAAAAGGGGGAAAGGTCATCAAAGAAAGAGGGGAAGTGTGCTGGGGAGAAGGGACTGAGAAGGAGGAGCTGGGGATAAATATGATTAAGATACATTTTACATATGTACAAAATTGTAAAAAAAATAAAAATACTTTTAGTTGAAATGGAATAAAAGCTAGTTTTGGCAGATTCATTTTGTATGTCCCTCTAATGTCATGTCTGGGCTCATAAGGATCTAGCGTTAGAGTCTATACTCCTGCAAGAAGACAGGAGGAGAAAAACCTTCCCAAACTGTTACCTGCTTTTTTAAAAAAATCAAGAAGGTAAAGAAGCTTTCTTGTATCTTCTCTTTCTTAATTGCTCTCAAATTAATCAGGATGCCCAAGCAACACTGTGTACCCTGTTCTGCTCTCCTTTCGTTTGGAATGGAAGTTTTCTGGTGATTTGTTGTACTGATCTTTGACTATTGGACCATCATCACTCTGACTTCCCCGTAGGTGAACACCAGTGATCTAAGATGGACTTGAACCTATTGTTTGTTTACGGAGATTAACTCCTTTCAATAATTAAGATGAGCAAAGGTAAATATTTTAAAATCCATAGGTCGCTCAAGTTTTGAACAGCTCTTCAGCTAACACTTGGAAAGCCGGGACTTAATGGCTATGATTCTTGAAGAGTTCTGACAGATGCTTCTTCGTGATCTGTACAATATAAGGCCTCAGTAATGATGGCTAATCATTCTCATCCACTTAGGACATGTTTCTAAAAGGGAAATGTGGGAAGCTAATGAGAGTCAACAGAGTAAAATTGGTCAGAGTATTCAGTAATAAAATAGCTTTGTATATAAATTTACCATACTTAATTTCTATTCCCCAAATGATTAGGTATTTAATTTTTTTCTAAATCTGAAGAGTCTGTATCAACCACCTTGACCCAATTGATATTTATAGACCATCTTACCCAATAACTGCAAAATGTATTCTTTTCAAGTACAAGCAGTAGGTTTCCAAAGATAGATTAAATGTTAGGGTATGGATAAATCCTCAACAAATTTCAAGGGATTCAAATTCTACAGAGGGTGTTCTTTGCCTTTGTTGAAAATATATTAATAATATATCCTAAATAATCAAAATATTTGAAAATTTTCTACTAAATAATATACTCAAGAAATCATACAGGATATTAAAAATATTTCTACTGAATGATAGAAATAGAATCTGATGAAATTCACATGCAAGATTCTTTAATGCCATACACCAAACTCTATGATGAAAACACACCTAGGGTTTGCACAGTGGTTTACATGTATTTTTGCATCTTAGCTTAGCCACTGGAGAGGGCTAATCTTCCCGGGTGTCATTATATAACTGGCCTAGCAGAAATGAAGATTTTTCTAAAGAGATACTGAAGGTGTAAGTCACAAACAATGCCACAGCAGTTTGGAATTATGATTAATAGGGTAGTATTTATTTAAAGGGGAAAAAACTTACAGATCACCGTCAGCCCTCTGTACAACCAGGAAGGGAGTCTAGTCGCCAGCCGAGCAGGAAGT
>NW_004949101.1:12273439-12274779 GCF_000317375.1 Microtus ochrogaster | reverse complement strand
CTTTTTTAAAGGGAGAGAGACCACGCCCCAATGGGCTGGTATCTCAGCGGCTATAGGCTGGAGTAGCGGAAGGACCTCCCGCAACAAGATACTTGTGTCTCTCAATCTATCAGACTATTGGAACTATATACCCCAAAAGAAATGGGAGTTTTCCTGGGAGTCTCATGCTGGGAGGAGGGAAAAAAGCATTAGTGAGAAGCAACTTGCCTTCTGAAAAGGTTTCATGCAGTTCTAAGGACTTGTGACTATCTGCATGTTTAAACTCTATAACCTTAACCTAAGTAGGGAGAGTGCTTGTTATAGACAACATACACGATATAAACATGTTAAGATTTTGAGACTGGGTGACTATCCTAGTTATCCTTGCAGGAGGGAACCCTGGGATATTCTCTCACACAGAGAAGAAAACACTGTGAAGAGAACAGAGGGATTTGAAGATGCTAGCCTTGAAGACTGGCATGATATAGCCACAAACAGCTTTATGTGCCCACACACCCAGCTCAACCCTGAGCTCATGGGTGATGGCAAACAAACTCTATCTGACCTCTATCCAAAAATGTAAATGAACAGAAAACCCCTATAACATATAACGAAGACTAATCTTTCAGAAAGCAAACCAACTTTCTACTCTAGAAGGGAATTATATATAGAGAGAGACGCGTGATTACAAAATCCCAGTGGGCACACTATGCGTATTTATCTTTAATATTTCCCAGAAAGCAGAGGACTTCCTTGATAGATCATGATTCTGCCCTCTGGGGAAACTTCCTAGCCCTTTGACCCCACCTTCTTATTTCTGCCCTCAATGAAGTTTGCTAGTGTCCATATACCTCCACGTCTGGGGAACACAGAGGAAACTATATCTTCCATGACGTCACTCAGCTTTCACAGTCAGGTTTTCCCAGCAGATTCTAGATTTCTAAAGAGTCTTGTGGGGTCCTTTTCCATTTTTCTCATATTTGTCAAGCGTGTGTTTTGTCTAAGAATCTGTACTGGTCATTGCATATAGTGGTTGAGAACACAGAGTCCTTTTTCTTGGGTATCTTCTATTTAGTGAAGGAGACTGACTGCTGCTTGTTTTAAAGTAGAAAACAGGTTTCCCTGCCCTGTGGGAAGTCCAAGGACCACCCACCTCCATCCAAGTCTAGTAAGGTGAGCATCCAAACTGCCTAGGCTCCCACAACAGTTTGGGCTGATGAGGGAGGGGGACTTGATTGGGGGAGGGGGAGGGAAATGGGAGACGGTGGTGGGGAAGAGACAGAAATCATAAATAAATAAATAGATAGATAGATAGATAGATAGATAGATAGATAGATAGATAGATGATAGATAGATAGATA
>NW_004949101.1:12265252-12273339 GCF_000317375.1 Microtus ochrogaster | reverse complement strand
GATAGATAGATAGATAGATAGATAGATAGATGATAGATAGATAGATAGATAGATAGATAGATAGATAGATAGATAGAAGTAAAAAATAAAAGTAAAGTAGAAAACAACTTCAGCCCAGACTCACAGTTGCAATCACATGCTAGAAGATTTCATATGATTACATCATTGCATAGTTCTGATCCTAAGCAGAACTCTCAGATCCTGGGGGTTTTCTGTTTGATTGGTTGTTGCTAGCTTATGCGTAGTCTCCACATCTTTCTGTTGAACGATGGTAGTTTTTTTTAAGAACATCTATGAGAACAGGATCAGGTTTATCTGACCTTTGTCTTGGACTAAATCATTCTGTTCTAATATGGAGCCTTCCTGGAACTTGTCAATCAAAACGTTTTCAGTTTTAACTATTGCTATGTAAAGGTCCAATCTTGTACTGAGATTCCTCTGATTTCCTGTGATATTTACTCTAAAACCAGCTGAGTTTTCTCTAAGCCTGTTGTGACCTTCTAAAGCTAACGTCTTGCTAAAAGCTATGGGCAGTTGCTAGCACGCAGGCAGGCTGACTTTTCCAGCTTCCACGTTCCCTGGGACAATGGTTCTGAGAATTTGTTTCCCAGGACAACAGCATCTGCATCATGCAGAAAGCTGTTGGAAATGTCGATTCTCAGCTGAGATTCAATAAATAAAAATTCTGTGTGTAGCTAGGAATATGTGTTTCATTGCCATCCCACCTGCTCCCTGTCTGCAACCAACCCAGGCTTCTAAAGCACCCTGCTTTGACCCTTATAGTAATCTCTGGTCACTGTAGTTAGGTATTTGCATACTCATTTTACTAAAGAAAGTGGATATATTTCAAGCAGTGACACAACCTTCCATGAGAGGGTGTCAATTTGGGTTTGATCTCAAAAGAGGAAGACTGGTGTACGTAAGTAACTGTGACATGTTGTGTGGACTTTCTATGACTTTTTCACCAGGAGCAAGAGACAAGCCAAATATTCACAGTAGTAATTAATCAGGACACTGGTATTTTGAATACATAAGACTAGACAATTTGCTATCACGTGTTAAAACCTTCTCTTAACTTGGAGCTCATATTCTTCCCAGTTATACCTCTGATTGTAAGAAACATTGTAACACTATTTTAGTAACATTTAGGAATGAAATGTTGGTGGTAAGACTTTAAAAGATTATTAGTTTAATTGAATTCTGATTTCAGAGATACATACACACAAACACACACACATCTATCTATCTATCTATCTATCTATCTATCTATCTATCTATCTATCTATCTATCTATCTATCTATCGCCAATAGAAGCTATAATATTTAAGCTTTAGTAAGAGCACTGGTTTGAAAAACTAATTTTTAGTAAGGGTTCAAATTTATTATTTGAATGATATTAGAAATTTTACTCGAATTTCCAGAATGAAACCTAAAATTTAAGTCTAGTATTAATTTTTCATATTGCAAAATCATGGGCATCTTTAATAAATTGATAAATGCAATATAAAGAAAACACAAATAAAAAAGTTGACAAAGCCATCAACTGTCTAGCCAGACTTGTCTCTTTCTTCCTTATTAGCACCACACCAGTTTTATTTCACTGTTCCAGAAATCCTATTGTTTAGAAGACCAGAAATCTCAGACATCTAAGGTGTAGGGGATGAGTCATAATTTTGTCTAAATCAGTCTGAGTGGTTTTCCTCCTGTTAAATGATTGGTTTAGACATAACTGTATGATGTAATTCTAGTCAATAAGAATTCAAGATTAGTGTTATGTGTAGACTTTACTAATGCAATGCTGGATAAAGATGCAATAGAGGACGTGTGCAGAGGACTGTCGTTGCAGTCTGTGCATTTTAGTGCTGTGAAGTAGAAGCATTAGAAGACCGAGCATGGCAGGATCGAAACAAGGGAGACTTGGATCTTAGGAATGATGATGACTCAGCAGAAACCAAACCTCAAATCCCCTGCACTAAGACCCTTAGCACATCAAGGAGTCAATGCCGCTGTTAAAACAACCTTAGCTCTATTTTCTATTATTTGTAATAGAAAAGCCCTGAAATTGATATAATATTCAATAGCTGTGAACTCTATTTTGTCACTCTTGTTACCTGCTTACTGTTCCTAAGTGTCTTCATCTACGAAGTAGTGAGTAAGAGAAACTGTTTGCCTGAGTTGTTAATCTATGTTGGAGATAATGAGTGTAGGATGCCTAGTCTCCTGCTGATCCTGAAGAAACCAACCAAAAAGTGTAACTTCACCTCTTTATCCCTCTGATTATTCTATCTTTATTACAAATGTAGGCCAATGTGGTAGGCTGTGTTGATTTTTTAAAAAATACTTCAATGATCTGGGCTATGTCGTGGTTCACACTCCTCCAACCTGTATGCCCAACTGTTTTGAATATGCTCACACAGTTCTTACCATTTTCTCATACTACTGTCATTTGATGTGAAACAATATGTCCCAAGTCGTCCCCTTCCTTCCACTCCGAGTTCATTGTTCCATCAGGAGATCAAAATCAATGTTCTCTGTACAGAGCCAGTGCAACCTACATGCAGCTGTTTGTCTGCAGGAGCAGAAGCGGAGTAGACGGTCAAATGTCTGTTCCAATGTTTGTAGATGCTGCCCTTCTAAGAGAGGGAACGCTCAGGATTTTGCACAAAGCTTATCACACACAGTCACTGACAGGTATGACCAGGTTCTTTCTGTAGCAAGTTTCTTCAGGGCTCCCAATAAAAACCCCTGAGGAAGCATTAGCTAACGTTGACTTCAGAGGAAGGAAAGGACTTGGACACTGTCAGAGGCATTTGCTACTCTGCCTGAAATACAAATCACTCCAAGGGAGATGAATCTGAGAAGCTAGAACTAGAGCCAAGTGTGGAGAACAGAAGGTAGAGCCAATTGATGAAAAACGGGGAAGAAGGAAAAGGAGCCAAAGATTGAGAGCCCACAGACCATGCTAGTGGCCATCAAGATGTTTCCAAATGACACACTGCAAAGAATTGATTAAGTGACAGTCGGTCATAAAGAATAGGCTATAGACAGGCAAAGTTTGACAAGATCAAATTTGTGCTCCCCTTTTTATTTGGCCAGGGTATTTCCTGTTTGGGGTAAACATCAACCATTGTACTTCAAGACAAAGCTTCAGAATTTCTCCTTCTGCATTAAACATGCCCTTCCACCCCAAGAGAATGTACATTTCCTAGAGTTGTTTTCTTTTTGTTTGGATGTCTACAATTGCCTGCTGCCAGTTCCATCTCAGGCCTGAAGAAATTCTTAGTAGCTTCTCTTTGCTAGTCTTCCCCTTGGTTGACTTCTGGAGGAGTTGAACCCCTGGCTTCCCCTGCATAGGGCCCTCTCCATGCATGTTCCAACTCATCTGTCCCCTGGAGTCAGCTAGGAGTAGCCATGGTACCACTCTGTCCCCTAGTACCTAGCTTCCCCTTCACAGGCCTTATGTATGCCATTGCCCGCGCTATGACACATACAAGGCCGAGAAGGGCCTACAGCCTCCTTGAGTGACCTTCTCTACTTAAATTTCTGATCCTTGAAATTAGACTTTTATAGATGTGGTCCTTTGGTTCACATTAAAATATAAATTCCCCATGGGAGAGACCCTATTAAGCCTTGCAGTGAATTACTAATTTGCATTTTAATGTGAATGAGGTTATTGGATCCCTCCCCTGCTTAAAGCAATCCTTGGTAGTAGGAGGGGAAAGGTAGAAGAGTGATCGCCAGACGGTGATGTAAGAGGGTCAAGAAGGTGGTTATAAAGACAGGAAAAAGGAATGAGAAAAGAAACTTTGATGCATGACGTTGTGTGAGATATTTACTGTGGATAACGGGTCTACATATTTTTTTTTTTTTAACCTTAAAGGGTACACATTTTGCTTTGGTTGATTTGGAATTGAATTGTGTTACTTCGGCAATGCAGTGCCATAAAGCCTTGTAAAAAGCAACGGGATTACTAGTACTTACTCATTTCCTGCTGCTCTAACAGAATACAAGCTGGGTAAATTACGGACTACAGCTTATTTGTCTCACAGTTCTGGAGACTGGAAGTCCAAGATTCAGGGATATCTAACACGGACATTCTTGCTGTGTCCAACATGATGGAAGTGGTCACGTGGAGGAATGGGAGGATAGAGGAGGCAAGAGAGCAGAAATTATTCTTGTTGTCAGGTTTTGAATTCTGTCATAACATCAGCCATCCATTTCCATTCATGAGGTCAGAGCCCTCCTGATTGAATTGCTTCTGACAGGTCCTGCGTCTCAGCACTGTTACTATGACAATTGAACTGCACAACAAGGTTTAGAAGCTACGTTCTCAAACTATAGCAAAGGTAAATATGGATGCATCCTTACAATGAATATCGACCAGCACGTGGAAGACACCGAAGAGAGGGATGGGGATATACATGAGTCACAAAACTGTGTGGCTGCTATATCATCCACAACTAAAGCAACTCAAGAGATGGCTTCTCCAGGGGGGGCAAATGTTGTTGGTTGTTTCTTACTCTTATTACTCTGTTCTTTTTTTTTTGGGGGGGGGCTACCACCCAGCTCTCGCCCCCACCCAGCTCTCAAATAAATCACACATGGAGGCGTTTTCTTATTTATAAATGCCCAGCCTTACTTAGCTTGGCTTATTTCTTACCAGCTTTTCTAAACTTAAATTATCCCAACTACTTTTGCCTCTGGGCTTTTCCCTTCTCTTCTGTTTATCTTACATTCACTCTTAATCCATGGCTGGCTGGGTGATTGGGTGACTGGCCCCTCATGTCCTCCTCTCCTTGTTTTTTCTTGTTCCTTTGTCCCTTTACCAGAGATCTCCTGCTGTTTATTCTCTCTGCCTGCCAGCCTCGCCTGTCCTTTCTCCTGTCTTGCTATTGGCTGTTCAGCTCTTTATTGGACCATCAGGTGTTTTAGACAGGCAAAGAATCACAACTTCATAGAGTTAAACAAATGCAGCATAAACAAAAGCAACACATCTTTATATTGTCAAACAAATATCCAGAGCATAAACAAATGTAACACATCTTAAAATAATAATCTACAACAAGGGCTTATCCTTCTGTTGTAATAGATTATCAAATGTCATGTTTTGTTATTCAAATTTGGGGTCAGTCCTTAGTGTGTATTTCAGAATTCAGTTTTGGTAGGCTATAAAAAGATCAGCCTTACAGGACTGATGCTTAGTTGTCAAGCTCACCACAGTATAAAGGTAGTGTCCATTGATTTTCCCATTCTGTAACCAATGCAATTTAAAGAAGTGTTTATTTTGGGTCATGGCTTAAGAAGGGATAAAGTTGATCATTCATGGCAGCAGGATAGTAAAGCAACCGATCACATAGACAGGAAGGAGAGAATGGACAGATTACAAGGCTTGGCTATGAAGCCTCAGGACCCACTCTCAATGACCCATGCCTTCCAGTAAGGCTCCACAACATTCCAGAACATCACTACTAGCTACAGACCAAGTGTTCAATCACTGGAAGCTCTGGAGGATACTTCACATTCATATAACAACAGTGCATTGTAAGTTCTACTGCAGCACATCTGGCCGCTAGTAAAGGGATCACTGAGGGTCCCCAGCAGCATCAGGATGACAGCCTTTTTGGAAACGAGTGAAAAGGCTTATCCTCAGGGCTACCACTAAGTTTTTAGGTGCCATGAAACTATGCTGAACACATTATTTCTTATTTAACTCTCAGAACAACTCATCAAGTGCTTCCATTACAGACTAGCAAGAGCAGCAACTATAGACAATGGAAGCTTTATTCCAGGCAATGGGGCTAGAAAGAGACCCATTCCAACTCCACGCCAATAAAACTAACTAGTCTCAATACACAAAAGAGCCAGAGTTAGATCTGGATGTGGAAGAATGAGTAAGATATGAGCCCGCAAAGTGATGGGAGGAAAACCCATGTGTGTATCAGTAGTAAACCCCAGTCAAGACCTCAGTTTATACCTTAGGGCTGAGTTTATTGTGCTGACTTAGTAGACTGAGAAACAGTTTTCTGTGCCATACCCTGCTGGTCACGCCTTACATTCTTGAAACAATTGAGAATGAGGACAATGTAGGACTCTCTAGAGATGACTCTACAGTCTCTGACTTCAAAGTGGTGAGGTTTTTAACAAATTAAAAATTGTCATGCTGAAAATTGTAAAACGAACTTTATGTTGAAGTTCGTAAAGTATGATTCTTAAAAGTATAAAATTTGTGAGATAGAATAATCAATCAAGAATTCAGTTATTAATGTACTTTTTATTTGGCTTTTGGTTTTAAAATACAGGGTTTCTCTGTGTAGCCCTGGCTGCCCTGGAACTCACATTGTGGACCAGACTGGCCTCAAACTCACAGAGATCTGCCTGCCTCTTCCTCCCAAGTAACAGGATTAAAGGTGTATGCCACCACCGTCCAGCTATTATTGTATTCTTTTTTTGTCTCCAGATATTTTAGAGACTGGAGAAGTCAGAAGATTCTTCACAAGTAGAAAAGAAAATCATGGAATGTGTCAGTCACAAGAAAGAGGCTTCCAAGCCATCCATCATGCCATATTATACACTGCAGTGATGCAAAAGTTCTATACCAATTAGAGAAAATAAATTCATAGTATTTTTCAAGCAGGGAAATACATCCAATAAGGACTTATAATAACATTTTAAACCATTAGTACTTTAATTCGTCAATTATTTCTCAAAGAATTAGGTAAAGTAGGCAAAAATCAAGTGATGATCGAGGTCCAATGAAATGTAAGGCTAACAAGAAAATCTAGCCAAGAAAATGAACATTTCAGTTACGTGAATGACTGTTTCTAATGTGATCATTTTTTGTAATTAAATCTATTTTCCTTTAACTAAGCATTAGGATAATACTGGGAAGTTGGACTACGTTGTCACAATACACGTTTTGTTCCTTAAAATAAAAATTAACTTAAAATAAGATGTGTGTTGAAAGCTGACATTTTCATGATAGTAGAAATATTTGGGGCTGGAGAGATGGTTCAGTGGTTAAGAGCACTGCCACTTTTCCAGAGGTGCTGAATTCAATTCCCAGTAACAACATGGTGGCTCACAACCTTCTGTAATGGGATCAGATTCCTTCTTCTGGTATTCATGAAGACAGAACACTCATATACATAAATGCATCCTTAAAAAAATATTCTTGTCATTTATTATTTATTTATTATTTCACTTGTTTTGCTATTTCCAGGACATGTCTACTGTGAATACAATATGGTTCTGGAGGAACAAAGTAAAAAGAATTTTCTTTTTTTTTTTTTTTTTTTTTTTTTTTTTTTTTTTTGGTTTTTCGAGACAGGGTTTCTCTGTAGCTTTAGAAGTTGTCCTGGAACTAGCTCTTGTAGACCAGGCTGGCCTCCAACTCACAGAGATTCACCTACCTCTGCCTCCCGAGTGCTGGGATTAAAGGCGTGAGCCACCAGCGCCCGGCAAAGAATTTTCTTAAGTGATGGAAGTTTGCTGTCTGTACTGTCTACCACAGCAGCGAGGATCCATATTTGGCCACTGAGTGGTTGCAGCACTGCTGGTGTGACTAATTAAACAGTTATTCCTGGCCTTTAAAAAGTAACGGTTGGACATCGAGTGCTAGGAAGTAAAAGATATTTCTGATCAGAGAACAGGGGAGGTAGAGAGAAACATTGTAATGTAGTTCTTTTATATAAACCACTAGAAGCCTTAGATATAATTGTACCTATTTGGGGGATGGGACCACTTATACTCAGAGTAAGTATTTTGCCCTAAGATGTTTGTTTGTTTGTTTGTTGTTTGGATGGTTGGTTTTTAAGCTGAAATGTGAATCTAGGTGAGGCACAGTGAAATCTCAATTTTTCTCTGATAATTTGGGTTGGTTGCTAACACAGCTAATACAAACAACGTTTCTATTGTTTGGCATTTTTATTGATTTGGTTTCTTGGTTTCCAGGACCTATTATTTATTCTATATATATTCTAGAATATAAATTACTGTCTGGAAGTTGTATTTTTTTTTTAATTTCCATGCTCTCCTATCCAACCTTCCTTTATCCCAATCCTCCTTTTTCCCCAAGTTCCCCCCATCCT
>NW_004949101.1:12245940-12259734 GCF_000317375.1 Microtus ochrogaster | reverse complement strand
AGAGATCAGGCCTCTGTGCTGGATGGGCCGGTTGCAAACAAGGTGCCTACCTGCTTGTTGCAGGCAGGCTATAGAAACAAAGGAACTCCCTCCCGCTTGGGTGCCCTGAGGATTCGGACCTAGTGCCCAAACAGGCTGGGCTGGTTGATGTTATGTGCCCCAAAGCTGGGTCTGGAAGTTGTATTTTGAAGAGACTATTATGAAGTGGCATGGGTGTGCAAGTGACAGAGCTCACAAGTACCAGGTTAGAGAGTATCACTTTTGTTTCTTCCTTCCTCCTTTCCTTTGTAAAAAAGATTTATTTTTTTTTTACGTGCATTGGTGTCTCTTCTGCATGTTTGTCTGTGTGAGGAACTCAGATCCTCTGGAAGATCAGCCAGTACTCTTAACCACTGAGTCATTGCTTCAGCCACTCTCTTTTGTTTCTTTTGGTGTGGACATTTAAGCTGATTTAAAGACTAAAAACTGATCTGAGAATGTAGCTCACTGATAAATAGTTTCCTGACATATGTATAACTATTAATTTGATTCCCCATACCAAAAGTGAGAAGATTGAGAGGTATTTTCCATTTATTTATTCAGTTGGATTGTCTATTCCCATCTCTGTATAAAGGGTTGCTTCTCTTGCTTTCTAATATTTATTTTTCAGAATTTTATATGTGAGTACTATACTTACATCATTTCTTTCCTCTCCTCCCTCCACCTCCTGCCATACCAACCCTCCTCAAATTTGTTGCCTCTTATTCTTGATTTTTGTTACATGTATACATATGAATTTGTAAATGCAACTTCCTGAGTTCATTGTCTGTTGTTTTTGTCTGTGTGTGTTTAGGGTCGAATATCCTCTTGGTTTTTTTTTTTTGTTTTGTTTTGTTTTACATTTATTTATTTATTCTTCCTATCATATACAAAATTCTGACTGCAGTTTCCCCACCCCAGCGCTCCCATCCTCTCCTCCCTGTCTCTCCCCTCTTCTCCCCTCTCCCCCAGATCTACTTCTCCTACTTGCCTCTGCTTCATTCCAGCAAAGAGCAGGTCTCCCAGGGATATCAACCAAACATGCCATAGGTTACAAGGTCCCAAAAGAGCAGGCAAGAGTCAGAGACATTTCCCGCTCCCACTGCTAGAAGTCCCACAAGAACACCAGGCTACACAATCATATATGCAGAGGGCCTAGGTCAGTCCCATGCAGGCTCTGTGATCGCCACACCATTATGAGCTCTGGATAGTTGTTCTGTGGGTCATGTCCTCTGGCTCCTACAGTCCTTCCTTCCCCTCTTCTTCAGGATTCCTGGAGCTCTGTCTAATGTTTGGCTGTGGGTCTCTGTTCTTGCTCCTATCAGTTGCTGTCATCTCCTATTTTGAGACTGTATTTCTCCACATTCAGAGATCTCCTGGGTTACAGAAATTCAGAGGCTCCAAACTGGTAGAAATGTTTGTTCAATTGAAGTCAGTCCCAAAGATTGGCATTGTGGCACAAGCCCATAAACCTTCTGCTCTGACAGAGGTAGAAAGAGGACACGTATGCGCGCATACACTGACAGAGAGAGACAGAGAAAGAGAGAGAGAGAGAGAGAGAGAGAGAGAGAGAGAGATTCAAAGGCATAACCTTTGAAAAAGGATCTCTTTGAGGAATTCCAAGGCTTGCTGCTCATATGTTTAGGAGCAATAAAGTTTTTTATTGGGGATCCTAGGAAATAAAGTTTTATTTTATTTTATTTCACTCTTTGGGAAACTTAGAAGCTAAGATTTGAGTATACTAAGCATATGCTCTACTGAGCCCTAAAAACTTCTGAAAAAGCTTGAATGGATGCTGGTGGGAATGCAAACTTGTGCAACCATTTTGGAAAGCAGTGTGACGGTTTCTCAGGAAATTCGGGATCAACCTACCCCTGGACCCAGCAATACCACTCTTGGGAATATACCCAAGAGATGCCCTATCATACAACAAAAGTATATGCTCAACTATGTTCATAGCAGCATTGTTTGTAATAGCCAGAACCTGGAAACAACCTAGATGCCCTTCAATGGAAGAATGGATGAAGAAAGTATGGAATATATACATATTAGAGTATTACTCAGCAGTAAAAAACAAGGACTTCTTGAATTTTGCATACAAATGGATGGAAATAGAAAACACTATCCTGAGTGAAGGTAAGCCAGACCCAAAAAGAGGAACATGGGATGTACTCACTCATATTTGGTTTCTAGCCATAATAAAAGGACATTGAGCCTATAATTCACGATCCTAGAGAAGCTAAATAAGAAGGTGAACGCAAAGAAAAACATATAGTCATCCTCCTGGATATTAACCTTCATCAGGCAATGAAAGGAGACAGAGACAGAGTCCCACATTGGAGCACCGGACTACAACCCCAAGGTCCAAACCAGGAGCAGAAGGAGAGAGAGCACGAGCAAGGAACTCAGGACTGCGAGGGGTACACCCACACACTGAGACAATGGGGATGTTCTATTGGGAACTCACCAAGGCCAGCTGGACTGGATCTGAAAAAGCCTGGGATAAAACTGGTCTCTCTGAACATAGCGGACAATGAGGACTACTGAGAACTCAAGAACAATGGCACTGGGTTTTGATCCTCCTGCAAGTACTGGCTTTGTGGGAGCCAAGGCTGTTTGGATGCTCACCTTACTAGACCTGGAAGGAGGTGGGAGGTCCTTGGACTTCCCACAGGGCAGGGAACCCTGATTGCTCTTTGCGCTGATGAGGGAGGGGGAATTGATTGGGGGAGGCGGAGAGAAATGGGAGGCGGTGGCGGGGAGGAGGCACAAATCTTTACTAAATAAATAAATAATTGAAAAAAAGCTTGAATGGATACAACTCAAAACTAAATCATGAGTAAAAGGACTTAAAAAAATCAGCAGAGGTGGTTGATCCTACCATATAATGAATGGAGACAAACCATTCTACAGTTTTTTTGCAGCTCATTTAGATGCTGAACTCCTTGGCAGACAAAGGTAGGGACAAAGAAACGTACGAGTTTAAAGTATGAATGAAACTGGGATAAATTCGGTTTGACAGCGACAGCCTTCCATATACCGCTCCAGGAAGACGTCCCTGAATGACATGAGAAGCACCTGCAGACTTGGCTTCTGTGGTGATGATAAGGATGAACTTCACCCTGAGACTTCGCTGCTAATTAGTGACTCCGGTGGTAATTACGTAGAGAGGAAAAGGCAATGGGAAACGGAAAATCAGCCTTCATCACTTAGCTTCTCAAACATCTCACCATGAAGTAATACTGGGTTACATCAGCGTACGAATGTTGTGAGAGAGGGAAGGGAAGACGGGAAATTTAATGTCTAAGCAGCTTGTATTTGTCATTATCTCACCAAAGTATGCACAAGGAATTTATATTTTAGAGTTCTCATGGTCCAAATTTTCTATTTGCATATCCTTATTTCCTTGTATTTCTTATGTTGTTGTATTCTTTAAACATTGTATAACAGGTCCCAATATTCTTTTTATTAAGTTATTCCTCTGTGTCTCTTAAAAATATAGACATCGAGTAGCAGAACCCCTCATTCACTGCAAGAAAGGAGTCCAGTTTAGCCATTTTGGAAGTTTGGCAGTTTCCTATAAAAGTAGCATTCTCTTAGCACATGAGCCCAAATAGTATTGCTTGCCTTCTTGGTGTCTAAAAACTGTCTACACGAAAGTCTTCATATTGATGCTCATAGCAGCTCTATTTATAATCAGCAAACCTTGGAAGTAACCCAGATGCCCTTTGGTACATGAATAGAGAAGCCTGTGGCATGCCAAAATAATGGAGAATTAGTCCAGCTTATTTGGGGCATTGAAGGATATGAAGAAAGCTTAAGCAAAAATGTCAATCTTAAATTACTATAACATGCATGTATCCAGCTGCCTGGGAAATGGAGCATGATGGAGTACGAAAGTCGGAGGTTGGTACCCAGAAGTCAGAATGGGACAAGCTATGTAGGTGGGGCTTGTAGCGGGTTTTCTTTTGGCCACTAACCAGCTGTCAATTCATGACATAGAGACTTATTAGTTATGAATGCCCGGTCTTATCTTATGCTTGTCCCCTTAGCTCTTATATCTTAATTTAACCTGCTTCTCTTCATCTGTATTTTGCCTCAGGACTTTTTACCTTTCTTTTGTTCTGTATGCCCTAGTCCATGTCTGTCTGTCTGGCAGCTGCCTGACCCTGGGCATCTCCCCCTCTTTCTCCTTTGTTCTCTCTTCTCTTCTCTCTCTCTCTCTCTCTCTCTCTCTCTCTCTCTCTCTCTCTTCTCTCTTTCTCCCTCTCTCTCTCCCCCTCTCTCTCGCCCCCCCTCTCTCGCCCCCCTCTCTCTGTCTCTCTCTCATTCCTCCTCACACTTATTCTCTCTTCCCACCAGCCTCACCTATCCCTCTACTGCCTAGCTATTGGCCTTTCAGCTTTTTATTAAGCCAATGAGTTGCCTTAGGCAAGTAAAGCAACACATCTTTACGTGTTAAACAAATGCAGGATAAACAAATGTAACACACCTTTAGATAATTGAACAAACGCAACATAAACAAATGTGGCACATCTTTACATAATTAAATGTAGCATAAACAGATGTAACATACCTTTACATAATTAAACGAATGCAGCATAAACAAATGTAAGGCATTCTTGTCTAGTTAGAGTAATATTTCACAACAGGAGCGTAAAGAATTTCACAGGCAGTTAAAATATGCTATAGCACTATACTGTTGTAATTCATACCGCTTTCTAAACCCCTTGAACATACAGCACCAAGAGCGACCCTTGATGTTTTGTGATCATGTGGTGTATAGGTTAATTGTGTCAAGTGCAGTTGACAATGGAGGAAGTTACTTATGTGAGGAAGAAGGAAAACGGGAAATGGCTGCTGTGCTTTCGGCTTTGACATGGACTTAAGTTAAGGCTCTAACATAATTCTAAGAATGTATTTATAGATCATGTAAGTACATACATAATTAAAACACATCTTTAGATCCTTTCAGTTAGAAGTATAAATAATAAATTATTTTCATTTTTCCAGTCTCAATTTCTATATTTCTGAACCCATTTGCTCCTCCTATTGTTACTGTCATCCTAGATAGATTCTAAAGCTTATTAACTACTTCCAGGTTAGTCAGGATAGGTTAAGTTAGTCTAAAGTACCAAGCATTAAAACCTCAGTGGCTAAGTGTGTCAAAGGCGTATGCTTCACCAAGTTTATGGGGTGACTAATAGCTCTCTGGGGCTGCATGTGTTCAAGTGATGACTCAAGAATGCGGTGGCCACAAATGGGACTTCTAAATAATAGTCTCTTCCTCTAAAGTTTAGTGACCATCATGGAAGAGGAGGTGTAAAGACTTTGCGCTCCGGAGGGAGGTTAATGGGCTCTAGGTGTGAAACCTTGCTTCGGGGACATATCAGTACCATCACACTCAAGACCCTCAGCAGCTCTGGTTACCTGCATAAGGCCTGAGCAAGATCAAGCCAATCAGCGTTCTAACATGACGGGGGAAGGGGCTCATGAGACCCACAACCCTAGCTGAGGAACTTCTACTTTAATGGTGTGGCCCTTGGAAAGTCAACTATGCTCCAGGGAATAACCCCGCCCCTGAACATTAATGCATAGGCAATATAAATTGGACTCACCAGGTTATTTAAAAGCAGGAAAGGGAGCAGAAGTGATGGCTTATTGACTGAGGTTTCTATTCTGCCTGGTTCCCACAATAGTTAAGTCCCAAAGAAATCATGCAGAGGCCTACATTAACTATAAACTGATTGGCGCATTAGCTCAGGCTTCTTATTAACTCTTATAACTTATATAGCCCATTATTAGCCATTATTTTTGTCTGTGTTAGTCATGTGGCTCAGAACCTTTTTCAGTGAGGCAGTCACATGTTGCTTCTTCTGTGGCAGGGCCAGAACTGCAGAGGAATGGGCTTCCTCCTTCACAGAATTCTCCTGTTCTCATTGACCTGCCTCTACTTCCTGTCTGGTTGTCCCGCCTATACTTCCTGAGTGGCTACTGGCCAATCAGCATTTATTTAAAATATAATTGACAAAATACAGACCATTGTCCCATACCAAATCTTCCCATTTTTCTGTCTTGGAATAGGGCTAAAAGAAATTCTCCAGCCTACCTTTGTCTTGTAGTGGTCAAAAGAACCTCTTTATCCTAGTCTTTTATGCTAGAGAAGGGTGTCATTCAAAGTTCAAGAAGCAGCTGAGTGCACAGACCTTATTGGTTTCTCTACTCAGCACTTAGCAATAGAGAACCCATTTTTCTCTGACCACACTCTGACTTGATTGTGTGTCCTTCATTCATGCCTATACAATGAAGTGACCACAAATCTCAAGAAAGCATGGTTTGGAGAACTTTCATTTAGCTGAATGTGGGAAGGTTCCTGGATGCTTGGGCACATTTAGAAGCAGCAAGGAAGTTACCTGTCTCTTCTTTTCCTGTCTCTCTCCATCTATACACTTTTGGATAGTGGTGGTCTCTGAAGCTGAGGACAGTTCTCAGATAACAACCAGCAAAGAGATGGGTACTTTAGTTCTACAACTGCTGGGAGCTAGGCTTTGCCTACCACTCAAAACTGTGAGCAAGAAAATGCATTCCCTCCAGATATCTGGAGTTTGCTGAAGGAAAAGCAGGCTGCAGGTAGCTTAATTTTAGGGAGATAAAACACAAATCAGACTTTTACCCACTACAACTTTAAAATACCAAGTTTGCATTGCCCAAGCCTGTGGTTTTTCATTACAGCAATAGCAGACATTTCATGCAAATACTGGATTTTCTCAGACAACAGTTTTAACAGGCATGCTTCTCCTTTGTGTATAGACTATTATCTTTCCAGACTTGAATGTGTTCATCCATCCTATGACTAATAAACTTTGGCAAAACAGTTGAGGATTTGAGGTGACATCCCTCTTCCAAGATCAATTTCTACATTAGTCAAAATCAGTTAGATTATCCTTTTGGTTATAAAATAATCAGGAATTTCAATGATGAGGTTTCTTACTCATGGAAAACCTGACATGGGCCAAAATGAATTCCAAGGCATCCCTCTTCCAAGAGATGACTCAGAGCCCCATCTGCTTGTACTTCATGACACTGTTGAATCTAATATACATCTTTTACAGGGCCACAACAGGGGGGATAAACACTGGAGAGTCTCCAAAGATTTTACTTTCTTAGCACAAAAATGAAACTTCTAACTTTTGTTCCGGGTTCACTGACCCAAATGAACACATAGCTCTGCTCAGCTACAAGACCCAGGGTTCTTCCTTTGCTTCCTAGCACAGTAAAGAGAGAATTTGATATGTGTATTACTAGTAGTATCTCTACAATCGTCATTTAAAAGAGTTCAGAGCTATCCAGTTTGCAGCTCCAGTATGTTCTAATTTAAACCTAGCTTAGAACAGGTCTTGCTTTCTGCCTTAGAGACTTGGAGGAAAGACTGCTATGGCTTAAATATGAGATGTCTACTCTGGTTCCTGTGTTGACAGTGAGATTCACTGGCGGTACTAGTTTGATAGGCTCTGGAAGGCTCAGTAGTAGGTCTAGCTAAAGGAAGTAAGTAAATGGGGGTGTGTCCTTGGGCTTGTATCTTGCCCCCAGTCCCGCCCCTTGTATTTTCTGACTGTCATAAAGCATGTAGCATCTGATTCATGCTCCCAGAATCATAGTGCTGTGTCTTTTCATAGACACAGAGCCAAAGACTACAGAGTAAAATCTCTGAACTATGAGCCAAAATGAATAATTCCTCGTGGCAGGTGGCTTTTCATCAGGTGTTTGTCAAGGCAACAGAAAAGCTTTTTGGTTGTTTCTTCTGGAAAGGAAGAGAAGTCTATGGTCTTTGTGAGGAATGTTTTCTTTGTCTCCTTCTGGTTCTGAATCCTTTGTCTTTCAGAGGTGATGAAGAATGGACGAAATGGAAATACAAATGTCTGCCTGGCAGCAGTAGAATGGGTCCCACTGTCCCCCGGTGTGAGAATGTTGCTGGTGGCCTCCTCCAGTCATCCTTCATTTGGTTGGTGGTTTGTTGTTTCTAAGATCCTAGTCCAGAGGATGCTTTGGAAAGCTGTAGTCTCTTCTGGTCTCTAGTTCATTCTATGGGGTGGTGACTGAATGCCTGAAGAAGTCATTTGGTTTGTTTCTTTCTCTACCCTTTATGCTTCCTCAAGCATGTGAATTGCTGCATCATTTTTTGGTGCCCTCCAATGCACCAAAAAAAATCTGTATTTTGCTTGCAGCCATCTTAAGCTCACAAGTTAAGTAAAATATTCACCTCTGTCCCCTCTGCAGGGTAAATTCCAGGCCTAGGAAATCAACCTGGTATCTTATCTCCTAGTGAGACCTACAGGCCCCAAGCTTTTAGAAACAATTAGCATTTCCTTTGTTAGTCAACAATCATAGACCCTCAGTATTTCCATATCAGCTAGGCAGGTCTCTAGACTTGAATTTCAGCAGACCTGACACTCTCCCCTCACTTGCCCGGTTTGCTATATAACAGCTTCTGAGAAGTAATAAAGCATGGCTTGATCAGAAATCCTGTCATGCTGTCATTTCTTATGTCTCTTGCCCTTCCATTCGTCTCCTCCAGGTTTATCAGGGACCCCCATTTGTATCCCTCTGGCCGGGATACTCCAAGGTCTCACAGAGCAGGCTATGGAGAAGGCTGACACCATCTCCTGACCTGGCTATGGTGCCATTACACCCTTCCCTGAGTGGTTGCCTATTTGTTCACCCTCCACCCCAAGTTCTTGTCAACAGTATCTATCTCCATATAAGAATCAGATAACACTGAACGTTCATCAATGTTCCCTAATACTGGGGCTACTTCTCAATCTTTCCCAAGAATGTCCTCCTTGGCCACCATTTCACTGCAGTGGCACAAATTAGATTGACAAGTTATGGCACCCAGTTGTCTCTAAACTAGATGCCTAATGAGACACCAGTCTTTCTCTGCCAAACAAGCCCTTGTCTCCAGGAACAGTTTTGCTCAGAGCATCTTCCTTTCGTGGTTATGGGATGAGACAAGCAGTCACCTCCTTTCTCTAACAAGCAGGCAGAAAAAGCCATGGCTGTCTTGACTAATTCAGCAATTGGAGATGACTGTGGTTTCCTTGCTTTTGGACTTCTTATAACCCTATGGGAAAATAAAGTGATCCTAAACAATCAATAAAAACTTGTTTTGATGCCACAGGGTCATAAAAATTCACTTTGTTATGGTGCCACCACTAAAACACCACAGAAGTCCAAAAGAGAATAAAATTAATGAGAACTGGAGGTGGTCGGAAAAGCATTCATTAGGACAGCTGGGGCCGAAGCAAAGATGTAACTGTTTACTTTATATGTCAATTTGACGTGGCCACTGATGTCCAGAAAGTCAGTCAAACATTCATTACTGTGGGTGTTTCTGGGTGAAATTAACATTGGGACTGATGAACTTTAACAAGAACAATGACTCTTTGTGGGTCTCTAAAAGACCAACTTTGAGACTGGAAGTTTCGTCAGCCACTCTTCTTCTGCACAAGGTCTCGTTTGGACTGAAAAATTCCTTTTGTTTATCTGCACCTCCAGTTGCTGACTGCAGATCCTGGGGCTCCTCACCTCCATAATCACATGAGAGAATTCCTTGTAATTTACCCCTCTGTCTCTTGTCATGTTTTCCCGGAGCCCCCTGACTAATATAACATTCCCCTCACTGAATCCTCAAACTACCAGCTAAGACAGTGATTGGTCTATTCACATTTATACGTGAGTATCTTGAGATTCAGGTCACTTGGATAGAAAGATCTCAAGTGAACTTCCTGCCCAGTAGACCCTTGTTATATAAAAGACAAAAGAAAGATTTGAAGTCTGTGAAGTGGGGAGCAGTCCCCTGAAAGACTTAAAAGGAATGGGAAGGCGTGGCCGAGGTGTTTGTTGTTGGTGGGCAGGAGCAATGGTGTTGAGGAATGAACCACAGATCTCAACAAACTTATACAAGAATGTATAAGGAAAGGGCTGGGGTAAAGGGAAGAAAAAAGGACTGGGGTAAAGGGAAGGAAGTGTGGTTGACCAAAAGGAACATGGGGAAAAAAGGATGAACAGGCGGGCAGAGCTTATGTTACGAGTTGTATTGGGGGAAGGTAGTGAATAGGAAAAGGAAGGGAGAGAGGGGAGAATAAGAGAGACAAAAAGAGAAACAGAGAGAGAAAGAGAAGAAGCAGGAAATGTCCCACTTGTCCCTTCAGAGCAAGGGGGCAGAACTTACTTAAAAGGGAAAGGGGGACGGGAGATGGGGACCAGAAGGAGGCAGAGCTTGCTTACAACACTAGACATAAGGTATGGTTGCAGGGCCCCTGGTAGGTGTGAGCTTGAAAGCTGTGGCTGCCAGGGGGTCAGTGTAAAGGTGGAATCCTAACCCAATTATTCAAGGATTCTAGGTTAATGCCCTTCCTGTGGTCCTATAAACCTCATCACGGTGCTAACCTTTGTGAGTGGAAGAGTCACTTCTGCATTAGAATTACAAGAAGAAAAACCCAGGAAAGCATATATATATATATATTTTAAAGTTTCTCTTGAAGATAATATCTTGTTGAGGTCTCTTCCCTACAGCTCCTGTGGAGCTCAGCATTGTTTTGAGCATCTAAAAAAGCACCAGTATCTAATAAAGGATCGAATTTTTCTTAACCAAACTATGAGGAAACTGAAGTCGAAAGAAACCACATGCGGGTTCTCACCTAGATTAGCAGACCCGCACCTGGAAAGCACTGTTGAAGTAGTGAGGCCTCATCTGCTGCTGCATCTAATTTCACTTACCTCCTTTCTGCTTCTATTTAGTTTTCTAAATTTAGCCGGGAGGCTGAGTCAACCAGCCATAATGCCCATAATCAGCTGGGCCTGGATCACTGAGAAAGTACTGCTGCGCCCTCATGAAAATGACATTAAAGTCGGTAGAAGAAAAACGTGGTCAAAGCCAGAAACCTGATGAAACTAACATCATGCTTCCTTGGAAAGCACCAAGGCAGCGTTAGAAGATAGTGAGATCCCAGGTACTAGCTGTCCTGATAGCATCTGCATGAGACGCTTCAGGACAAGAAAATGGCTGAGCTTCTGCAGTGCCTGGTTGGAACCCAGTACCTTTCACACAGCAGGGACGTGCTCTATTGCTGGGCTGCGGGCTGGCCCCTACAACCACCATAAAGAAACATCACAGAGGCTACTATGTTCTGAATGGGACTGAAGAGAAGTTAAAAAGAAAACCATTTCTGCACACTATTAGCAGCAGCAAAGAAACAGTTTGCCTTGAGATCCTCAGTGGTCTGCATGGTAATGACCCGAACCACTGTTGCTTCTTGCTTCAAAAATGATGAACACATCTCTCTCTTCAAGGTGCCGCAGGGTCAGTCCCAGTTGCAATCACTTTATTTCTGCGCTCTCTCTCTCTCTCTCTCTCTCTCTCTCTCTCTCTCTCTCTCTCTCTCTCTCTTACACAGCGTGTGGGTGTGTCCAGAGGTTGACTCCCGGTGTCTTTCACTGAACCTGAATTTCACCAGCTTATTAGACTGACTGGTCAGAGAGTGGCTGGGATTCTCCAATTCCCAGTGCTGGGTTTATAGGCACATGGTGTAGTTGGCATTTACTTTGGGTTGCCAACCAGCTACAAAATAAAGACATGAAGACTTATCATTAATTATGAATGCATGGCCTTAGCTTAGACTTGTTCCACTTGCTCTTTTAACTTAATTTAACCTGTTTCCATTCATCTATGTTTTGTCTCGGGGATTTTTATTTTTCTTTTATTCTCAATGTCCTACTTTCCTGCTTCCTCTACATCTGGCTGGCTAGCCCCTCAGGTCTCCCTGGCATCTCCTTTTCTTTCTTCCTTGAGCCTAAATTCCTCCTCCTACTTACTCCCACTGCCCTAGAAGTTCCGCCTATACCTTCTGCCTTGCTATTGACTGTTCAATATTTTGTTATACTAATTATGTACCTTAGCCAGGCAAGGTAAAACAGTAACATATTTTTACATAGTCAAACAAATGCAATACATCTTTGCATTATTAAATAAGATTCCAAACATTTCCCCATTTTGTCTAAATAATAGAAAGGTTTTAGCTTTAACATAGTAAGACTATATACAATAAAAACAATTATCAAGTAAGAATTACATTTACAATATGCAGTTCACTTGAATTTGACAAAATCAGAGAAAAATATGCCATTATCTATCCTATTTTTGAGAGTTCAAAGTTGTGTACCTAATTTACTTTCTGCCCTAACTTGTATTACCAACCCAAAATTATCTTTTTAGACCTCAAAATACTTTCTAAGATACACAGCTAAGCTTTTATGTCTCTCAATCATATACATCTTATATCTCTTTTGTAAGTTTCTTTTCTGAATTTGGTAATAAGGAAGACTATAGCTATAACTCTCTTGCCTTCAACTTCATCAGAAACACAAGAAGGATATAATATTGCCTGAATAAACAAACAGGAAGTGCAGAGCAAGCAACTTTCAAAACTATAGAAATGACAAAAGCAACTGACTGCCTGGAAGGTCACTCAAGATTCCTCTGCAATGTTGGGGCATCCACCTTTGGACTGTGGGCCTAGAATATCTGACAGACTTTTCTGTGAAGCAGAAATTTTGAAGGACTATCCTGCCTTTTTTTGGCAAAATTTGGCAGTCCTTTTCCTTTGTGTCCTGCTACAGTATACAGCCTAGGTTTACCAAAATGAAAGCAAATTCCCGGAGGTTCCTCAATGCCCATTTTTCTTTTATGAAGTATAATTGTGCTTCCAGGAGCAGATATGTCTCAGTGTCATGAAAAGCCTTAGGTTATCAACCATCTTAAATGTGATATTCTTAGGTCTCTGAAGGGTTTGAAAATCACCTATATAAAATATATCTCTGTTTAACATTGAAAATATACCTAACATAACTACAAGTTTGATTATTATAGATAACTAAATACTAACCTCTATTTTTTTAATTATACATTGCAATTTAAAATAATCTGCATAGGTACAATACCTTAAAAAAAGAATAGCAACAAATATATGGTAAAAAATAATCTTAAATTTGTATCAAAATACAAAGATCTATATCATTGTAAAATATTTGAGATGAATAGTTGTCTTATATCCTACATTTTTATATCCCCACTAAATGATAACAAACACCCATAACCCACCAAATGACCAAAAACCACCTGCCCAACCTCTTGAGAATATGGGCATTGTGTTCCTCTAGACCGTTTCTTATTGTCTGGGGCAATGGCATGCCCAGGGAACCCTGAGAAAATTGAGATAATGGTCAAGTCCTAAAAAAAAACTAGCTGTAATATTTGTTTCCAGGCTCTGTATGATGGGAAAGTATGAGACTTATCTGAAGTTCTGGATAGAATAGTCTGTGAGGCTATACCATCTCAGCTAGCAATCCTGAAGTTGTTCTCAATGTAGAACTCTGAGGAAACTGCAACAGAAGCACCCTGAAAGACTGGGTCACCTGGGCCACCCATTTTCATTAATGCCTGGTTCCCTTCTGCTGAAAGCACACAAATTTTCAAAAGTATCAATGCATACCTGCATTAGCACAAATATGAACTGTGCACTGTACACAAGCCAACCAAAGATGATTTTTTTATTTTAAGTCTGAGCAGGTAAAAGTTGTCCCCCAACTTTATAAGTTTGTTTGCACTGTTTGACCAAACCTTTATCCATGCTGTATGAAAAGATGGCATGAATAATAAGTCATGAAGATTCTGTAACTAACAAGATTTATCATGTCTCAAGATTTATATAGTCTTAG
>NW_004949101.1:12240772-12245840 GCF_000317375.1 Microtus ochrogaster | reverse complement strand
TTGTAGTTTTCCTAGGTTTATTTTTTATGTCTGTAGCCAAGATTTTCAGGGGATCTCCTCCAATTAAATCTGGTCTCTATTAATTTTGAAGAAAACCACAGACTTTCATTTCCTGTGGAAATAAAACCATAACTGTAATGGATTTTTAAAAATGTTGTGGATCCCTGAGTAGCTGCAGTGGCAGAAATGCTGCAGTTCTCCCTAGTGGTGGCAGGCAGCAAGTCATGTGGTGGCAGGCAGAAGGCAGTCAGTCCCAAGAGCAGGGACTGCACATGAGATCACACAGAAGGTCTCCGAAGGTGGCTGGTCCTGGTGGTGAGCCATGTGGTGGCAAGCAAGAGACAGACAGATAGGCACACCATGCAGAGTGAGGTTGGATATTTACTTGGTGGTTATGGAAGGGAGGGGAGAAGGGGAGAGAGATGGAGAGAAGAGAGAGAGGAAAGAGAAGGGAGAGACAGAAGCTGCCTCTCCGAGAGGGAGCCAGAAAAGAGAGAGAATTCAGGCTGGAAGCTGAAGATCAGCCTGTCTCAGCAGATGGGGGAGGGAGTGGGTAAGACTTATCTCTTAAAGAGACAGAACAACCATCACAATAACCTCTTCTCCAATGATATACATTTTCTGAATTCCATTTTAAAATTAAGATATCGCTAAAGTATACTGCTCACAAACCCCATTTAATTGCTCTGTAGCAGGATCTCTTGAAAGATTCAGAGCTGCTTGTGCCACAAGTATGAACCAGGATGCTGTCTCTTAAAAAAGCCACATCTCTGCTTGTGGCCAGTCTTTTTCACTATCTGAAAAAGTGTAGCTACCAAGAAGCTTCAATGACTCCCGTTTTTGTGTGTCTAGAAGCCCCCTTTTTTAAAAAGCTGTTTTAGGTTTTATGTGGATGTACATTATTAAACATTGGGCACCATTATGTAAATGGAGACTGCTTTTGTTTTCCAGCCAGACCAGAATAATCACACAGAAACTATATTAATTATAACACTGTTTGGCCAATGGCTTAGGTATATTCCTAGCTAGCTCTTACATCTTAAATGAACCCATTTCTATTATTTCATATTTTACCATGAGGCCCATGGTTTATTACTTTACATTTTACTTCTTGGGCAGCTACAGGGACTCTACCTTCTTTCTCCTTGCATTCAGCTTAGTTTTCCCTCCTAGCTATATTCTGCCCTGCCATAGGCCAAAGCAGCTTCTTTATTAACCAATGATAATAAAACATATTCACAGCATACAGAAGGGAATACCACATCAGCACATAAGAAAATGGCAGTTTATGAAGGTAAAGGAAGAAACCCTGTGTTAATATGAGGTGTTTAATTTTAATTGGACAGGTTAATTAGGTGAGTCAAAGGGGCCTTATCTGCATGCTTTTTGTTCGTTTGTTTGTTTATGTGTGTGTTGCATACATGTGCTTGAGGTTAGGGATATCTTCTGTAGTTAGAGTTATAAGCAGTTATAAACTTCCTGCTGGAAACTGAACTCTGGTCCTCTGCAAGAACAATACATCTTAACCACTGAACCATCTCTCCAGATCCCAAAGGAGGCTTTTAATTGCTGGATTTCAATACTTGGATAGATGGACCTTGGTAGTCAGCCTCAGGAGGAAGAAGTGGCCTCAGGAAGGGAATAGACCTTGGTGGCTAGCTACAGGAATGTGATCTAACGGTTTTTAGCATGGCAGAGAGTATGGGAGAGAAGGGCAAGGCCTGCCCAGGGTCATGCTCACTATGCTTGAGCTGGCCAGAATCCCTTCAGGAAATATCTGTTAAATATTTCCTAGGCATACTGGTTGATAGTAAATACTGTTAGATCTATTGTAAATATGAAATTTAAAATAAAAACCCTGGAAGCAAGGCATAGAGGATTATGACCATAATCCTAGCACTTCAGAATCCGAGGCAGGTAAATTTCCATCAGTTTAAAGCCAGTCTGGAATACAGAATGGGATTCTGACTAAAAATGCCAGACAGAGGCTGGAGAGATGGCTCAGTTGTTAAAAGTATGTACTGTTCTTAGAAAGCACCAGGGTTTGGTTCCCAGCAGCCAGGTGAGGTGGCTTACAACCACCTGTAAATCCAGCTCTAGAAGATTTGACTTCTCCTGAATCCTACAGATACTATATTCATAGATACAAACACTCAAATAAATATAAATATGCAATTAAAGAGAAAATAAAAATAAAATCTTTTAAAACAAACAAACAAACAAACAAAATTACCCTTGCTGTTAAATATTTCTATAGAGGTTACCTCAAAGGTAATCCTGTGAAAACATTGATTTAAAAAATTCAATTGTCTTTTAGGTAAAACCTATCAGAGCAACTTCAGACTTCTTCCAGCAGTATGACATGCCGGCAGCAATGCATAAAATGACCCTAAGCAATAAAGGGAAGTAAAAACAAGCTTACAGAAAGCTGAACAATCATCTATACATATAGTAAACATACAGACTTCTTGACATAAAATCTTTAAGGAATATGGATCTCATCATCCCTCTAAAAAGAAATTATTCTAGAGGCAGATGTCAACAAACCGAGATATGAATGGAGAAAATACAATTAATGGGCCATTGCTGAAACCATTTAACTATAAGGCTTAGATTAATTCAAATGCCAATCAAAGTTGCAACACGAAGGAGTAATAGAAATAGCATTGGGGAAAAGAGGAGGTTGCAGGAAACAGTACAGATACACAGTATAGTAGGTTTTATGCCATGGAGCAATGTTAAAGACAGTATTTATAAGCCCAGGAAGGCAAGTCAAAAAATTGGAGAGGTATCTAAAATGTCAAAGGTTGATGCCGAAAATAATGACATGAGCGACTAGAATATTGTATGGTGAAGGAGAAGAAGGGAAGTGAGAAAGAAATGAAAACACTTTGTAACATTAGCATGACCATATTTAATGAAGAATATTCAGATAAACATAGGGAATGACAGGAATCTAAAATCCAGAAGAATTTTCTATGTCCCTAGGTCTAGCCACTTAAGAGGCTAAGGAAAGAGACTCATCTGAGCCCACAAGTTCAGGACTCGGCTGGGCATCATAGCAATGTCCTCTCAAAAGATACGTTTTGTGACTTGGAGAGATGGCTCAGTGGCTAAGAGCACTTGTTGTTCTTGCAAAGGACCTGGGCTTGTTTCCCGATACCCATTCTGTGAATACTGTGGTTCACCACCACCACCAACTCCAGTTCCAGGGTGTCTCATGCTTTCTTCTGACCTCTGAGGGCACCAGGCAGGCATGTGGTATCCATACCCATACACATAAAATAAAATAAATCCAAAAAATGTTAAAAGTCAATTTTTGTGGATGTATACGTGTATACATTTGTGTGTGTGTGTGTGTGTGTGTGTGTGTGTGTGTGTGTGTATGTTTGTGTGTGGCAGGTTGATACTGGATGTCTTTGTGGATTACTGTTCACTTTTTTTAAAAAATAGCTCTAATTCACCCAGCTGGCCAACAAGACCCTGTCTCTGTCTCCCTGGCACTGGCATTGCATGTATGAACTGACACAATGCCACACCTCACTTTTTTTCTTTTCACTGAGTCCTGAGGTTGAACTAGGTCTTCATGCTTCTACAGCCAGCACTGTACCAAATGACCCTTCTTTCCAGCCCCAAATTCATTAAGTCATTAATAATGTCACATGCATGCAGTAGAAAGGATTAGGGCTGGTCTATATGCATAGATATAGCTTGAAAATAGATCAGATTCCGCTGGGCAGTGATGGTGCACATCTTTAATCCCAGCACTAGGGAGGCAGAGGCAGGTGGATCTCTGTGAGTTCGAGGCTAGCCTGGTCTACATAGTGAGTTCCAGGACAGGCTCCAAAGCTACGGAGAGACAGTGTCTTGAAAAATAAAAAACCAAAATAGATCAACTTTAAAGGGAGTGCATTCGTTGCTTTTGCATAACTGTGACCAGAGTCTCTTAGAGAATAACTTCAAGGCTGCAGAATTCACTTTGTTTCCTGGTTTCAAAAGGTTCTGTCTGTGATCATTGGAGTATCATGGTGACCGGAGAGAATGGAAGATAGCAGTTCACCTCATGGCAAACAGAAGGACAGAAAGGACAAGGTACCAGCAACAAGGAAAACCATCAGAGGTGTTCCTCTGGAGACCGACTTCTTCCAGGGAGGCCTCATCTCCAAAAAGCTTCACCACATCCCGAAATAGTGCCATCAGTTGGGGACCTTTAGTACATGTGCCTGTGGAGGGCATTTCATAGCCAAAGTGTAATGAAAAAGGAAGGAAGAAAAGAGAGTGTCAATGTGTGAGTTTGTCTGCATTCATTGGAACAGACTCACAGGCAGGCTGACTAAGACACCGGCACACAGTAATTTTCTTGTAGTATATGAATGCTTGGAGGGGAACAGTCCTTTAAAATTTGTATCTTTACCACAACTTATCAACTTTAAAATATAGGCTGTTTTTTTCTTTTGCTGCAAAAAAGAAAAAAAAATCCAACAACTAAGATCCCGATTTTGCAGGGCCGAGTTTTACACTCTTTTGAGGTGAGACAGACAAATGGGTACCTGTAAAACCATGAGGCAAGTGCTATAAAGCAAGAATGTGCTCGGGCTGTAAGGAAACATCAGAGGCTTAATTCCACCTTAAAGGGCTGGAGAAGCTATGTTCTGAATGGCCAGGATGATTTAAGGGGTATTTAAGAAACAGTGCAATCAATACTACTTAATGACTGAGTCAGGGTATAATGTGTGGCTGCCGAAGTTAAAAGTGACTTGCTGGGCCGGGCGATGGTGGCACACGCCTTTAATCCCAGCACTCAGGAGGCGGAGGCAGGAGGATCTCTGTGAGTTCGAGGCCAGCCTGGTCTACAAGAGCCAGTCCCAGGACAGGCTCCAAAGCTGCAGAAAAACCCTGTCTTGAAAAACAAAAACAAAAGCAAACAAACAAAAAAAGACTTGCTGGTTCTCAGCCAGCCACTCAGAAGATTCCAAAACCAGTATTTATTTTCTTCCTTCCTTCCTTCCTTCCTTCCTTCCTTCCTTCCTTCCTTCCTTCCTTCCTTCCTTCCTTCCTCTCTCTCTCT
>NW_004949101.1:12239012-12240672 GCF_000317375.1 Microtus ochrogaster | reverse complement strand
CTCTCTCTCTCTCTCTCTCTCTCTCTCTCTCTCTTTCTTTCTTTCTTTCTTTCTTTCTCTCAGTAAACATTTCTTATGCCCTCACTCTACCCCCGGTGCTGTGCAGAACTTGGAAATTCCAAGTACGTGAGCAATGTCCCCTGCCCTTGAGAAGACACATTCTAATACTGTGGTATGGTAGAGGGCAATGATGATCCTGACTGTTCTAGAAAGAGGGTTTATCTCATCAATTTCTACTCATGATGGGAAATCATATATGTAAAATTAATAAAATAAAATACTATCATTTTTACTTTGGCCTACACTTAAACCCTGAACCCAAATCAGCAACTTTCTTTGGGAAACACGGTGTAGGTACATGCAAGCCAAGGCGGGAATGGGCTTCTGCCTTTGGTACTGTCTCTGGCATCTCTGCTGTTGTTAGAAGTTCAGCAGAAAGGAGGCCCTTTATGAAGCAGTCAACGGAGACTCTAATTTCTGATTTTATCATCTGCATTTTCAAAAGACCTATTTATTTTTACATTTATTTTATGTGTCGGAGCCTGCATGTATGTAAGTGCAATGCCAGCATGCATGGGGCTTGCAGGGGCCAGAAGAGAGCAATGATCCCCTGAAACTGGTCGCAAGCTACCGAGTGGTTCCTGGAAACAAAATCCAGATCCTCTGCAAGAGCAGCAGTGCTCTTAACCCCTCAGCCATCTTGCCAGCCCCTTGACATTAGAGAGAAGAGCGAAAGCACAAACGTTGCACAGGCCTCTTGTTGCTTATTACTTGTCTACCTAGTGACTTCAAAGAAGGGAAAATATCTGAGAGGAAAATGATGGCTGTACCCAGTTTCTACAAAGTTCCTTCCTCTATGATTTTCTAAGAATTGGAAAGATGTAAGCCTTCTTTGCAGTTGGCTTGGCCCAAGGCTTAGTAAGGAAGCATCTCTGACAACATTTGCTCCATTTCTTTGGTGTCTCTTGTACAGTGAGACACTTGTCCCACTAACATGGCATCCTGCGTGTTAGAACCTCAGGTGTGTTGCAAGCATTCTAACTGACAAAACGTGGAGCCAGATACAGGGTAAAGATCACAGCGACAAATGAGCAAGTCACAGTCAACTCTGAACTTGCTAACTACACAGCTGAAAAACGGGCTGAGCTTCTGTCCCCTCCTACCTTATATTCCTCTCTCCACCCAGTCCTACCACTTCCTGTCTGTCTGTATATTCCTCCAGACCCCTAGGGTTAACTAGTGGCTAGATGTGCCCTCTGATCTCCAAGCTAACTTTGTTAGAGCACAAACAAAATATCACCATATGGGTAATTCTCAGAAGCTCTGTAGCTTCTTCCTTAGTTAAAAGTTAGAGATTGTGTCCACCCATCTTAAAATAGTAGGAAAGTGTACTTAAGGAGGCATAACCTACAAGCAAGATTTGTTTTCTTTTAAATCATGAGTTTAAAAATTATAGACCAGCAGGGTATGGTGGTACCCGCTTTTAATCTCAGCACTCAGGAGGCAGAGGCAGACAAATTTCTGTAAGTTTTAGGTCATTCTGGTCTACAGAATAAGCAGGACAGCCCGGGCTACATACAGAAGAAAATATTATAGGCTATATAGAATTTTGTTGCTATTCCATTGGTCTTGTGTTCTGTTTTTTTTTTTTTTTTTTTTT
>NW_004949101.1:12234029-12238912 GCF_000317375.1 Microtus ochrogaster | reverse complement strand
TTTTTTTTTTTTTTTTTTTGCTTGTTTGTTTGTTTTAATTTGTTGAACAGCCAAGCTTACAACTTCTGACCCGAAAGGCCTTGGCTAGGCAGGCCGCCAGGGCAGGTAGCACAGCCTCTCTGAACTGGCCAGTGTTGACCAGACTGAATGATCAATTTTGACTTGTGCCTTGGAATGATTGGATCATAGAGTCCTCTCTACCCACTTCTCTAGCCACAGTAGAAGCAAAGTTGTAAAAATGAGTTGGTTTTCATCTTGGTCAGCATGAATCACAATGGCAAAATTGACTGTAGAAGGAAGGTCAACGTTATTTTTTGAGGGGGTGAAATTTTTGGCTTCCTGAAGCAGAAAGGAATGATAAATGTAAGAGACGCGTAGCTGGGCTGTAATTCCATCCACACGGAGCCAGGATGGAAGGAAAGAAAGGAACATCCAGTCTTGTGGAGGGTTCAGTTGGTATTTATGGTGTAAGGTAATGCACTGTGCTAACCTCATTTCAGCACAACTGAAGCAGCAGGGGGTGGAATGTTGTATTTACAAAAATGTTCCGGTCACATGTGAAGAAGGGAGAGAAATATGAAATCATACAAGTAGACCAACAGCACTGGCAGGCTCATTAAGCAATGCATATAACTATCCACATGGTCACATTTCATTTTACGTTATAGGCACCAGGTAAGTAGGGATAGCACACTCATTTGTAAGTCATATCCTGCCCCAAACTGCTGCTGTGTCCTTTTGAGGCTTTCTAATTTTTAATCCCTGTAACACACATCTCTCATATATCAAGGGAATGATTACAAATATTCTGACATTGATCTGCTGGCCTATTTTTTAAAAAAAATGCCTTATATCTTATCCAGGAATATGCCACCATCTTATTTGTTCTTTTTGAATAAACTATGGAGTAGTTTACCACTTCATCCTTCCAGAACAATATATGAACAGAAGGATTAAGCCTAGCATACTAGACTGTCCTGGAAACAGAGAAGTAGTGCATTAATTGGCTAGTGGCACCTTGCATGAACCAGTTTTGTTTGTTTGTTTTTAATTTGTTGGATTTTTGAGACAGGGTCTTTCTGTGTAGTCCTGGCTGTCCTGGAACTTGTTTTAGAGACCAGGCTGGCCTTGAACTCACAGTGATTCACTTGTTTCTGCCTCTCTTGAGTGCTGGGATAAAAGGCATGTACCACTATTGCCCTGTTTGGGCAGTGTTCCCCCCCCCCCCGAGTTCTTTTTCACTTCCACAATAAATTGGATAAATTAATTTTATTATAGTCACACAATGATGCCAGACTGTAAACATGAGGAAACTCTGGACAGAAGCTGCAACAGGGATGAACCTCACAGACATAATGATGAATGAAAACTACCAGCCACATTCTTCTTGGTTAGCTTGACAGGAAATTCGGAAGCAACTCGCTGGTACTGGGATGGGGTGGCCTGCATTAGAGTGGTGGGGTCAGTAGGTACTCCCAGAAAGAGGAGTGACTAAAACAGAATCTGGAGGACTTTCCATACTCTGTATCTTGATCCAGGTGTGATGACGGTCACGTGGGTGATTATACAAGTGAAAATTCCTTGGCTCCCATTTGATTTACACTCCCTGAACAGCAAACACCAGCATCCACCATCATCACCACCTTCACGATTTATTTAAGACTCCAACAGTATCATCATGCCCTCAGCTCCGCTCACACAGAAAATTCCACTCTTAAATAAATCATTTGGAATAGAATTAAACCGTCATTTCTGCTTTTCTTTTCTTTGTAATCTCCATTTAAACACCAGCAACTGATATAACAGAAAATTAGGGCTTTAAAAAAAAAAAACCAATGGCTAGTATACAGTACACAAATCCAACCCTTGAACCCATTTTCTTTCTAACCATTTTCTCAGTGTCTCCAAGTTGTTGTCATTCTCCAGCACACAATGAACCAACACACAGGGTTAGGGAGGGAGACCCTAGGGCCATGACACCTCCTGTCTGGCCTGTCTGGTAGTCGCCCACTTTTCAAAGAGGCATGTTTCTAATTAAGGCAAATGGGACAAATGGACCACTGGTCTTCATTCCAAAGGACAGCATGTAAAGAGCTAGGTAGGAGCCTTGATTAATGGGCCGCTTTAGACTAGGCTAAGAGATGAGCTGCTCTTTGCCCTTCCTCTAGAGAGTGTGGTCTTTTGCTATGGTCCAGAGTGTCAACGTCAAGTTTCCCACCATAGCTCTTCCTCTTCCATATTTCACAAGAACAAGACTTTAAAATAAACTAGGCAGGGGACTGTTTGCATTATGGGTGAGCTCCCCCCCCCCTTTCCTCTGCCTAATAATCATCTGCATAACATTGATGTGGCTAGGGAATTGGGACTATAGTGTCTGTAGGTGAGAGGTGTTCTGGAACCCATGTTCCAGGGAAAGCCTTCACAGTGGGTGCCGGCATCCTTGCGCGCTACACACCTCTCTCTTCTTGCAGCCTGGGAGCCTGTAGGGCACAAAAAGGCCTTCGAAAAACATGTCTAAGAAGCCATTACGAGGAGGAGAAAGGAGCCTCAGTGCAATCATACTGCATTTAAGATTTAGAAAACTCCACTGTTTATATAGCTCTGAGTAGAGGGTGAGAATAAGCTTAATATTAGCGTGAGCACTCGATGTAACAGAAGACTACCTTATGTTTTTTACACGTATGCAAAATGAAATGTTTAGTCTGTAAAACTCGGTGTGAACTCTAGGGTAGAGGCTTGTTTTTATAGAAATTGGTACATGTGGTGGACATCTTTGCGAGGGCCATCGTATTTCTTACAAGCTCCTATCACAAAATGCAGTGTATTTCCCACGGTTTGTGTTTGGATAGGAAGTTGTTTAGTTTCTTTGTTCCATAAAATGTATGAAGTACTGTCTTGAATTAGGACTAGCTTTCCTTGCTGTTGGAGGGGATGGCTTGCTATGTGGAAGCCATGCAGAAGCACCCTGTCATCTCACACACGTGTGACTGCAGGATGGAACTGCTTGGCTCATTCTCGTCCCAGAAGCTCACCCATGGAAAGGTGAGCACTAATTGTTTTAAGCTACTATGTGTTGGCGGTTTTGTTAGCCATCCAAGACTAATTGGCTACATTTGAGTGCTTTATGTGCTAAGTTCTACTATTAAGAACTGTCAGTCACACAAATGGTAGCTTCTCGCACACCTTTCTGCAGATAATACTTGAGGAATATAGGGTATACAAAGGAAGACTTGAGGAACTGGGCTGGAGTTTAACTGCATCTTTTATTGGCTGTGCAACCTGGGGCAAATGGTTTACCCTTTCTGAGCCATAGTTTTTCACACATAGGGAGAACACGCCTGCAGTGCTGCCCTAACCCCTTACTAGTCAGTCTCAGTTTAAGTTCACCAATATTAGAAGGAGTCGTCAGAAACGCAGAGCACCAGGTTTTTCTCCCGTCATGTCCTACCCACTGGACCCCCAGAAGCACTGACATGGGCCCAAACCAACACATCTTCAAGACCCCTGGCCAGCCAAGTACCAGCTTTCTCTGGGATCTTTTGTGTTTTTTTAACCTTACAGGAAAAACTGGTCTAGGATTGCGAATGTTTCTCCTCAGTTCTGTCACAGGCAGCTGGCTCAGTGCTCAGAAACCCTTCTCAAAGCTCACTTAAAACCGAAGCCTTGCGGTTAGCTCAGTGGCTCTCAGCCCATCTCCCTTAAGGTAGCAAACTGTTTTTTCTTTTTTGTTTTGAGACAAGGATCACGCTGGCCTTGAACCCACGATATAGTCTAGGCTGCTGTCAAAACCCATACCAACTGGGATTACAGGCATGTGCCATCACACTAGTTGATCAACTTCCGATGGTTAGTCCCCTTTTACTCCTGAGAGAAATTGCCAGAGAGAATCAGCGGAACGACTGTTTTGCATTTTTAACGGCTTGTGCCACAGTGCCTGGTCTGCCCCTTGCCCTAATAGCCTGCCCCTCTCCTCATTTCTTAAGCTACCCTTCAAGCCAAGCCTTTTCCTCTTGACCCGCCAGACCAGCTCAGGCAGCTGAGCATGCCCAGTTCAGCCTGGAGCATGGGCCCCAGTCCCCAGTGCGCAGGTGCCACGTCTCCGGGTTTTGGTGGCCGCCGTCAGGCGGGAGGGGTGGGGGAAGGAAGCTAGAGAGTCCTCGGTTGGAGGAAGCCCTCGGGGAGTTCCGGAGCTGCTCGGATAGGGTCTTCACAAAGGGTGTCCCTGGAAACACACTGCCAGACCGCCTGAGCAGGACTTGGGACATCCGGGTGTCGGTTGCAGGGCCAGGGCGAACTGGGAGAGCTGGCTGGAGCGGCCCCCAGCATCCCTGGGACCAAAGTCTGGGTGTGGAGTGGGGTGCACATCTTAGGATCACTTGGGGGAAGACTTTGGAAATCACTTTTTCTCTGGCTCAGTGTAAGCGTGTTGTAGTACTTCCTCCGGCAGATTGTTTCTCGGGCTCAGTGAATAAAATGCCTATTTCTCGCAGTGCCTGCTGCAGTGTACACGCTCTCCGTGTTTGTTCAATGTAACATAGACGAAAGCGCAGTTCCCGCTCCCGGCTCTGGCTGGCCCGCGCCCCCTCCTCCCGGGCAGGGCACCCGCTGGGTCGTTGGCCACCAGAGCGTGGTGTCCCGCTGCGGGCTTAACTCCGTCCCCGAGGGCGCGTCCCGGGACCCTGCACCCGGAAAGCAGCGGCGACCCCGGGACAACCAACCCGCTCCCCCCGCCCCCCCCACGGCCGGCCCGCTCGGCCCCGGTCCACCCCCAGCCCCGCCGGGCGCCGCACTGGGCATGCTCCGTAGCCTGGGCAGGTTGGGGCTGCGAGGCGACGGCTTGGGCTCCAGAGGCAGCGTCGCGGCCGGGAGCAAGGGCGGCGGGC
>NW_004949101.1:12174865-12233874 GCF_000317375.1 Microtus ochrogaster | reverse complement strand
CGGCCGCGGCGGCGGGGAGGGGGGTGGCGGCGCGCGAGCGGCTAAGGAGCCGCGCCGCAAACAAGCTCTCACACGCGCACACACACACGCACACACAGAGACACAGACACACACATACACGCGCGCGCGCGCGCGCATACACACAGCGGGGCTCCCGGAGGCGGCGGCGGCCGCATCCCCGGCAGCGACTCGCCTCGAAGTGACAGGTAGGAGAAGGCGCTTCGGGTCCCTCCCGGGGATGCTCCAGTCGCTCCCGGCCCGCCGAGCTACTCGGCTTCCCGCGGGTGCGTCCCGGACGCGCGCGCGCGCCCCCGGATGCCCTGCCGGGGGACCCGGTGCAGGTGCGGGGTGCGAGGCGCCCTGCGCGGGAGGCAGGGGACCCCGCCGCCACCCGCCTCCCCGGCAATCATCTGCTACTGGGTTTCCTCTGCCTACCCGGACGTTCACCCGCTTCTGCGCTAGAAATAGCTCGGCTCGACGTGTATATGATTATTTTGGTTGGAAATAGTTGGCACTGTGCAACGCATGTAAATGTGTGTGCGTGTGCATCTTCAGCGTCTTTTGGGGACAGCTTAAGAATGATAGAGCGTTTCCACTTGACACTGACAGGCTAAGCGCTCCTTCTGGGCAGTGTTTGGGCCTCCTAAAAGCACGTAAATGAAGGTTGCTTTATTTTCAGAAGTTTAAAGTTGTTTTTCTTAGTCAATTAGACCCTGTCTACATTGTACAAAATTTCCGAGTTTAGACTTTGTAAACTACTGAATCGAAGTGTGAAAACATAGAATTCTCCAAATGAACAAGTCTAGAGTCTTAAAACCAGCATTTTTCTAGAAAGAATGGCAAGTGTCCATTATATTTCCACAAATATGCATGCATTTGAGATATGATTTTTTTAAAAAAAAAACAACTTCTTATAGCGATTCTTCCTATTGCTGTAAAGCAAGGTGTTTGAGATTTATTTGGGACAAAGCATTTGTGGACAGTCACCATTTTTTTTAAGCCCGAGTGGGATACATGGTGGGCCATAAACTTAAGTTTTCCATTGTGGAGATATGTGTTAAGTGGTTTGGTTGGAAGTAATGTCCAAACGCAGGCAGATGTACAATGCTTTCAAAAAGAATTGAATTTCTCCTTTAAAGAGAAATCAGATCTTAGAGATGGTCAGCAAGAGCAACCAGTGACTTGACCTGGGCGTACTCCTGTGAGCCCAGAAAGTGAAGAAGAGGGGAAGATGGTGTGTGTGTGTAAAATTTTAACTAAATTTTTTTTTTTTTTTTAGTGTTTTCAGAACTGGTGGTTTTTAAGAGATGTGTTTGAACTGAGAACCTAATGTCTTGAACCCTTCAAACTTTGATAACCTAAGTCCCAGAATCATACCGAGGATCAGACATTCAGCTCACCAGAATCCTGTGGTGTAATCCCTGGCTGGCTGTGTTATGTAATCTAGCATGCTGGTTTTTTTTTTTTTCTTCACAGAACAGTCTTGCATATTTTTCAACTGGTGTATTGATCTATTATATCATCTTTTAAAACTGTAGACTTTTACACATGACTGGTGTCTTGGGTGAACAACTGTAAGAAAAAATTACATTTAAAATGAAATAGCGTTTCTGAGCGTTTTTATACTCACGAAACTTTGCTGATGGAACTAGTGTGTCTTAACATGACACAGTACGCTGCCAGGTGCTGTGTGCTACGTCCCTGGTTGTGCTTCCCTCCAACTTCTGTTACTCAGCCATCAGAACTTAGTTTTGATTTAGCTTTGATGATATCACTACCAAGCTCTGAATTAATCACTGTGGAAATGCTGTTTTACAAGTAACTGTCAAAACAGAATTTCAAAGACTCCATTTGATCACAGGGAACACATTTACATCTGTTGGAATAATTCTACTTTTATTTTACAAATGCACACCCACACAGAAGGGCTTCGTACTGCAATATTCTTTCGCAAGCTTTCTATCTGTGTGCTGGGAAATGTGAATGACGTTAAACTTGCATGCTCCGGAACCCAGGCTGTGTGCTTGTTGTCATATCAGATAGGGAAATAACAGGAATTAAAAAAACCCTTCAAGGTTTCAAAAGAGCTTTTGGAGAGGTGGATTTTAAAGATTTGTATCACCCTTGAAATAATTCATTCCATCTCCAACAGAGACCCTTTAGTGCTAATGTGTTTGTTTTCTTTCCAACAATGTATCCAGCTGCCTTTAGGTCCATCAATGTATACTGCTGATTTGGGCAGCATGGAACATATTTGGCAGTCCTAGTGAACATGGTATTTCCTTAGGCTGCTGCTAATCTCTTTTAAGATTTGATTTACTGGTAATCAAATGACCAAATGCTTGCCTTGCTTTCATGCCTACCTACCCTTTGTGTAAAATTGGGTTTATACACAGTTGAGGTGTCTGTGAACCCACTTCAGTGGCATGCTAAGTTGTGACAGGCTGGAATATAAGCTTCCGGGGACAGTGTCTGCTTGTCAGCCCTGGTTTTTCAAATGCAGGTGGCAAACCCAAATGTCATAATTAATAAATAATTTTTGGTGGATTTTCACAACGTTAATAATTAGTTGCCACATTGGATTTTTTTTAAATTATAAAATCTTATGTTGCAAGTAAATTACATATTTTTGGACCAGAGCAGTTAGGTAATAGTGCTTTGTGAAGGAATAATTTTTGTAATTTTCACACTTTCAACAAATGCCCTAATAGTAAACACAAATATTTTGGGGAAAATATAAATATTACTTGAAAAATGAAAATTATGAGGCAGATTAGGACGTCCTTAATGTCATTTGTGACCACTTCTAGTGTAGGAACAAAAGAGCATGTTTTCCTAGCAGGGATGACCCAGGCCTTGAGAACGCTATCACTGTGAGTTCCGTAAAAGCAAGAAGCTCTGCATTTGATACTTAGAATGAGGTCAAGGGGCCCATGAGGATGTTTAGTGACCACTATTGGCAGTTGGTGTCCATATTGCAAGTTTGTAAATAGTTCCTTTTCACTTCCCGAGTGAATGTGTCTCTGGAAGAGACCTGTTCAGGTCTTGAGAAATAAGGACATCTTCCAGCACTGACAGGCACCTGGTTTTGCAGCTCCTGTTCCAATGTTAACCTTGTTTGCAAGGATGCTGCTTAACTCTGAGCCCTGTCCACGTCCGCTTCCTTTTCCCCCCGTCATAGGCAGAGCACAGAATAACCTTGCTTCTGTTCCTTTGTGTTTGTTTTTCTGTTTAATAGTTTTTCCTTTGATAAAGCCTCCCCTTTAGAGCAGAGCTGCTTCCTCAAGCTGTAATATTGTTTTCTAGTTATGACTTTGAGTGTCCGTGCCTCCGGTTCTTTACCCCCACCAAATATAAGAATGGGTGTAATTCTCCTGTGGTGTAGGGAGACTCCAGTACTAATACAGCAGTGAGCGGGTGAGTGAGAATCTTGCATCGTCCTTGTATGTAAGCCTACTTTCAGAAAGTCAACCCAGTTCTCACAATCGTGAACCTCACTTACTGAAGCCTGGCTGGGTTTTCCTCCCTTTGGATGCTGTGGTCTTGTGGAAGGTGTAACCAGAGTTCCTAGAGGGTGGTGGTAATGCCCTCTATTTCAAAACTTAGCCAAGAGATCATTTTGTTTGGGAGAATGAATGTCCAATTTAAAAAAAAAAAATTCCCAGTTTCAATGGTGCCTTTTCTTTCCTTTCCTATATGGAAACAAAATAGGTGGCTAGGACGTAGAAGAGAAGAGGGTCTTCTCTGAAGACCTTTGCTGGCTGCTCCTCACAGAGCCTGCAGTGAGAATCCCCTCCGCCACGTGACCACAGAGCCTTATCTTCTGTCCACTGGGAGTCTCCCATAGCTCTTCTCACAAGATCCCTGGAGGATTCCAGGCAAATGTTACTTCAGTGTCCACTACCCTTGGAGAGCATTGTTTTCCCCCTAAACAATTAAAGGATGTTATTGAGCTCCTTAGCACAGATGAACTAAAGTAGCCATTTCCTTAGAGGCAGGAAGAATACCGTAAGTCAGATTCATCTTACGTGAATACAGCGGTCAGGTCTTTAATTTTTACTTCTTTCCAAGTGACAATTACAGCCGGCACTGGAGCCATTCCTTGGTAACATTTGGCATTTAATGGCTTGAAAAGAGGTGCATTCTCATGAATTCGTGTTGTTTTGTTAATTTTAGATTCATTTATTTTTATTTTATGTGTATGCGTGTTTTGCCTGCCTGTATGTCTTAGTAGCATGTGTGTGAAGTGCCCTAGGAGGCCAGAAGAGGGCATTGTATCCTTTGGAACTGGAGTTACAGAGGGTTGTTAGCTGGCCGCCATGTGGCTGCTGGGAACCTAACCTTGGTCCTCTGGAAGATCAGCGGCAGAGCTTCCTCTCTAGCCCAATGTGAGTTCACTTTTAAAACTTATGATTTTGATGAGTATGATTAGTGTCTGTGGTACTTATTAATAGTACTTAATTTTATATATTTGAAATAAGCTTAGAAGAGTCTGGGGGACTCACCAGGCTGCACAAATGGTGCATGACCCCCACAACGTGAAGAACTTTGGCCTGAGACATGGCCCCTGTCAGAGTTGTTGGGTGAGTAGCTGGGGAATTGTGTTCTGGGGTTGCCTTCACATGAAATGGCACACTTGAGATTCCTGGAAGAAGTCATCCCTGAGCTTCAATCCTGACCCTGTCCCATGACAGCCATGTGGCCCACGCTGATTCTGGTGTTAAAGAATGCTTCACCACCCTGCCTCTGACCCAACCCCAGGCTAAGGCTGGTATAGCATGATTAGTGCTGGGGACAGCATTTGTGTTGCTGTGACAACCACTTTGCCTCTTCTCCCACTAATCCTACCAAGATTACTGCTCACAATTCTTACTTTCCTCCATCAGGGGCAGATGACGCTGGTTTATTTGTTAAAGCCCGCCCAGGGGAAGCTCTTATTTATATTTATTTATAAGGGATATTTACACTTCTATCCTGCAATCAGGGAAAGTTCCAGTGACCCCACAGGCCACCTCCTGGTGCCAGATCTTCCTCAGGACTCATTCCACGCTATGACTGCATTTGGATAGAGAAATCCAACATTACTCAGCTCCAGATGCCTTGAGATTCTGGGAGTGTAGGGTTTTGAACTGTAATGCGGGAGCCAGATGCTATCCCCAGGGCCTCTGTCCCTCAGCAAGGCTTTAAAATAGACCATATTAAGTCATTTAGCCTTGCAAGGACAGAAACATCCATGAGAAGAATTTGGGGACCGCTGATGTTTAGGGGCACATCGTGGCTCCTTTTTTCCCATGGGCATTGGTGGGAACACTCAACTTCTCTGCTCAGGGTACTATTAACAACTGTAAAGGTGAAAAAACAAAACAAAAACCGGAAACCAGATGCTTGTTGAGATCTTGAAATGTGCCCCTTTGTTAACTTCCTCCCCTGGCTTCTTTTTCTTGGGACTATGGAGTAGTAACCGACTCATGTTTGCATTTAGAGAGAACGTACATTTGAGGGGTTAATCATGGGTTAGGGCTTAGAGTTGAGATGAAATCCAGGTGAATTGACCCCTAAACCACTTTTGTTTTGTTCTGGGTCTGGCTATGTTGCACATGCTGCTCCGAACTACAAATCCTCCCGCTTTAGGCTCTGGCGCTGGGATTATAGGCAAGCAGCATGTTAGCCCAGAACTCCCTCCAACTCTTCTTCAACCGTGCTTCTGTGTTCCCTGTAGTTAGGATAGTGCATGGTGCGGAAAGGAGGGGGTCTTATTCTTTCTTTTTCTTTTTTGCCATAAAACATGGTGTGGCGCGTATCTTAAGTGACTGGACTGAGATGTAATAGATAAGCTTCTGGCAACTGCTGCGAAGATGGAATCGGAATAGCAAGTTGAGGATCAAGCCCTGTTTCCTCATCCCGCTGCTCTAGGGACTTCTGTCTCTGCAGTGGCATACGCTGGAAGTCTGAGAGATGCTAACCGAGGGTGGGGGGCGTTGCTGCCAATGCAAGGTCGGCACCCGAGGGCTACTTTTCACCTGGCCGTTTTATGGTGTCCGTGAGGCTGTCGTAGCCTCTGGTTTAGGAGCCAGGGAAACAGCATACATAGGTGCTGCCGACAGGTGTCAGGGACCTTAGGCGTGGTGGTCCCATTTGTGTCCCTTTCTAGGAGCAGCTGTCAAAGGATCCTGCCACTGCATACACATGTTAAAAAGGAACACAGAATATAGAGTACTGGATATGTGAAATCTTCCCACTGGAAAGTGATCAGATGGGGTTGGAGAGATGATTAAACACATTGGCTGCTCTTCCAGAGGACCCAGGTTTGATTCCCAGTACCAACATGGTGACTTACAACCATCTTCAATTCCAGTCTCAGTGGCTCTGATAGCCTTTGTGGAGACCAGGCCTCTACATGCGCAGACATGCATGCAGACCAAATACTCATACACATAAAATAGATAAGTAAATAAACCAAAAAGTGCTTGGAGATTGGGCTGCAGAGATTGCTCAGTATGTAAAATGCTTGCCTCGTAAATATGAAGACCTCGGTTAGATCTCAAGAATCAAGTAACAAAGCTGCTTGCTTGTCATCGCAGAGACTCCCAGCACCGAGGAGCTGGAGCCAGGCAGAACCTGGGGCTAGCTGGCCAGCCAGCCCCGCCCAATCAGTGATCCCCAGACCAGTGAGAGACCCTGCAGTGAAAAACAAAGCCCAAGATTGTTGCAAATGAGGAATGACCGTTAACATCTGGCCTCCACTGGCATGCACACTACCCATGTTGGTGCCTAACCTGACACGTTTGTGGCAGGAATTCAGCCTGAGAGCTCCCATGTTGAACCTTGTGTCAGGTGTAAACTCTCAGATGCACCATGTCCTAGAAAATACCATTAGTTTTTTTTTTTTTTTTTATTTTTAAAAGGAGAAGGACTATTTTTAAAATAGTCCTTTATTTTGAATATAGAGTTTAGATTCTGAATTTCTGGCTTTTTCTCTCTCCTTGTTTTCTAAGGTATTGGTAAATGTGCAGCATCGGGAGAGGTGGGACATTGTTTTCTATCCCATTTCTTGACAAAGCTTTGAAATGTGAACAGTTTGGAAAAGAAAAATGACTAACTTCCCCTATTGAGGGTCATAGGAGTTCTCTTGCCTTGGTCACTGGTTTGAATTCTGTCAATCATGGGATGTCCCTTCCTGTATCGACAGTTGCTATATTTGCTCTGAGAATAGAGAAATTAGATCTGTTTCTGCAGGTGAGCATTTCAAGGTGCATCTGCCCTAATTTTTCCTTCTCGCTCATCAGTGGGAGATCACGTTTGGTCAAATAAAAGTGCAGTCCCTTGGGATGGGGTTCTCCTTTCTCTATTGATGTTCTGTTATTTGAATAGACCACCCAACGCCCTCTCTGGAATTTAAGTTTTTATTTTTACTGGTTTCTAAAATGATGTAATGATGTAAGTGAGGTACTGATATATTCCAGTTGCAATGACAATGCAGAAAGACAGTAGCAATATATAAAGTACTCTTTCCCACCTACACCCTCCCCAGATATAACCATTGGCAACAGCTTCAAGTGTCTCTCTCTTCTCCCTTAGTCCATTCATTTACATACTCAGACGTGGTTTTCTTGTTATGTAAGTTGGAGCATACTGTACATGCAGATGCCTTTTCTTATTATATAAACTGGATCATACCACATCTATCTTTGCGTGGCTTGCTTTGTCTTCAAAACTGTATATCATGGCAAGTTTGTTGTCTGCATACTGGTTTTCTCATCTCTGCAGCACTGTAGCCAGCCTGGTGTGACATATAATCTTGTAGTATGTAAACGCCAGGATTTAACCATTTTCTCACAGCTGTATGGGGAAAGAAGATTTCTTCTCATTGGTCTTCATGAATATGTGTGAAAATTCCTTATTACTAAATTCCAAGAAATAGAATTATTTGGCCAAAAAGGCACATGCACTTTTAAAATTCAGAGAAAACACTGTCACATTGCCTTTTCAAAAGGTCCCCGGTGGTGGAATTTCTGTCTCACAGAGCCTCAGGTTCTGCATAGGAATGGATCTTCTAACCGAAACCTAGCCTACATTGCTACAGAGCTACTAATTCAATTAGCCTTCAGTTTTATGCTGTATACCTGGAAATGACTTTAGAAACAGATCATGTACTTAAACTACAGTACTTAATAAAAAAAGTATTCTCTAGTTAAGGGACTAATGGGAAAGCCCTTTAATAAAGAGATATTTTGTAGAATCGGAGTTAAAAGTCTGTTTCCTGATCATCTTGGTTAGCTTTGAGATTTTCCAGCAGGGACATGCTATGAGCATCACGGAATTGTCTTGAGAGAAGTCGGGGCCTACGGAGCCAATGCATAATGCAGATTGATACTGACCTTGGACAATTAAACTAATTTGGAGGCTAAACATGCCTCTCTGAACTTACTGGTAAATTTAGATTTGCTAATGTAGTCTGCTTTCCGTGGTATGGGTTCTGAGTCCCTGTGTTCAAATAATTGCAGGTCAAAATTGTTAGGGGGAAACAGTATCTATACTGAACATGTTCATAGTCATTTCAGGCAGGCCCTCTGTGACTGAGCTCCATCCACAGCCCTAGATATTTTTTTGAGGGTTATTCCCTGAACAATACAGTATTGTAACTATTTATACTATATGAGGCATCTTAAGTAATGAGGTGACTTACTGTATAAAGGAGGATATGTAAGCAGATGCCACACTGTTTTATCTAAGGGACTTGAGTATCTGTGGAATCCTGGAAACAGACTTCTGTGGACGCCAAACAACAGCTGTATAGAGTTATCAAAGAATCCCCTATGCTAGGGTTGGTAGTACTTATCTGTAAGCTTAACACCCAGGAGGTTGAGGCAGAAGGATCTTGAGTTTGAGGCCAGCTTAGGTTACATAAGCACTACTCTCGTCTCAATATACACAACTTCCCAAACCCAACCCACAAAACCAACAAAAATGTAAATAAGCTTGCAACAAAACAAGAAAAACAGGTGTCCCTAATATCTTCTAAGAGATTTTTGAGGAATCAATGGCATGGCCTTCTTACTGAGTTTCTTTAGTGGGTACCTGAAGTTAATTTTTATTAGTTTGAGAAATGAACTGAACACAAAGGACCTTAGAAACTGCATGGTATATTCATTTCAAGACTTACTGGAAAAAGACATAGTAAATCTAGGTCACTGATATTGGACTCTTTTAGAAGTGACTGTTTTGATAACTATAATTATTAACAATAACATAAATCCACTTAGTCGTTGCTTTTCAGAATTTAATGGCTTGCCCACAGGAGCTCGAATTACCTTAAAGCCTCTCCATCGGGGTCAAGCTATCCTGATGGGAGTTTGAGGCAGGAAGACGGAATCTTGTCTGTGTTTCAGAGATGGGTCTGAATCCTTCATCTGTTCCTCCAGATACCCGTTTTAAAACACACTTCTGGTTAGCTTGGCAGTGACATTCAGATCCTGATTGTATGCCTTCTGCATGTTTATTTTTACAGCACACTGTGAATTGTAGAAAATATGGCAAGAATCAGTTGGATTCCCTTGGCATGGAAACCTGACGTCTGTGCTAGGTTTGCTGGTGGAAACCTTATAGTATCTCACAGTTTACAGACAATATCCGTAAAAACTCACTCTTCAAACCTGTGTCTCAGGACCTGATTAGACGATATGTGTCAATCAAGTCCCTTGGGGCGGGCACTCTAAAGGTACCTTTTAGATAATGTGGGCAAATACCAGGCGGTGGTGGTGCACGCTTTTAATCCCAGCACTCGGGAGGCAGAAACAGGCGGATCTCTGTGAGTTCGAGGCCAACCTGGTCTATAGAGTGAGGTTCCAAAAGCTACATAGAAAAACCCTGTCTCAAAAAAATAAAAAGAAAGGAAGAAAGAAAATGTGGCCAAGTATAGGAACACAATGAGGGCAAGTGTTAAAGGGCGGCCTAGCAAGAATGACTGGGGATTTGTGACTGTCAGAAACTGTTGCCTTTGTAGGGACACAGTGACCCTGTGATGTCACAGCAGGGGAAGCAGGAGTCTGTGCATGCCTACCTCTGTCGCTGAGATAGATAAACCCAGATAGAAGTCACAGAGCAATGGTAGGCAGGGTGGCAGGAGTTGGAATATGATCTGGAGAGGTGAAGGAGGAACTCAGCTACCCCCTTTGGTAGAGTAGGAACCACGTCAGCTAGATTTCAGGTTAAGGCAGGAAACCTGAAGTCTGTTTTATGAAAAAGTAACACTTTAGCTGCAACAATTAAACTGAAAGTTGAGATTGTTCCATAGTATCCTATGGCTGCTTTTGGTAAGACTTGTGGCCTTCCTTGGAATAGCTTTTGTTTACAGTGTTTAGGTGTCATTTGGAATAGACTATCTTTCTTAGGTAAGACCATAGAATGGCAAACTTCATCTCTTTTATCTGATAGGCTAGGGCTAGAGGTAAAAGGGATTCATAATGTCTCTCACCATCCCATTGGATACCTGGGGTGTCATTTCTTTGTTTTTAATATTTTATTAAAATATTTTATCTAAAATGTTAGGTACCCAGGGAAGAGACTAGGAAGGAATTAAGTTATGAGCAGTGATCTGCTTTCAAAGAAGTCAATTTAACGAAGTGATTAGCATCATGAGGTGGACACGAGCGAACTCTATTTTCTCATTTGTTCAGCAGAGCAATAACGACACCAGATATCAACTCCATCTGCTTTCTCCTATTTCTGATCCTATTGTTTGAAAAGGTGAGCCACTCTGTTGGGTTTGTGCATTTGTTCTTCATGAGCAAACAATGAAACTTGATTATAATCATAAAATCGGGCAGCTGGAAGGATTTTCTCTTTCCTTACATCCAAAGTTTATAGCTTAAGGATCCAAGACTCGAGCTGCTGTGTGGACCCAGAGTTGGTGACTCAGGTGTAACATCCTCATTTCAGAGAAAACAAATGGTGGCTTGATTGATTCACTTTTGTAATTGCTGCCAGAGATTTTGAAGTCCCTGCTCCCAAGGGCTTACTTGGCCCTTGCACAGAAAGTCCTTTTTCTGTATTGGGGCAGAGCTTCATGAATAGTCTTCATCATTTAGCACTTAACCTGGTAGTCTCTGGAGACTTCGCTATTGCTCTACAGAGTGAGCATTGGCTACCCTAAAACTCCTTCTGTAGGTGATGGTTCCTTTACTTTTACATTCTGTCAGCTAACTGTTTACTGCAAACTCCTGTAGCTGGAAATTTTTGTCTGAGCTTCAAAAGCATCCTTTGTCTGCTAGAGATCTTGACTTTGAAGCCTCATGGGTGCCTGCAGGTCAGAATGCCCCAAACAGAAACTCTCAAATTCACTCTAAATGTGTGTTTTGTCTCAGTTTCTAAATCTTTGTGTGCCAAGTTGCTCATTTAGAGGGTCCCCCCCGACATGCTCCCTTAATAGGTCTTTGCCCACTCTTTTCCTTCCTTGATACTATTGCTCAAGTTTATGACTGTAGTGGGTTTTGTCCTACTATGACCAAATGCTTGGCAAGAAACACTTTAAAGAAGAGGTGATTTATTTTGGCTCACAGTTTGGAAAGGTACAGTAGCTTCTGGTCAGGAAGGCATGGTAGCAGAGCTGGCAGGTAGGTACAAGGTTGCATGAGGATGAGGTTGATATTTACATCGATGCTGATCAGGAAGCCTAGAGAGCCTTTGTCTGGAACCTGGACTGTAATGCATGAGACCTGTTCCTCAGTGATCAACTTCCTCTAGCTAGGTCCTACCTCCTAATGGTTCTGTAGCCTCTAGAAATAAGCAGCACCAACTGGGGATCAAGGGTTCAAATACATGTGCTTGTGGCAGACATTTCAAATTCAAACCATAACCATAACAATATCCTTTTCATTTGCAGCCCTGACTGATATAGCTGTATAACCCACCCTCTGTCCCTCATCCATTAGTCATGCATTCTACTGGCTTCTAAGTGAGCATCAGCTATTCTTAACAGTGATGCCGTTTTTTTTCCTTCCTTTCACTTAGAGCTTTATGGTTTTCAGGAAGATAGACACAGAAACATAACTTTATCTTTGCCTCTGACTTCATCCTTCACATCAGCTAAAGAAATTGGCACAAAACAAGTCTTGTATTGTTGTTTTATTTATTTGATTAATTAATTTATTTTGGTTCTTCAAGACAGGGTTTCTCTGTGTTGTCCTGGCTGACCTGGAACTCACTCTGTAGACCAGGCTGGCTTTGAACTCACAGAGATCCATTTGCCTCTGTCTTCTAAGTGCTGGGATTAAAGGCATGCATCACCACTGCTCAGCGTCTTGTAGCATTATTTATAAAGCCCTTCCACAACTCCCTGCTACTTTTAGAACTAATTTCTGTTTCCCTTATTTTCTAAATGCAGGCCACCCTTGGCCTGAACTCTGCAGTGAGATTTTAGCTCCTTTATTTATATAACCTATATTAAGCTTTATTAAACTCCAAGAACATAGATGCTGTGGATGCTGTGTACTTGCTGACTTTGAACCACACACCCTCCTCCAGGCTGAATCTGTCCAGATTGTCATAGACTCTGGGTGGGAGTCATTATCCCTCAAAACCACTTTTGATTTCTACCCCAGAGAAGGTGGGTGCTGCACCTTTGTCTCCATGTCAACGGAGCATGTTTTCGCTACAACACAGCCCTCATGCACAGAAGAAACAAAAATGGTGCATATTGGGGACTAAATAAGCATCTCTTAAATGAGTGAGTATTAAATCATGTTAAATTCTGCCCATGGAGTAAATTAGAGAAGCAGTGAACGAGCAAGCCAAAGGAGTACCACAGTTAATAACCTGAAGCCGTCTATACGCCTATTATAGAGGAATGATAGGGTGCTGACAGATGGCAGAATAGCCATTTTGGGAAGGGTGATCAGTAATCTGAAAACTCTGTGTTCATTATTTCCCTAACCGAAACTCTAATGTTATAAGAGCAAACCACGCCCAGTGATGTTTCCCAGGAGACAGTTTATCATCTACTCCTGGAGGCCTCAGGCTTGTGTGTCTTTTCTGTATCATGAGCTCAGTTTCAATAGGTTATGCTTCTTCTGCATAGTGTATTTCCTTACAGCACCAAGTTAGAGAAATTTCCCCATTTCATACTTGCAGGGATTTCACGGGAAAAGGTGATTTATTAAAGAGAATATTTTTATTTAGCCGGGCTTAGGGTGATCTAAAATGCTTGGTACTTACTTTTTGCATTGTACTTTGGTTTCATAATGACCTGTGAACATATCACTGCCAAATGGAGATGCACTAAATTGAAGGGGAATATTATTTTTGAGAGTGTCTTTCATGCTCCGGAGTTGAGGGACCATCCGGAGTTGAGGGACCATCCGGAGTTGAGGGACCATGTTGTTTACAATGGTTTGAATTACTCTGAACGGCTTTGGAACTGTAAATCTGCCCTCCCCACTTGTGGGGTGGTACTGTTTAAAAGGTTCTCTCTCTCTCTCTCTCTCTCTCTCTCTCTCTCTCTCTCTCTCTCTCTCTCTCTCTCTGTTTCCGATTCACATCCTTTTGATTTAGCAAATCTCTTTTAGCTTTGTATAGAGAAAATACTGCTGAGGATGCTGATTATTAAATAGATCATTATTCAAGTTTCAATGGTTACAATATTTAGGAGGATTTTAGTTTATACTTTACAAGCAGCAATTGGGAATGCACAGTATATAACCTTTTATTTAGAGCCTTTTGGATATGTGAGGCCCTTGCAGAATCAAGAGCCTGGCCTCATTCTGTCTGTTTTCTGTTCCCTTTGAAGGAATCAGTAACTGGCTAAAGCTCCTCTCCATCTGTCATAAGGAGCATGAGGGGATTTCTCCAGCCTCCTAGGGGAAAGGAAGAATTCAAAGTACACAGATGACTTGGGTATTAATGCCCATCCTGATGGTAACTCGGTATAGGTGCACTCTTCTGAACTGTTTAGTTACAGGCCAACCCTTGTTTTCTAAGTTTGGATTCTACAAACAGGGCAAGCCCACAGGGTTCTCATAAAGATTGGAAAGTGAGAGTCTGCTCCTTAACTGATAGCCGCAGATGTCTGTCTTCCAGCTTTCGGGGAGAAGTGGCAACATCAGTTATTTGGAAGGTATACGTCCCATCTCTACAAAATGTTCGGTCTATAATATTGTAAGAGAAACTCACCCGTCCCCCAGTGGAAGTGAGAGCAGCACTTATACTGCACAAGTGATGAAATACTAGGAACACAGGGCTTAGGAGCCACTGCGTCCTACATTCCCCCTCCTGTCTCACAGGTCTGAGACTCTCAGAGTAAAAGTCACACACACCCATGCACAGGCACACAGACACAGACAGACAGACACACACCCCAAGACATACTCAAACACACATCCATGCACATATAGGCACACTGGCAAACATACATACATACATACAGACAGACAGACAGACAGACAGACAGACACACACACACACACACACACGCAGGATCATAGATACAGAGAGAAAAATGCACAGATAGACAGAAAGACATACACATACACCCATATTCACAGAGACACACACAGATAGGCAGGCAGACAGACAGAATCACACACACATACACACACACACAGACACACACCTAAGCCATTCACAGATAGACACACACATCCATGCAATATAGACACACAAGTATACATACACCCAGACAGATACACACACATAGAGGCACATGGACATAGACATATACACACAGGCACATACAGACAGACAAACACACACACAGACATACATACACACCCATACTCACAGAGACACACACAGATAGGTAGGCAGACAGTCAGACAGACTCACACACATATACACACATAGAGAGACACATACAGATAGGCAGGCAGGCAGAAAGACAGACTCACAAATTCTCTCTCTCTCTCTCTCTCTCTCTCTCTCTCTCTCTCTCTAGCATTGGAGTGGCAGCAGGTATGAGCTGGGATGTACAAGAAACCACACTGGAGAAATGGAGTAATTCTCTGACATTTTAGAGTCATTACTTTGCAAAATCATAACATTTGAGAGTTAAAATTTAGAGTTGTAATATCGCAGTATTTTGTAACATGGTTTCCCCTGGTTACTTTGAGATCCAGCTCAGAACCCAGTGTGCTATGCGCCTTGGGCCTTAGGAATGAAACCTCATTCTCTCCACAGTCCTGCAGGGTAGGTATGGTCATCATTTGATACTGAGAACACAGAGTGATTAAAACATTTATTCAAGGTCTTGTGATTGATCTACAGGACAGATAGGCTTCAAAATAAGGTTGACCTGAACACACACTGCTGTATCTGTGCCTGCGTGGATACAGAGGAAAAGTCACATGAGGACAAAGATGGGAAGGTAGCAGTCTTAGCCAAGAGAGAGGCAGCAGTAGAAAACAAGACAGCCTGGGCTTGATCCTGGACTTCAGGCCTCCAGAACTGCGAGAGAATAAAATTTCTTCTGTTTAAAAAAAAAAAATTCTTCTGTTTAAGCCGTGTAGTCTGTGGCATTTTGTTACAGCACACACAGCAGCAGCATATAATATGGTCCTATGGAGATGGTAACGTGTGTGTGTGTGTGTGTGTGTGTGTGTGTGTGTCTGTGTGCGCGCGTGTACACACTCCCTGAGGCTGAAGTTGACTCTTTGTTTCCTCATTGACCTTGCACAATACTGGACACAAAGGAAGCATTTTGTATTTGCTTGCTGAGGAAGGTATATTGAAGGGAAGTGCTTGGCAATTTAGAACAGAATGATGAAATGAGCTACTAAATACACACATTGTCTCTCGCCTCAGAATATTAATGTTGGCCTTTGAGAATGAGCTCCTTTCCTCAGAAGCTTGCCTTACAGCGCTTTTAGAAGCTTTCCTAAGGCTTGGAGGGTAGAGCGTAGGTAGGTCCTGTCTTTCTTACGTGTTTTTACTGTGTTAAGTTCACATCTTTGAGAAATCCAGGAATTGAAAGGTACCATATTAAATGGTCTTAAATAATTTTCCATGATTATTAATTCAAATTAGTGCCTCGTTTATAATTTTATAAATGACATGTACTTGTGGAATTTCTCTGCTGTTAGTGTAAGTTCTAGGGTAGTTTTATAAAAGTTTTTTTTTCATCATTTAGATTTTTTTTTTTTTTTGAGACATGGTTTCTCTGTAGCTTTGTAGCCTGTCCTGGAACTAGCTCTTGAAGACCAGGTTGGCCTTGAACTCACAGAGATCTGCCTGCCTCTGCCTCCAGAGTGCTGGGATTAAAGGTGTGTGCCACCTCCCAGTTAAAGTTTTTTTTTCATGATTGACTAGGGAATATCTATTTCTGTAGGGAAATAAATTATCGTGAGACTTTCACTAAGTAGTGAATACCGGTTTCTGTGATTTGGTGCTCATTGGGGAAACACATTCAGCAGAGTGGAGTTGTTATGAGTGTGGTATTTTATTTAATTACTTCTATACAAGTTACAGATATAGGAGTAAGATATTTGTGGAATTGAGGTTATAAAACAGGGAACACACCTGCTAAGTGATTTCTATTCAGTATATTGACTATAAAGGCATCATAAATAGAACACATTATATTATTATGCTTTAAATTACGAAGGAATATGTGGATGTTTTGTGAAACCTTACTAGTGGAGTAAGCTTTAAAATATCGTACTGCTAAGTAATAGAGAATTCGATTGTGTAGAGATGATGTACTTTATTCCACAGCCCGATTTAGCTGTGTCACGGAATGAGGTTAGATAGGACATGTAGTTTCTCTCAGTATATGTATAAAATGGCAGTGATTCCCTTGATCAGCTCCTGCCATTTGAATTCATTTGAATAAGGTGTAAGCTGTGCAGTAAAAGACCTTCAGTCACAGGGAGGCTCCTGTTTTTGAGTCAGAATCATATCATGGCCAGCACACAGTAGGTTTTTCTACATGCCCTAAAATTAATATATAAGATGAGGAGAGAAGGCCACATGCTGCTCTTCTACATCTCTGCTTAGTTCATTCTTTTTTTATATCCTAGTTTGGATTTTTATGCATTCTGCTGTTTCTATAATTGGTATCTAAGCAATGCATTTTTTAACATTAATTATCAAGTTTTGTCTTAGACTTAAATTCCATGTGGCTATGTGAGGCAGCATAAATGGGCATCGTCCACCTTGCTGACACCTCCTTTCCTCAGTGGGAAGTATGTTGACCTTGACTGTGACTTTGATATTTAGGATGGCTAATGATCCGAAGAGATAAATCCCACTGGGATTGTAGACGTCCATCCCTATACCATCATCAACTACACAGTTCAATAATGCCGAAAGCTGCCAAGACCTGAGCATTTCAGCGGGGGATTACCTTAAGCATCACAGATTTACTTGCTGGAAACAGTTCATTTTCTGAAAAATCTTCCTCCATTCTGTAGGTTGGTGTTACAGTCCCAGGGACAACATGATTCTTTGGATATTGTAGCTTAGAACAGTGGAATTGCTGTTTTTAATTTTGAAAGGAAAAAAAGGTCTTAACAGTTAAACTTCTTTGTTTGAGGGAATCATGCCAGTGTGCCCATTGCATGACTCAGTTTGGAATAGAGGAGGTGGTGGGGATTAAGTCATCGTTGGAATTCTTCATCCCTCTCCGTGGTTCACTTTGCTCTTGTGAAGGGAGGCAAAGACTTATGAAAATGTGAACATCTGAAACTCATTTGTGTAGACACAAGAGGATAGATGTCATACATAGTCCATGGTCGTGGGCTCTTTGCAGACACTCTCAGGTACAGCATCGATGTCTGGGAAGGAAACTGACATTTTCTAAGTGTCTTGTCAAAGCTTGGGACTCCCGGCAGTCTTCCGGAGGAAGCTTAGGAAACTTGGTAGGACCGTGTGTCATCGCCACCCAGAGTTGTCCCTGACAGGCCAAATGACCGTGGGCAATACTGATTCCTTCCTCATTGATTTTTTTTTTCTGTCCTGTGAGGTTTGTGGTGATATCCTCATTCTGTGGATAAGGAAACAGTCTCTTTGAAATCATTGGTTCCAGACTGCAAAGGAAGCACGTTGCCATGGTTGAGCTGGAGGCAGATGTCCTCAAGGTCTCTTCCTCTGTGTTTCATTCCCCAGGTCATCTAGGCTGTCGGTACCTAACAACCCAACCAGCGATTTTGATCAAGTTGAGTATTATATCCCTGATGAAAATACTCACATTGGAGGTTCTCAGGATATGAGAAAAGGCTCTAAGAAAGGAGTTGGGAGAATTGCCTGGTAGCTGGCCATGCCCTGACTGACTCTCCTGAAGCAAGCCACACCATTCTCCCTGTGAAGGGGAGATAAGTGAAGGCTTGGGCTTGCTGAGCTTGCCTTCAGGTCTCTGTTTTTATTACCAGGAGGGGCTGCTCTCTGTGCCTCGAGCTCTCTGTTCAAGTCCATTTTGCCTGATCTTTTTTCAAACCATTTGTGTATTTCATACCCAAAGGGCGCACGAGTCTCTTTGCAGAGATTGATTGATTGAATAATTGGACTTCTTCTGGCAAGCTTGACTGTCCGGGTGAGATGTTCAGTCTCTCTCCGTGGAAGGTTACTTTGATAGAGTTGGGCTGTGGGGTGAAGGCTTCTGAAATGCATTGAACTTCCGCTTTTTCGGTGTTGTCTCAGTTTTCTCTGTGACTCAAGTTCATGGAAACAAATCTACAGGGTAGATCCTCAGTGTAACTGGTTTGTTGACTGGATCACATTACAAAACAAGCAGAAACTATCTTTATTTTTCTCCATGCTCTCCGTTGGATGGTATGTTTGGCATTACCCTATAATTTTGAGTCATCATAATATACTTGGGGCAACCTAATTTTGAATACTAAACAATAATGTACCCAGATGTCAATCAGAGTGTCCATTCTTTTATCCAGTTTGTTATGTCTTCTCTTAATATCTGTTCTTCCAGCTGATCGAGGCTTGGTCATCAGCCATAAGGAAGAAAGTTAGTCCTTACAGGATCGGGCCAAGGCTGCTGCACTTAGCAGAGCTGTTGGCTGCGTGACTCTTCTTTCTCACACTTTCCCCGACCCATCCTTTGGAATTTCTTGCAAAGTCATTAGATTATATGACTTTGGTCAAAGTGTTCCCTGTCCAGATAACCACTTCAGAATTTAGCACCTCTCCTCTAGTGGCACTTCACTGGATTGTTCTTGTATTTTTGTTCAGGAAGCTTACTTGGGTGGGGCTCTTAACAGAATCACTGAAAATGACCATCTCAGGAAGGATAACACACTTGGCCCGCAGGGAAAGTCTTCTACTATCAGACTTTGAGGCACAGCCCGTCTCCATTTTACCCGGGCCTCTGTAGACTGTTTTGTAATGGCAGGCAGCACTCACAGGGACCGTAGCCATGAGTCTCTGTGAGCGAGCGAGCACCCAGATATCCAATGGGTTAGCAGCCTTCTTCACTGCAGATAGCCACATTTATGAGGATGGCTTCGGGTACTTGGTGGGGCGGGTAAAGAAGGCAGGAAATGGGAACAATTAGATTGTCTTCGAAGATTCTTTTACTGCTCTGTGGGCTCCTGAGTGTGGATGCCTTCTAGTTTCACTTGGCCCCGGGCAACAAAGCCTGTGAATCTGCAAAAGAACAGCTCTCATTGTCAGGCATATCAAGAGTTCCAGTGAAAATCTGAAACACCAGGACAGTTCCCATTCTGCTTTTCTTGGAAGGAATTTAGAGATGGTTTTCAGCAGCGAGATGTTCGGGAGTATTAAACCTTGAGAAACACTCATAGTCTGCGAGCTGCTACATTCTATAATCTCCCTGCTCTGTAACAAAATTCCTAAGGAGCAAATAAATGACTAATTGATACAGTCAAGGTGACTGTTGTATTGGTGTCCGGGTAAGGGAAAGTTGGAGGAATGAGATTTCTAATCTGCAATTATTCTTTACTTATTTGGTTAAATAATAGGCCACTGAAGTAGAAAAAGTAATTCAGAACTCTTGTTCGCTCAAACTAGTTGGTCAGGTTGATCAAGGCAGGAACTGGATGGGCAGGTGTCTCTGTTAGAAATCTTAGCCAGTGCAGGCTGTAGACATTATTTTTTGTATTCTGTATATGCTTGTTTATATGATGAACACACATTTCTGTTCATACACACAGAAATATGTGTTCATACATGTAAATAGAAATGTGTACTTGATAGTCCCAGTATAATAACATATAATGTAATACTGTGTATGAAATTGTCTAAGTTAGGGTTACTATTGCTGTGATGAAACCCCATGGTCAAAAGCACCATGGGGAGTTGAGTTCCATATAACAGTTCATCATCAAAAACAGTGAGGGCAGGAGCTCACTCAGGACAAGAACCTAGAGGAGGAGTTGCAGAGGCCATCGAGGGGTTCTGCTTACTGGCTTGTTCCCTGTGGCTTACTCAGCCTGCTTTCTTATAAAATCCAGGACCACCTGCCCAGGGATGGAACTACCCATAAGGGGCTGGGTCCTCCCCCTTAAATCACTAATTCAGTAAATACCCTACGGGTTTGCCTACAGTCGAATATTTTCTCAATTGAGGCTTCTTCCTCTCGGATGACTTTAGCTTGTTTCAAGTTGACATATAAAACTAGCCAGTACAGAAGTATAACAAATACATTTTAATAATTGGCCAAGAATAAATGGCATAAAGTATAAAACATGCTCAGTTTTTTCCCCTCTATTTATAATTCAGATATAGATGGCTATAAAATACATGCATTAGTTTATTGATTTAGAAAATAACTTCAAAATAATTAACATGATTTTGTTCCCAAATCAGATACATTCTGGTGACACATGCTGAGAAATCGTTTTAAAATTATAAATTTAATTTTGGTCAATGTTACTTGTCACCATGCTTCAAAATTTATAAACATGTATAATTTACCCTACGATATGAATAAAAATAGGATTACATCTTGGTGGTATCGAAGAGTTTTCTTAATTAAAAGTTTTACTTTTAATTTTGTGCATTTGAGTGGTCTGTGGGTTTTTGCGAGTGAGTGAAGGTGCTCACGGAGGCCAATGGTATTGGAGAGCCCCAAAGCTGGAGTTACAGGTAGTTGCGAGCTGTCTGATGTGGGAGCTGGGACCTGAATTCCCTACCCTCCATAGGAAGTGTGAGTGCTCCAGTTCCATTCCCTAAGGGTCTTAAAGCTAACTTTGAGCTCATAAACATATCACATGATCATTCTGAAAATGCTGTTGGAAATTGGAAAGCATGAAGGAATAGTGGTACCCCAGTCTGTTCATAATACAGCTAATCCGGCCAGGGCCAGCAGAAGAAACAGCACATTGCTTCTTGTTGGTACATTTTTTCCACGAGTTTCCAAAAAATTGTCTTTTCATGGTGGAATGTCTTTAATTTATATTTAATAAAATAAAACAGCAAAACAAACAAACAAAGGGGCGGAAGAGATGGCTCCGTGATTAAGAGCACTGACTGCTCTTCCAGAGTACCTGGGTTTGGTTCTGAGCACCAATATGGCATCTTACAGTCGTCTCTCACTCCTGTTGCAGGGGATCTGATGCCCTCTTTTAGCCTCCACAGGCTCTGTACTCATGTAGTGCACAGAGGAGTGTGCAGGCAAAATACCTGTGCACATAAAATAAGAGCAAAATAAAAAGTTAAAACAAGCAAACACATAAGAAACCTCAAGCCATCCAAGAATTCTTTTCATGTTAAGACTTTGTATGTCTAGAAAGCTGTCCAGTGTAATCAGAGGTCTGCTGAGTATAACTCCTCATATTTATCTGTAGATTATCTGCTTAGATCACCTTTTTGAGATAAGTCAGTCATTGCTTATTACTTTAAGATGCAGAGAAAGAAATAAGGACAGACAACTGAAACATGAGAAGAGTTACAGTAACACACGTGTTTTTAGCTCCAGTCTTGGTATCCTGTATGGCAGCTAATTTCACATGGACCTCAGCATTTCATTGTGTACATGGGATGGTTTCTTTCTGGTGTGGGCTCATGTTGACAGAGGTTTCTGTCCTGCCCAGTCTCACAGCCGTTCAGTCCCAAAGAAACACACAGAGGTCTACATTAATCACAAACTGCTTGGCCTGTTAGCTCAAGCTTCTTATTAACTCTTTCTTACATCTTAAATTAGCCCCTAATTCTTGTCTGTGTTAGCCACGTGGCTTTGTACCTTTATCAGTGAGGCATTCTCATCTTGCTTCCTCTGCATCTTGGTGACGACTGCAGACTGATTCTTTCCTCTTCCCAGAATTCTCCTGTTCTGGTTGTCCCTTTTCTACTTCCTGCCTGGTCACCCCACCTATATTTCCTGCCTGGCTACTGGCCAATCAGCATTCTATTAAAACAATACAATATACGTTGCAGGGTCTAAGACCATTGACCCACAGCAGGCTCAAAAGTGAAGGGGAACATCAGTGCCTTTGGCTGCAAGGTGAGCTTTTTATAAAGGATCCAATTGGCTAGGAAGCCTATAGTTTGAGATTGAGAAAGAAGTTGAAAACAGAGTTCATCTCTGCTGCCAGATAGTGCTTTTGAGTGTCATCCCTGCTCAGGGGCCATGCTAATCTTCTCTGTATCGTTACAATTTTAATATAGTGCTGCCGAAACAAGCACCAGATACTGCCTTAGAAAGCCGCCTTCTTCCTCTTTCTTTGTGATCCAAACTTTTAAAATCACTCTTCCTTTGCTGAAGACACAGAGAAATAACTCCATTGAAGGATCCTTAGCATCAGGGTGCCACGTGAGAGCATGTCTCCCCGCTTTGTATTGTGGGGAAAGTATTGAAATGTAAGAAAGGAAGGAAGGAAGAAAAGAAAGAAAGTATATTTATCTCTTAGAAGAAAGGTTCTATTGAGGTAAACAACAACAAGAAAAAACAAACAAACAAAAATCCCACATCACCCTAAATTGAGATTTTTTTTTTTTTAAAGTAAAAAGCTTCCCTGTGTGGAAAATTTTCAAAGCAGAGATAACTAACAGAAAGGGCGAGAAAACAATGGAAATATGCCTTGTCACTTAATAATTTCAAATAAATTTGGCTTCTAACACACTCAGTTTTCATATCCACATGGGGATTTGGCATTTATTTTGACGGAGATGATGACCTGGAAAAACACTCCTCGTTGCTGCAGGCCTGCAGGGTTGCATCACCTGGGTGGCGGAGCAGCCGGCTCTGGCTAATGTGTTGTTGTTCACTCTTTCCTTCAGTAGCAGATCGTGTCGACGGCACATATTGTGTCAAAATAATTGCCAAGTGTTTCGGGGGTGGAGAGTCTGTTTCTTCCCCATGAGCACTGATGAAGTTGTTGAACTGTGTGTGTGTGTTTGTGTGTGTGTTATCATAACAGCTTATGTCACTACCATGTTGACTGGATAAATATTTCCGCTGAGGTTTTCATCAGCTTTAACGAGGTGTTCAGTAGGCCTTTGAAATTTGTCTTTCTTTGGTCAATTCCCCCACCCTGATTTTGGCTCGCCGGAGTTCACTGTCTCCCACCACTTTGGCCAACCAGCTAAGGAATGGTGGATTTCATCTGTAAGGCCATCCAGGGTCAGAGGTCTCCAACCATGACAGGGGTGCCGTAGTGTTTGGGCACCGTATATGAGGAGGGATCTGTGCAGGCTGTATGCGACTGTGACAGAATACCTGACATACCTGGCAACTTAGGAACGGACACTTCATTTTGCTGCACTGCAGAAATGCTTGATCAAAGAAGTCTGTCGTCTTGGCCAGGAGCAGAGAGGGAAGGAAAGGGAGCGGGAGAGGAAAGGAGGGTATTAGGGTCCCATTGTTCCCTTTAAACACAGACCTGTGATCTGAAAACCTCACTATGCACCTTCTTAAGGATTCCAAGCTCTCAGCATAGTGCCCTGGGGAGGGGGTGTGTTGGAGGATGGGGTGAGAGGTTGTTGAGGGGGGTGGACCAAGCCTTGAACTCGATGGGGAGACAGTTAAGATCCAGATCCTAATGGGTCCTCTAACTCTCAGGGACACTGAAATCTTAGGCTTGTCTAGGTTGGATAAGTAGATTTTTCATAAGCAGGCCATGGTTGCTCAGATACGTTGGTAAATCCCTGTCAGGGTCACGTGCAGCAATGTCTGCTAACTATGCTTGAGGTTGCTTTTGGGTCCATATATCACATGAAGGTTCTTTCAAATGTTTCCTGAGCTAATGTCGATGTGTGGTTTGCAAATAATGTTTTAATAAAAGACCGAATGAACACTGACCTTCCTTAGGTCTGCCTTTTACCAGGTAAATGGCTTCAGCCATTCTCCTCAGCTCCCTCTAAACATGTGCCCATCTGCAGGCGATGCTGCAGACTGTGGAGCTGTGAAGACTGAGTGAAAAGCTGGGTGGAAAGCACCAAACAGTGTTCTGGTGGTGAATAGCCGTGGTGGGTGCAGACCTCTTCTTACTGGAGACATTCAGCAATGAAAATACCGTGCTGGTTCAGTTGAACTGTTTATGCAACTCATTTTTTTCTTTCTTTTGGAAGATTGTATATTCTTTATAAAGTCTCTTAAAAAGTAATCTATACATTGATTTACTTATTTAGCTATTGAACATCTATTGATAGTTACTGCCAGCTTCCTGGGCTCTAGAAGTTTACACTGTGCCAATGTAAGGAGTGAGAACTCACTATGGAATTTTATGTTTTGGGGATTGTAGTAGGCATTCTTTGGGCCACCAACCAACTCCCAAATCATGACACGGAGACTTATGTAACACGAATTAATAATAAAAATTCAGAGTCTGCTATCAGGGGAGAATGATGAAGATCAGAGCAACAGAGCAACTAGCCACTGGAGAATTCTTAGCACTACCAATGCTCAGACCAGAGAGGTGATCCTGTCCTCAGACTGCAGCAAGCTCTGTCTCCTCCTGCCTTATATTCCTCTCTCCTCCCAGCCATATCACTCCTGTCTCCACCTTCGTAGTACTCGGATTAAAGGGGTGGGATCTCAAGTGCTGGAATCACTGTGTGAGCTCTGTTTCCCTTATAGACTGGATCAATTTTGTATAACCCAGGGTAGCCTTGGACTAACAGAGATGGGTCTGCCTCTGTCTCCTGAGTCCTGGGATTAAAGGTGTGTGCCACCACTGCCTGGCCTCTATTGACTAAGCTCTGCACTCTGATCTTCAGGCAAGTTTTATCTGTTAAAACACACAAAAAATATCACTACAAACTCATTATTAGTTATGAACACGCAGCCTTATCTTATGCTTGTCCTGCTTTGCTTAGTCCTTATAACTTAAATGAACCTGTTTCTCTTCAGCTACATTTTGCCTTGGGACTTTTTACTTTTCTGTCATTCTTTATGCCCTACTCTGTGTCTTGCTCTCTGGTGGCTACCTCTCCTCATTCTCTTCTCCCAAGCCTAAATTCCTCCTACTACTTATTCTCCATCCACTAGCCCCCATCTATCCCTCTACTGCCTAGCTATTGGCCATTCCACTTTTTATTAGCTCAATCAGGTGTCTTAGGCAGGCAGAGCAACATGTCTTTACATCATTAAACAAATGCAGCATAAACCATCGTAGCACAGCTCTACATAGTTTATGTAACAGTCAATGACAGGGGATGGCTTGGGGATAGGGAGATGGGTAGGAGTGCTTGGTGCACATGAGTGAGGGTCTGGGTTTAGATCTTAAGTATCCATGTAAAAAGCCAGGTTTGACCACACTCTCCTATAACCCCAGCAGTAGGCAAGGATGGGGGTGTATGGGACATTGAGGGGGGCGGAAGGAGTTGGAAACTGGAAGATTACTGGGGCTTCTGTGAGAGAACCTGAATCAAGGGAATAAAGCAGAGAACAAGAGAGGACCCCCAGTGCCGATGTTCTCTGGCTTCTGAGTGTGTATGGAGTGTTCACACGTCTACACACACATATATACATGCGTGCATACACACACACACACACATAGTAAAAAAACAGAATTTAACCTTCTACAGAAGGTTGGTGCCTCGGGACCCATGGAAGCAGTAAGTGGCCTTTGAGTCAGGTTATCCCTTAAGCCCTCAGCAGGGTCTTTGAGCTCTTGCATTTGTTAGTGATGTTTTGTTTTTGCCATAATCTAGTCATGACCATACATACTTGTGTTTCTCTGTTGAGACACAGGGTCGAAAGCTTACCTTAAACCTGAAGTGTCCCATTTCTCTGGTCATTGGAACAGCATTTTGAATACTTTTCCTTTGATCATCATTCTGTTCCATCCCATGGTCCCCAGGAGGGCACAGCATAGCTTGGTGGACATGGCCTGTTGCTTTTGAGGGTTTGTTAGCAGCATGTTGGCTTTGGGTATAAGATACATATAGTCTTCCGAGCTGCTGATGAGGTCAGCAGTGATTATCACAGTAGAAGTGGGGCAGCCTCTGAGAACACAGCAAAGGGAAGAGCAAGTCACGTATGGCTTCTTAGAATCCACTGGACAGTGAAATCCCACCTTAACCACATAGAAATTGGTCACACCTGTTGCGAAAAACCGGGAGGTAAATAGCTTTTCAGCAAGGCCACCCAAAAGCCAGATTTGTTGCCTTTCTTCACCTCCTTCAGTTTGCAAGGTGGGACATGGCTTTGAGTCTCCTGGGGAAGAGAGTAGGGGATGCATTCCTGTTGCTTTCTCTGCGGCAGTGCGCTGGTCAAAACTGCCACATTGCTGCCATTTGTTTCAGAGGAAACCTAGACCACAGATCTTTTTGCCTTGGCATATCCCCTTCCAGAAAGAAGTCAGGATTGTCACTGTGAGAAAAATAGGCATGACATAACACCTGGGGACTTTATTTTTATTACTTCAAACAGATTTAGTCCTCGATTTTGTGACGCGACAATTGAGCTGTGTATGAGTATGAGTTGCTACTTTATGTAATATATAAAGTCCACAAAAGATGACTCCCAATCTAGTAAGACCGGACTTTAAATTATGGCTGTAGGAGTGAAAAATTTCTACACATGGTTGTAAAATAATGGAGATTTCTCTTAGCTCTTGGAGTAGATTGTTGGAAGTGTGATTTTGAAGTTCAAACAACTAAAGTTTGGTTAACTGACCTCCGTCATCTAACTCCTTTCCAGTGATTACCAATACACTCCCTCCTTTGACCTTCCGTCCTTTCACAGATAAATTCAGAAGCCTGCCTCATAAATCCAAGTGACTCTGATTTTCCTCTCTGTCTTCTTTCCAGCGTTTGCATGCTTACTCATTAAGTCAGATAAATTTCTTCTGTAAAGTTTGGCGTTCTTTCTTTGTTGGAAGGGAAGCAGCTTGTTGTGGGACAGGAAGAACTGAGAAGGAATACAGAAAATGATGACATATTCTCTCTTTTTTCCCCCCTCTCCCTCCTCGCCCCTCCCTCTTTTCTTCCCTCCTTCCTCTTACTACTATTGTAGACATTATACATAGACTCATAAGATCATTTTCCTTTTGCTCTCCCTTTCTTCCCTTTCCTCCCTCCTTCCTTGTTTCTCCCTCTCTCCCTTCCTTTCTTTTGACAGTCTTACATGTCCACTTGATCCAGAATTCAACCGCAGCAGCACTCCTGTGTCTACCCCCAAGGTCAGGGGCTGCCAGTGGTGGTGCCCTTTATTCTGCGTAGATCACTTTGCTATGGAGTTGGCACTGAGTACCACCGTGGTCCATTTATGCTGTTCTGGGACCTAAACTTAGGACACTTCTGCATGCTAAGCAAATACTCCACCAATGGAGCCCCACCCTCAGCCACCTAAGGCCGTTTCCATGCTGGTCTATAATGTACTTTGAGGGTATTCCTAGTCTGCTATACCCTGCTCCTCTCTCTTCAACCCCTTCCTCTCCCTTTAGTCCCCTTTGTTTCTCACAGTTTTCTTCCTACTTTCATGTCATTTGTACATTTGACTTTATGTTTCAGTAAAGACTAGAAAACAGGCAGTGTTTGTCTTATGGAGACTGACCTTATTTGCATAATGATTATTTCCAATTGTTCTGTCTTGAAATTGGCCTAACTTCATTCTTTATAGCCATAAAAACTCCAGTGTGTCTGTGAATCACAGTTTCCTCATCTCTTCTCTTGGCAGACACCTAAGTAGGTTCAGAACACAGCTACTGTGAGCAGTGTTGCGGTAGCATAGATGTGCAAGTGTCTCTTCCATGACTTGGAGTCCTTCATTTAAACACTCAGGCGTGGTAGAGATAGGTCACGTGATAGGCTTACTGATTTGCTTTTTAGAAACCTACATACTTAATTCCATAGTGACTGAACTAGTTTGCAAAGTTGTTTTTTTTTTTTGTTTTTTTTTTTTGCTTTGCTTTGTTTTTTGTTTTTGTTTTGTTTTGTGTAGCTTTGTAGTCTGTCCTGGAACTTACTCTGTAAACCAGGCTGGCCTCAAACTCACAGAGATCCACCTGCCTATGCTTCCCAACTGCTGGGATTAAAGGGGTGTGCCACCATGGCCGGAAGCAAGATTTTTTTTTTTTGTTGTTGTTGTATCCTTTGAGTTTGTACTATTCCTTTCCTATTTTATGAAATTGTTTGGGAAGCATTGGTTCTTCTTTGAAGTTCTGATAGAATACACCATTGAATCCATCTGGGCTTGAACTCAGTCATTTTTTTTTAATCGCTACTACAATAATATAGATGAAAAATATAAATTCTATGCTTTTATTAATGGCGTCTTCTTCTGGTCAGTATGGCCTAAGCGCTTGCCTGTTTGTTTACCTCTTATCAAGTCAATTCTTCCTTACATTGATTTCCTTGTATTGTTTTTAACATCTCCATTTCACTACTCTTGGCCCTGATCTTAGTTACTGCCTTTCCGGTTTGCAGTTTGGCTTTTTCTTGTTTTTCCAAGGCCCTAAAGTATAGATGACACTATTTATTTTAAATCTCTGATTTTTTAGTGTAGATACTTACAGGTATAAAAATCTCTCTGATTCTTTAGTGTAGGCATTTACAATTATAAACTTCTCTCTTAGAACTGCCTTCATTGAATTCTGTCAGTTTGGAATGTTATATTCTTATTTTCAGGGATCCTAAGCTTTCCCTCGTGATTTCTCCAGTGATCCCCTCATCTCCATGTTTGTGCCTGCTCTGCACTTTCTCTGACTGATTGTGTTTTATTTGTTATCAGACAGGATACAAAGAATTATTTCTGTTTCCCTGTATTAAGACTTGCTTCAGGTCCTACTAGATGATCTATTTCAGAGAACATTCCATAGGCTACCAAAAAGGATGTGTGTTGTGCAATGGTTGGTGGACTTTTCTGTAGCTGCTTGTTAGGTCTGTTTGATGCACGCTGTCATTTTACTTGGATGTTTCCCTGGCTATTTCCTGTCGCTTGTGAGCTGGGTATTGAGATCACCTGCTGTTGCTGTGTTACAGTTAATGTGCCTTAGTTTTACGAAATTACTGGCGCACCTGTGTTCAGTGCACATCTGATTAGAACTGTAATTTTCTTTTGATGAGTTCTTCCCTCATTCATTATGAAGTGACCCTTTCCATCTCTTCTAATTTTGATCGGAGGTATAGTTTTTTAGTTATTAAAACAGTGACCCAGGCCGACTTTCTAGTTCCATTTGCTTGGAATACCCCTTTCTGTTGTTTCACCCTGAGGTTGTATCTGCCTATGATGAGAAGGCAGTCTTTTAGGCAACAAATAGATGGATCCTGTTTTAATGTCTGTCTGCTCATCTTTCTTTGACTGGGGGATTTTGTCTATTGATATTTAGAATTGCTATTGATAGGTTTTTGTCACTGATTGCTTGATGTTTCCCTGTTTGTATTTGTTTTCTGCTGGGCATTAGTCATTCTTGAATATGCTTGTCTTTCTCCAAGGATTCTGCCAGACATCTTCTATTGGGCTGAGTATTGGGTTAGCAGTCATAAATTTCTTCAGCGTGTTCATATCATGGACAGTTCTGTTCTGGCAGTGTGGTACTTTGAATGTAATTGGCCCCCATAATCTAATAGGGAGTGCTATTATTCGGACGTATGACTTTGTTGGAGTGGGTATGGCCTTGTTGGAAGAAGTATGTCACGGTGCTTTGAGGTTTCCTATGCTCAGGATACTGCCCGTGTCTCAGTTGATTTCCTGTTGCTTGCAGGATGTAGGACTCTCAGCTGCTCCAGCACCAATTCTGCCTGCGTGCCGCCATGCCCCGTGTCGTGATGATAATGGACTGAATCTCTGAAACTGTAAGCGAGGTGCAGTTTAAACTACTTCTAGTTCAAATATGTTAATCCAGATTTGGGGCTTAGTCCATGTCCTAGTTGGGTTACTATTGCTATGATAAAACACCATGACCGAAAGTAAGTAGAGGAGGAGAGGGTTTATTTGTCTTACATTTCCACACCACTGTTCATCATTGACAGAAGTCAGGACAGGAACAGGGCAAAAACCTGGAGGCAGAAGCTGACTCATGCCCAACATGGATTGCTCAGCCTGCTTTCTTTTAGAACTCAGGACTACTGGTGCAGCAATAGCATCACCCACGATGGACTGAGTCTTCCTCCATCCATTACCAATTAGAAAAATGTGCTACAGGCTCGCCCACAGCCTGATCTATGGAGGCATTTTCTCTCCTCTCAGATGACTTCAGTTTGTGTCAAGTAGACATAACACTATCCCGCATAGTCCCATTACTTAGTTCCTGGCCTAGATTCCCTGAGTTCAGCTCTGATTCTCAGTTCCCTCCTTGGTGCTCTCTCTGGATCACTACCATTGTGCAGAGCAGGACAGGAGCTATCGCTGTGGGGTCCTACTGATTTTAGTGGCGTCCTTGAGGGTGAGCCTGCCACGCATTCTAGTCGTGCTTAAGGTCCCTCGTTCCCTGCCAGGGGTGTGTATAGAAGTGTCCAAGGCTCTGATGCGGTTCTTCCCTTGAGCCCTTTCTGAGGAGCCAGTGTGTCGAGGAAGGGAAGGTAGAGGCTGCCTTCTGAAGGCTCCCATTGACCTCAGCCAAGCCCTGCATCAGCTTTGGCCTCTCCATTTAGCATCTGGACCTTCCTTCCCATTATGTATCCACTCCATGATTGTGCATCTGTCTGTGGCATCAGCACTGCTGTGTGTGGGGGGGAAGCACTTCCCCAGGGCTTTTCCACCTAGCCCAGCTGCTTGTGGCTGGCAGTGACTCCAGCCTCCAGCTGTCACTTGCTTCCCCCTGGAAATCTCACCTGGCTTGCTAACTTCTTTACTGACTCCTGCAAGAATAAGGGTTATTGTACATTATGCTGACTGCTTCCTTTCACAGAGTGCATTGATAAGGTCTCTCATCTACTACCTTGCTGGGAAGTTTTCTCCTTTCTCTTTCCCTACCTGAATGTCAGGATTCAGTGCTGGGTCTTGCGCATTAGAGGGATCCTTAGTTTGATTTTTGTGCTGCATTTGGCTTTGAAATAGACCTGGCACAACTGTACACAGACTCGCTTCAGATCACGACATAAATCCTGCTTTTTATTTTCTGTCTGGGTTAGGTTTCCAGCAGTGGTGTCTGAGGTGGGGAGTGAGGGTGGGGTGTCAATAAGTCATATTCTGAGACCTTGAGGATGCATTTACTTGGAGTGTGACTCTTCCTGCTTATTGTAACAGCTGGGCTTTGGCCTCATATGACCTCTTTTTGTCTCTTGGAAATTTTAGGTAAAATCAATGGAATAATCCAGGCCATAGATCACTTAGCCACCATTAGCAGGTTGCATCTAATAGTTTATATCTGCGGTCCCCAGAGCTTGAGCCAATAAACCATCTTTTCAAAGAATTGTTTCCTCTCAGATTTCTTATTTACAAAGAATTTTGTTCATAAGTCATACCACATTGCTCGTATTAGTAATGGTCATTTATCCATTTTTCCCACTTAGTTTAATCACAGGTATATTTTACTGCCAGCCATTTCTAATAATCATAAGATAGTCAAAAAATAAAAGCTTTTCTGCAAGTAAATCTATGATTGTTATTCTTTTTTAAAAAATATGTATTTTATGTGTCTTTACCCAGGAGGTCAGAAGACGGTGTTGGATCTCCTGAAACTGGAATTACAGATGGTAGGACCCGACATGTGGGTTCTAGGAGTCGAATCTTGGTCCTCTGCAAGAGCAGCAAGTGCTCTTAACCATTGAGCCATAAGTGCTGGCTGGTTTTGTATCAGCTTGACACAAGCTAGAGTCTTAGAGAGGAAGGAGCCTCAGTTGAGGAAATGCCTCCATGAGATCCAGCTGTAAGGCATTTTCTCAGTTAGTGATCGATGGGGGAGGGTCCAGCCCTTTGTGGGTGGTATCATCCCTAGACTGCTGGTCCTGGGTTTGTAAGAAAACAGGCTGAGCAAGCTAGTAAGCAGCACCCCTGCATGGCTACTGTGTCTGCTCCTGCCTCCTGGGTCCTGCCCTGTTTGAGTTCCTGCCTTCGCTTCATTTAATGAGGAACTGTGATGTGCAGATATAAGACAAATAAACCCCTTTTCTTAAACTGCTTTTCGGTCATGGTGTTTCTAGCAGCAATAGAAACCCTGATGAAGACACCATCTTATCCATTGTGTTTTCTGATTTGCTTTTGGACACTGGATTGAAGCTTTAAAGCTGTCGCCAGGACATTAAGGTCTCCAAATGTGATGTTCAATATTGATTATTTTATTGGACTCTTTTCCTAATTTCCACCCTGTTTTCTTTAGGGAGTGTTTGAAAACAGAAAATAGTTATAGTTTTGATTATACATTTCTTCATCTTTTCAATTCTATGCGATGAGCATTTAAAAGCCATTTTATTAAGCAGAACTTTATATAGACTGCAGTCCGAGTTTTACAGCAGACTTTCAGAAATGTAGTCCATCATATTCCATTAAATTGCCCCATCACTCTTTCCTGTTAGTGAACCCTAAGTAAATCCTGTGTGTCATACTTGGGCCAGTTTCACTTAAAGTTGACAAGTAGCTCCATCTCAGCTGGCTACTATGCCATACTTTGGCCCAAAGCCCATGCATGTCATGACTCATGTTTGCATGTCACTCATCAAGCTGTCTCAGCTTCTTTGCTAACACAGGTTGCCTGCAACTTTAATTTTAGAAAATAGCGTAGGCAGCTATTGCCCTCCCCATGTGTTCTGCTCACGCTGTGGGTCATAGTAATGCTGGCCGACATCTGATGCTATGAAAAGCAGGAGAGGAAGGGCCCCATATGCAGCTCTCTGACCAGGGACCCTGTTCAGAAACTGTGTTGCTTTAATGCAGGCGAGTTTGGAGCGAAGTGTGACCAGAGGTGGAACTCAAACCACGGGCTCTTTTTTCAGAGGTTGTAGTGGTCACGGGATTGGGTTCTTGGCCCTTTTGGTAAGATGGTGTGGGGATTTGTCAATTTAAAGTTTTAAAAAGAATTTTGTCTGCAGTGATGGTGGCTCCTGAATTACACACTCCTCTGGCGTGCCGGCTCCTGGAAATGACTCATCTGGATCATTTCCGGTCCTTAGGTTCTCTTGGGTCAGAATCTCATACACTGTTTCAGAGCCTATAAATCATTTGAATGGCCAGGTTCAGGGTCAGAGTCAGAAGTACAAGCCTATGGGCATTATTCTATTGTCCATTTTGGTTGGATTTGATTAGAAATAACATAGCAGAAGACGACTAGCTTGAGTTAAACTAAACCATTTACTTACTTTACTCAAAATATTAAAATACTTTAATCAACATAATTGAAGAAAAAAGTTTTACTTGGTATTCCTTAGTTACTGGGATTTTTAAAAAGTTTATTTTTATTTTAATGCTGTGTATATGTGTGTGCATGTGTGTCTGGGGGTTATGTGCACATGAGTATGATTGCCTGTTATAGCCAGAGTGTAGCATTAAATACCCGGAACTGGAGTTACAGGTGGTTGTGAGTCTTCTGAAGTAGATGCTGGGAACTAAACTTGGGTCCCCTGGGAAAGCCATAAGTGCTCTTAACTGCTGAGCTATCCCTCAGCCCCCAGAAATTCAGGTTTTTATATCAAACATTTACTTTAAGTATAAAATAAAATCATAAGTTTGATCTTTTAAATTTCCTGACGTATTTGTCTTGATCAAGATTCTTAGCTAAGAAAAATAAAGACCATGAGTGGAGATCATTGCCTTGACAGTGAAAATTGAAAACATGGTAGGAGCGGCTTAAGGTCTGTTACCTTCTAGCAACCTATCCCCGCCCCGCCCCGCCCCTCCCCGCCTCCTACTCAGTGTTCTCACTGGGAAGTAGAGGTGAAAGTGGAATCTGACACAGTTATGTCTCCATCTATCCATTGATGTAACGGAATTCAGCATCATTTTTGAAACTATGCTATTGGGATAGGCGTGCAGTCAGTGCTTTAATTTCTGTTTTGCAAAAAAACTCATTGCCTTTGATTAGTTTTCCACGTGGCTTTATCCATTTGCTTCTTAGAAATCAAGACATTGGGAACAGAAGTCTTTAGCTGTTTCCTCTAGGTTTCTGTGAGGAGCTAGTTGAAGTCTAGTTTTCAGGCTTCTCTTTTGTGATTGGAAGGGAGTATGAGCATGAGGCCACCATGGCTGTGAGCCAGCCTGGTCGCTAGTGGAGAGCAGGTCTTCTCCAGCCCCTCCCCTCCAGGAAGAGGCGGTATCTCTGTGACACAGAATCCTATACTGTAATGTTTCTTTAAAATGGTGTGTGTATGTGTGTGTGCATTTTTAAAAAAATTAATCAATTAACCTTTGGTTAGTATTCTTTTTTTGTTTTCAATAATTACAACCTGAACTGTATACAAAGTCGTTTTTTTATGCCATTAATATATGCCTCCGGAAGCTGAATTAAAACATCAAATTACTCAATTTGCAATCCGTGTTTGCCAGGCTTTGTGAAGAATAACTATTTTACAAGAATAGCTGATAGCTGCAGTGCCCATGCATGTGAGCTGTTATAAAGGAAGCCCCTCAGTACACACATTTTTATATTGAAAAAGATCAAGCCCATCTTGATTAAATAGGTCTCTCCTTTTCCCTAGGGGAAGTGTTTCTAGGAAACCAAGATTTAGAAAGATAAGATAGTGCTGGCCAATCCAGTTTGTCAAATCTTTACCTTCTTCAGGCTTTGGAAAAGACTCAGCAGTTAAGTACAATGCCTGTTCTCCCAAAGGTTACTGTTTAATTCCCAGCAGCCACATGGTGGCTTACATCTACCTGTATGAGATCTGGTGCCCTCCTGAGGAAGAGACCTGATCAGTTGTCCTCATCAACTTAGACCATGAAACCCAATATGGACAAGTTCAACAGAACCGCCGTGTATGGGCTGTCCATGCATGCTTCAGCATTGCCAGGGCATAAATTTCATTTTTCATTCCTATAGCTCAGAGTGACCTTGAACCCATAACGTTCCCGGTCCAGTCTTTGTAGTGCTGGGATTATGGATGTGCAACACAAACTGGCTTAATCTCATAGTCTCTGACAGATGTCTGAATTTCACAGACAGAATTACCGTTACCCTGGAAGTTGCCTTAGTTTTTATCTGACACCTTTTCGCTCTGCAGAGTGAATGACATCTGCTATTGCCCAGGCTCCAGACAGTATTTCAGGGTTTAATTAAAAAAACAAACAACCAGCCAGCAAACAAAACCCCCTCTTAATTATTTAGTTTTTACTGTTTTGAGAAAGAGTTTTTCTGTGTTGCCCAGGCTAGCCTCTAAATCACAATGCTTTCGTCTCTACTGGGATGGTAGTCATGTTCCCGCCCTGCCTGGTCATGTTTGGGGACTTTGATTCTGAAGACAGTGTATGTTCAGGAAGACATCCGAGGACACCAAGAAAGATCCAGGCATGCATTGTATGGCATGGTTGTCGGATAAAGCTGGCACTAAATCATGGATTCCTCAGGTCTTAGGGTTTTCCAAAAGAACAGTGGTCATCCTGGCCTTGTGTCATGACCTGCATTACCCTAGTGTGCCATGGATGGTGAGGTTGTGGCTCTCTGAAAGCTTCTGGGCAGAGAAGTGATGATGTGGGGACCTTCCCTGTTTTGTTTATAATGACGTGTTTGTGATGTTGACGGGAGCTTGGTTATTCCCCTCCAGTGTCCATCCCAGTACAGTGCAAGGCCATCTCCACCAGGGACAAGTTCAGTTCTGCTTGCCTGAGAATTCCTGAAGCAGCTGCCCGTATCTTATAAACCATCCGTCCTCCCCTGGGTAGTGAAAGGGAAAATCAGAACATGTACTAAGATAACTGAATATTGGGTGCGGGGAAGAATCACTTTCCAATCCTGGAATTGGAGACTCGAAGTAGTTGCCTTCTTTATGATGAACTGAACCGGCAGTGTAAACTCAGCATTGGCGTGTGAGCACTGCATGAGTGTGCTACACCTGTGAACTGCAGATCACAGGGATGAGCTCCCAAGCTGGCCTTCACGCGTCTGCTACATGCCGACTACTTACTGTGCAGTTGTTGTGATGAAGTTAGGAAGGTGATTACGTTCTCCCTACAGTTTTATTCTGTAGATTTGGACATGAAGGATGATATACACCAAGTGTGTATCAGTTACAGAGCGAGGCTCATGTGTGATAAGCTCTTATTAGAATAGAGCTGATGGTGTGAGAGACAGACTGTCGAATTACACAAGTGTGGTTTTCGGGACCCGGATTTTTAGACATTGATCTTCATTAAAGCTGAAATGCTAATCCCATTTAACAGCAAAGTTAGGAATATCTGTTATATATTTGCTACCATAAATAATTCATGTGTCTGCTCTGCCACCAGATCTAACTTGAGACAGTTTGGCATCTGCATCCATAGGAAAGCTGCTTCTTCTCATTTTCCGACACCAATCCTGAGCACCACTCAGAAATAAAGAGCCATGTATCTGTGTGAAAGTTGGCCACGTAGGGGTACAATCTTTACTAGAGGACTCTGTTACTTAGCCTTCCGTTACTATAACAGAATTCCAGAGAAAATCAACTAAAAAGGATGAAAGGTTTATGATAGTTTTGGAAATTTCAGTCCATGGCCCATTTGTCTTAGTGCTTTGGGCCCCTGAGGATGCAAGATAACATGATAGGGAACCCACTTATCTCATGGCCCTGATGAAACAGACACCGGGAGGGAAAGGGTTCTTTAACTCCTTGCAAGGCAATTCCAGTGATGGACACCCCCCCCCCCCCCCCGTATGCCTTCCAAGTAACACAACAGGCTGGGAACTGAACCTTTGGTACTAGGGCCAGGCCATTGAAGCCTCTTGATGAAGGTATGCCTAGGGTGAGAGATGAGGAAGGGGACGTGAAACTTGCATGTCTTCCCTGGTTTCTCCTGCTTTCAGCAACTTGGAAGTATTCAGCTAAGTGCAGACTTTCTGGACTTTTATGGAGACTTGATTACAGAAGCATGACTTAATTCCCAGCAAGGCCTATCTTGGCCAAATTCTTCTTGCCTACCCATATAGCATTCTTTTCTTTAGATTATGAGACAGGGTAGTTGTAAAATGATGAGGAAGATCACTCATCATGAACTTGGTGGATATGGTGTAGGTCAGTAGGATTTTTGTATTGTTCTGTTTTGTTTTTTTTGGGGGGGAGCTAATTAGAAGACAGAAAAGCAGGGTAAGGTTAGAGTCTGTGACGCGCCTTAGTAAGGAGAAATTCTAGTTTCTCTTGTGGATTGTAGACTAGGATTTATGAAACCAGAACTGTGAATGAAAAATGAAAATATGTGTTCAATTATTTTGGCCACACCCAGGTTTTGAATTTGCACACTTACAGCAAGCAGATTCACAATGTAAAAGATACAGCCACTCCGCTAGACCTCATTAGTCCTGTCGTCGCGTGGAGTGAATACATCTCCCAGGCCAAGACCGCCCAGGTTTACAGACAACCGAGTGACTGCGGACAGTAGAGCAGGCCCCTTTATGATACTGCGGTCAGTATACTTCTTACATGCTGAGCTGGTAAGAGCCTTCTCTTCACTACGAAGGCCAGTTCCAAATACGGTCCTTTAAATTTCAGCATGTCCTCAGCTGGGAGTGTGGCTCTGTGGTGGGAGACTTGCATAGTGTGTAATTCTAGGGCAGACCATACGTCAGTGACTCCTTAAGTCAATTATAACTCAGATTGGATCTCCTGGCATTCCTTATGGAAAGGAACATCCTTTACGGCATGAATTTCAAACAATCCACTTCGACTTAGTTGTGGAACAACCTGTTTCCTTTGTGGGAGTCATGTTTATAATTTTGTTTTTCACATTCACAATCTGTAATCAAAATCACTGTCTGTGAACAGCCACTGGATTCCTGATCCCCGTGACTAGGTTGATCTGCCCCTGTTTTGTTTGCATTCTGCTTTATGTTAGGTTGTGAATCCTTAGGCGTATTGTCTGTGTCCCCTTTATGCTTCCTCCCTGCTTTGGTGTACACAGCAGCTGTGACACTGTCTGCATCCTGTCTGCAGTGCTGCAGCTTCTGTACACTGCTGTGTGTATACCCCATTGGGAAACTCCTTATCCCAAGCGCAGTTTTGACAGGGCTAGGCTGCTTGCTCTGGAAGTGAAGTCTTTTGGGGCACGTTCACATTCCGTAAGTGTCAGGGCTGTGCGTTGCAGTGAAACCAGTACCTTGGGGACACGTGAGTTAGAACGGTGTCCAGATGTCCAGCTGTGGGGACTGCTGGAGTAACCTTCCTCAGATTGTGAGCAGAGTATGTCAGATCTAAAGCAGTGCTTAGGAAACCCTGTGTCCTGTCTTCCATCTTTCCTCCTTGAACTGGATACAGATGATGACTCCGAGGCCTCAGTGTTTGGTGAGAAATGGAATCTATGGGATCTGGTTCAAATTGCTGTACGACCGAGGTCTCCAAACTAGGTACTCACAAAGGAGCAAAAAAAAAAAATCTTCTTTTGTGTGTTTGTGCGTGTGTGTGCATCTGTGCACATGTGTCTGTACCCATGAGTGTGTGTGTGTGTGTGTGTGTATGCATGTACATGTGTGGAGGTGTGTGCTTTTGCATGTGGCGTCTCTCAGATGAGTGCCCCACCTTTAAGCTTCACCCTACAATCTTGAGTAGAACATCTTTGAGGGTCATGGTTACAGGCTTTCCCAGTGGAAACTCCAGGCAGTAATGGTTAGTACAACAACTTACCATGATTACAAGAAGACTTGAAGAAATCTTACCTCAATCTTCTCTGCATTTCTACAGATAGACCTATGTTTTGGAAAAACTTGATGCTTTGTTAGAAAAATAATTTAATGGTTTCATAACATTTAGCATTTAGGGTGATGTTTTTTTAAATTTATTTATTTATTAAAGATTTCTGCCTCCTCCCCGCCTCCACCTCCCATTTCCCTCCCCCTCCCCCGATCAATTCCCCGTCCTTCTTCAGTTTGAAGAGCAGTCAGGGTTCCCTGCCCTGTGGGAAGTCCAAGGACCACCCACCTCCATCCAGGTTTAGTAAGTTGAGCATCCAAACTGCCTAGGCTCCCCCAAAGCCAGTACGTGCAGTAGGATCAAAAACCCATTGCCATTGTTCTTGAGTTCTCAGTGGTCCTCATTGTCTGCTACGTTCAGCGAGTCTGGTTTTATCCCAGGCTTTTTCAGACCCAGGCCAGCTGGCCTTGGTGAGTTACCGATAGAACATCCCCATTGTCTCAGTGTGTGGGTGCACCCCTCGCGGTCCTGAGTTCCTTGCTCGTGCTCTGTCTCCTTCTGCTCCTGATTTGGACCTTGAGATTTCTGTCCGGTGCTCCAATGTGGGTCTCTTTCTCTGTCTCCTTTCATCGCCTGATGAAGGTTAATATTCAGGAGGATGACTATATGTTTTTCTTTGGGTTCACCTTCTTATTTAGCTTCTCTAGGATTGCGAATTATAGGCTCAATGTCCTTTATTTATGACTAGAAACCAAATATGAGTGAGTACATCCCATGTTCCTCTTTTTGGGTCTGGATTACCTCACTCAGGATAGTGTTTTCTATTTCCATCCATTTGTATGCAAAATTCAAGAAGTCATTGTTTTTTTACTGCTGACTAGTACTCTAATATGTATATATTCCATACTTTCTTCATCCATTCTTCTATTGAAGGGCATCTAGGTTGTTTCCAGGTTCTGGCTATTACAAACAATGCTGCTATGAACATAGTAGAGCATATACTTTTGTTGTATGATAGGGCCTCTCTTGGGTATATTCCCAAGAGTGGTATTGCTGGGTCCAGGGGTAGGTTGATCCCGAATTTCCTGAGAAACCGCCACACTGCTTTCCAGAGTGGTTGCACAAGTTTGCATTATTTAGAGTGATGTTTACATTTAAAAAAATCTGTGTGTGCACACACATGTGTGTGCATGTGTGTTTTGCTTGCCTGTATGTATGTCTGTTGACCATGAATGTACATGCCTGATACTTGCAGAGGTCAGAAGAGGGCATCAGATATTCCAGAACTGGAGTTACATCATCGTGAGTCCTGTGGCTGCTGAGAACTGAAGTCAGGTCCTCGGGAAGAGCCACTAGTGCTCTTTACTGCTGAATCATCTCTCCAGCCCCTTGAGTGACTTTTAAAAAAATTTTCTTAGATCACCATGAAGTTTATGGTACCTGATTATTCAAGTTCAGTTAACAAATGTTTAGAAAAACCTTTGATAGTCTCATTAGAAGATATTCCTCAGACTTAAGGCTTTTACGTAGGGTACTTACGCATACAGTATAGATGGAAAGGGGGGAAGTGAGAGCATTTCAATGGGAAATCTTCTCATATTAAAACAGAGGGAGAAAATATTTGATGCTCATTCAAAAATCTCCAATGTATTGGTCCATCTTTCTCTTGGCATGATGTGTATAAATAAATGATGCCTTAACAGAAATGAGGAGCTAGTGTTAGGCTTTGTGGTTTACTGATTATTAATTGATTTCATTTTATGCTCCTAAAATATGAATAAAGCAGTTGAATACCGATGAGATTATTAATGGAATGTTTCTTTGTGACATTGAGGAAAGTTCTGAATCAACACAAATAACAACTTCGGTTAACGTTTTGTGTTTATTGACTTGGTACACTTCTTTCCCCCCTGTTCATTATGTCAGAGAATTTTTAGGGCTATGTGTCATCTGGAAGAAAGGTAAGACGTTTTATTATTGGCATATGTAACCAGAGACAGATGATTTGATTGTCCCTATCATGTGCTTTATAGTTAGAGCTGCTTTTTAGCAAAATGATTATGAAGAGCATAAAACATTTGTATAAATGAGACGTCTGGATGTCACATCTACCCAAACTATGAAACGATGATGACACGTGTGAGGGTTGTTCCCAAGGGAGTCCCACATGGTCCCCTCTCAGCTCTGGTCTCACTGTCTGCTCTTCCTTTGCTCGTGTGCTCGCTCTGTGTGCTTGGGATGTTATCCAACGCGTCTTTCTTCCTTTGTGTTTTTAACATGCATGTACATTCTTCGTGTGTCAGCATGGGATGAGCATCAGACATTTTAGTCTCAAACCCTTCTATATTCGTAGGAAAACCTCTTAGGATCTAAAAAGCTTCTGTCACATGGCTTATGGCATAAATGTTTGTTGTATTAGGTAGCAAAATGAGAACATTAAATGTTTGTTAATTCAGCTAACTTTTATGAACCCATATTATGTTCACATGAGTAACTGTATGTTTGTCTTGCTTGGATGACAGGTCAGTACTGGGGTCTAATAGGGTCTACAGCTGGCTTATTTCATCGATAGATTTCCTTTTTCAACAGTTTGTCACAGTGATTTATTTATTGATTGATTGATTGATTTGATAGTGTCTCTAACTCTATGTCTCTGGCTGGTCTGCAAATGACTGTGTAGATCAGGCTCTCCTTGAATTCGCAGAGATCAGCCTGCCTCTGCCTGCCAGGTACTAGGATTAAAGACATACACTCTGCTCAGTGCTTTTTAAAACAGTGGGAATTGGACGAGAAGAGTGGCACCATCTTATATTTCTGCAAGTCTTTTCTATATCTTGTTTAACAGAAGCTATCTGTCTTCTCTTATTTTCTGCTGCCATCAGTCTCCTGAGATATCAAACGTGATGAAATCTCTTTCAGACTCTGACTTGTGAGACCATGAGAGGTGAGAAGTGGCAAATATGATTTAATCTGTTGTGACAATTTTTTTTCTTGACATCACGGACCCTTAAAATGATTTTGTGCCCACTTTAATAACCACTGTTCTACACTAAATGCCCAGACGTTGTCTGTAGAGGAGCTCCAGTTTTTATTATGTTACCTGCCTTGTACCGGCTGTGGTCTGGACCTTTGAGGTTCCTCAAAGCCTGTATATTAAGGAATTAGTGCCCAGCTTGGTTAGAAAGTGGCAGAAACTACAAGAGCTGGGGAGCCTGGTAGGAAGTTTTAGATCACCAATTCACGCTTTTTTTGTTTTGTTTTATTTTTGTTTTTGTTTTTTTTCAAGATATGGTTTCTCTTTGTAGCCCTGGCTGTCCTGGAACTCACTCTCTTGACCAGGCTGGCCTCAACTCAGAGACCCACGTGTTTCTGCCTCCCGATTGCATACTATAACATTTGTGTTTTCATCATATGGTAATGAGCTTCTACTGCAGTGTGCTTCCAACACAGTGTGCTGCTTTGCTCTAGGCCCAAAGGGAGGTGGGGAGAAGGGAGGACCAACCATGGTGCCTGGAAACATCGAGAACTAGGAGCCAACCGAACCTTTTTTCCTTTAAGTTTTCTCACTTTGTTAAGGAGTGGAAAACTTGACTTATTCAGAAAATCCATTTCCGTCCAGTGAAGGTGAATATGGTAAGAAATGAAAGCTGAAAAAAAGCCCACAGAAGTGGTCATTTTAATTTCAGTCTCCATTTTCCTGTTGACTGCGTCTTCTCAGTGTCGATTAGCAGGACGTCAGTTGCTCCCATTCTCGCTGCTGCTTTCCTCATTGATCTGAACTGACCTTTAGATCGCTGCAGTTACTACTGCTGTACATCAAGTCAAGCCAGTACTACGTGCTTACGACAGCAATGACTTCAGATGTGCAGGTCAGGTGGAGTTTGGCACAGACGAAAGCCCTGGAGGCTTTTGATTGGATGCCAGAGGATACACTTCTGTGCTGGTGATCATTTCTATACTTGCACCTTGCTGTAAAGAGCCTGGAGTGAAGTATGCTGTGGGCTGCCTGGGACTTCCTCATATACTAGCTGAGCTGCAGGACAAAGTGTCCTGAGAGATTGGTGGCTTTAAAAAAAAAACAAAAGGCACTGTTGTAATGTCAGGACTTGAGGACAGGGCCTGTGTTGTTTCTGCTTTGTTAGTTTGTTGAATAAGTCACAATGTCTGGCGTTAAGGGAGCAGACATTTACCCTTCCTTTCATTTTACTATTAATATTTTTACCTCTATGAGTGCTTTGCCTACATGGATATCTGTGTGCCACATGCAAGAACAGGACAACTGATCCCCTGGAATTGGAGTTACAGACAGTTGTATGTGGTGATATTTTGTTTGTGCTGTAACAAGTAAAGCTTACCCGAAGATCAGAATATGGAGCTAGCCACATTAGTTAGCCATAGAGGCCAGGCAGTGGTGGTGGCTCACACCTTCAATCCCAGAACTGAGGCAGATGGATCTCTGTGAGTTAAAGACCACCCTTGCCTACATGAAAATGATCCAGTCTAAAAGAGAAAGAGCCAGGTGGGGTGGCTTGCACCTTTAGTTCTAGTATTCAGGAGTCACACACCTTTAATCCCAGCGTTACGGAGGTAGAGACTGGAAGGGATATGGCTGGGCAGAAAGAGGAGTACAAGGCAGGAGGAGACAGGAGAACATGGCGTTCAGTCTGAGCATTCGTGCAGACAGTATCTTGCCCATTTTGGTCAGAGGGTTCGGTAGAGGTAAAAGGTCTCTCTTGGTTGGCTCCTTTACTTCTCTGATCTTTCAGCATTTACCCCGATATCTGACTGTGGGCTTTTATTAAGAGCAATTAGAATTTGTGTTATAGTTTGTGAGCCATCATGTGAGTGCTGGGAACCAAACCTCAGTCCTCTGGAAGAGCAGCCAGTGTTGTTAACCCTTGAGGCTCTCTCCAACCTTCAGACCCCACCTTCAGTGAAGGGAATGGATGTCTGGATCTTGGGAATTTCATTTTTAATCTGTTCCACTTTGTGCCTCAGTCATCCAAAATTGCCTGGGGTTTGTATCTGTCTCCAGATTCTTTTCCTCAAAGCACAGCTTTCTGTCAGACACGAGTGAGGTGAGTCTTGTGTTCCAAATGACCTGCTTATGCTCTGTTCCCTTTTTAGCCTTCTCTGCTTCAGCCCAACTTTGGCCTCCTTTGGATATTTATACATTTCTATTCCTAGAATACTGTCACTTTGATATCTTCCCATCTTAACATCCAGCAATCAAAATGAACCGTACCTGTCATGTGGAAGACTTCCTTAGGCTTTCCAGTTGCTGTGCTGTTTGTCCTTCTGTCGTATTCATGTCCCCTTTGGAGACCTCTCAATTCCCATCCTACAAAATAATATATGACCACACGTTTTATATATTTTACTAGATTATTGGAGACTACTCTTATGCTTAGTGTATTAGTTTTCAGTTGTGCTGATACCTGAAATACCTTTAACATGTGTTTGTTTTTTCTTAAAAATCTGGAAAAATAAAGATTTGAAGAAATAGAGTGTTTAAACTCACCTAAAAAGTTATTGCAAATATTATCATTGTTGATTAAGATTGTGGGGTTTTTGTTTGTTGTTATTTTTTATTATTTTATAAATTAAATAAGTAGTTGGGCATGGTGGCACACACCTTTAATTAAAACTCTCAAGGGTTAAGCACTCGGATTTCTATGAGTCTGAGGTCAGGCCAGGCTGATCTACAAAGTGAGTTCCTGGCCATTCGGGGCTATATAGAGAGGCCCTGTTTCAAATTAAAAATTTAAGTTTAATTCCCAGAACACATATGGTAGATCACAATGATTTACAAATTACAAAATAAGAAAGAAAAAAAGTAAATAAATTAAGTAAAAATAGATTGATGATTGAACTATGAATATAAAATAAAACAGTTTTCACCTTTAATAATAATAACAGTACAAAACAGAACAGTGCAAAAATTTCCTGGAATTTGCCTAGAAATGTCAGCTGTTAAGCACAGGAAGATTCAAAACTTAGTTTTAGGACATGAAATCCGTTTTAACTTAGTAAAGAGAAATATCTTATTCTTGGGAAGCTAGATTCAATGCAGTTAGTTCAAAATATTAATTCTGTTCAAATACATGATAAATTTAGTTCCTGACAGAATGATTCATCTAGAAGGATGAACCTGTCTTGTCTTGCAGATTAGAGGAAAGCTACATCAGAGCCACTCACCACCCAGGCTTTTATATGAAGCCCCAGTGGGCAGGGGGTATGCACACAAGGCTGAATCGATGAATAAAATCTGGAGAATCTATTTTTAGATATAAACTTATACTAATTTAGTACCTGATAAGGGTGATATTTTAGGTTGGTAGGAAAAGGATGAATTATTTAATGAAAGGTGTCATCTGGAAGGCTGCGGCAGGAGCTCTACCACCCTGTTTATGTATAAAGCATCCAAGGAGTCAAAACTGCATGTAACGATGCAGACTGTAAGTATAGCTTAGATGTAAAGAGATCTTACAGTCTCCATGTGGTAGTGGGAAGGTATCTTGCTGTAGAAACAGTGGAAGAATGCGTCAGTTCTGTGATTACAAAGGCATTGAAGCATTTTATTTTCATTTTTATAAATTTGGGACAGTGGAAAGCCATCTCAGGCTGTTGCAAGATATACAATGTACTAGGGAAATATTTGCAATTTTTATGTTAAGCAAAAACCTAATACTCTTCAGGTCCAAAGAACTTTTAAGTAAACCTTCTCCAAGGTAAGTACCTAGTTAGAGTTATGTGGAAAACATGAAACAGATAGTTAAAAAAATATTGAGAGCCGGGCGGTGGTGGCGCACGCCTTTAATCCCAGCACTCGGGAGGCAGAGGTAGGTGGATCTCTGTGAGTTCGAGACCAGCCTGGTCTACAGAGCTAGTTCCAGGACAGGCTCCAAAGCCACGGAGAAACCCTGTCTCGAAAAAAAACCAAATAAATAAATAAATAAAAAATATTGAGAATCTGGTCAGCGCCATGAGACCACAGACAGGCATAAGCATTAAAATGCAAATTAAAGCTATAATGGTATAGTCTTGGTGACTCAAATAAGAGTTAAAAAGATGATTCTGTAATTCAGGATTATAAAATATCATTTCTTCCTCAAGCTGTGGTGAATAGTTCATTTTTTCCAGTCTGTTTTTGACTTAAACTTCTGTAAAACCATAAACTATAACCCAGAAAAAGAAAATGAAAAGCATACAAAGTGAATCTTACATGTATGTTTTGATACATGTATTATGTTATGTTTGTGTGTACACACATACATATATGAAAGGCTGAACATGGTGGCACACAGTTTTAATCCCAGCACTCAGGATGTGGAGACAGGTGAACCTGGTCTACAAAGAGCCATCCAGGGCTACAAAGGAAGACCTTACCTAAAAAGAAGAAAAAAAAATAATTGCCTTCCCAAATGTTTGGCAGATGTTTCTAAATGTTTATTCTCAATTCCTTTACCTACCACCTTGTGGACCAGTAATGATTTTGCCCTTTGGCAAGGAATGTGGACCACTCTTTGAATAATGCTGCTTTAGTATGTTTGGGCTAGCATTCATTGATTCAGAATTGCTGAAAGGAAGGTGAATGGTGTGTGCAGAACATTTTAAGTGTGTATTTTTTATTTCTGGAAATATAGTATGAGGCTATAATCAGACAGCCATGTAAGGAAGGTGATTATTCCAGAATTTTTGATGATAGCCAAAAAGATGGAATAGCCTATGATACGCCAATGATTTAATAGTTATACCGAGTAGAGTCAGTTGGCAGAATGTTGTGTAGCCGTTAGGAGGCAGGAAACACCAGACAAACACAACTGCAATTAGGCCTCTGTCCTACTGATCTGGTCCCTGCATATTTACAGCCGTGTGGGTTGTAGATATTTGTCAGTGGAAAGGGACAAACTGTAAAGGAGCATTTAGTTATCCATTCAGCCATTATAGATTGCTGCCTTATTGGTCTAGGAGCTGGGGTTTCACACAGAGTTTAAAAACCTTGATATTATGTTCTAGAACACTCAAAACAACACAGTTATGGCGTGCAGTTATGTCAGAGAGAAAAGGGGCATGTTACAGTCTTAGGAAGCACAGACTGGAAGGGAGTGCCTGAGAAGGTAGTCTTTCAGTTGAGGTCCTGAGGTGCTAAGGTAGAACTCTGGTGTTATCTGGGGCACACCCTCTAAGACTGTTAGGGGTGGTGATGGTAGCAGTAAGCACCCCAAAGCAGAAGAGGAAGGGATTCTGCATGACTGTGTTGAGCAAGAAGTTTGTATGGCATAAGTTTGGAAGTTGGTCTGGGGGGGGGGGTGTAAGATTTGAGATTTAGATAGATGTTCAAGTGATGCTTGGTAGGACCTGTAATTGACTAGATGCAGGAATCGAGGTCTGGGCAGAAGATGGGCAATATGAGAGGTACACGTGGGTGAGGCAAGGAAGGCGAATGTGCCCAGGAACCCGTGGGGTCTGAGCTCTTACTCTCAGGGGACTAGAGCAGGGCGATTAGGGAAAATGAATATTAAAGACAAGAGATAAGAAAAAAATTGCAGGCTAGGAAGAAAACCAAGGGAGTATGCCACCTCAGAAAGCAGTTGACAGTAGTGTCAAGAAAGGAGGCATGATAAGAGGGCTTTCAAAAAAGATGAGAACTGAAGCTCGGCCAACAGGCCAATGTGCAAAGGTTGGGCTAACAGACACCGTGCCATCTCTTGTTGGTGTGAGTTATGAAGCATGGGCTGCTGCTGCCGCTGAATGCTTTTACTTGAAACATTTAAGGTGACAATGTCTTCTTATTGTTTCATCAGAAATGACCAATGTCCTCCCTTTAAATAGCTCCGCTTATACAGCAGACAAATCATAAAGAAAAGTCAATATTATGAGAAGGCAACTTTTCTATATCCGGTTAAATAGCTCTCCATTGTCCAGCGGACCGATGCACGTGGAGCCACCCCAAAGGTACGCATTTGTGAAACAAAAGTACACTGGGGAAGGAAAGTCAGTTCTAGGAAAGAGAAATGGGGAGAGGGACAGGGAGGGAGGAAAGAGGGGAGCAGGGAGGAGGGTAAAAGGGAGATTGAAGTAGTTGTTAAAGTTTGAACCCAGAAACGTAAGATGCCCCAAACAACAACAACAACAACAACAACAAAAAAAAAACAACAAAAAAAAACTGCAGCAGTAACAATAAAATAACTGCATCTAACTGCCTTTCACAATGACTTAGCCCTGACCAAATTTGAAAACACACATTCTTTGTAGATAAGTAGTTTCCCTATTGCTTAAGCCAATATATCATAATCCCCCTTCAGAACAAAATGTTTATTCATGTCTCTGGGCCTCGAGCCATAAATGTCTATAACATGCTGGTACTGTAAGAACATAGTTGTGCCTGGATTATTTTCCCCCTTGGCCACTTGATTTGTTAAAAATGAACTTATCACACTTCTGGCTCCCTTTCTAGAAAATATTAATAAAAAATAAAGCAAAACTTCAAAATACACTTTTAACAGATTTTTTTGTTGTTCGAAAAGAACAGCCTAACCATTTGCTGGTAGAGATTTCATGCCTTGTCTTAAAAAGAGCCAAACTGGGAACTAAAATGGTGCTTTGGGGCGAGTGTTATGGTGTTTAATTATTGTTTCTTGACTTAACATCTTTGCCTTTCCTTTCCATATGCCCACGGTATACATACATGTTCTAGAGCTTATCAAATTGGGGCAGGACTCAGAGTAACAAATATTTTTTGCATCAGCCTCATACAGCACAGAGAGAGATTTGTGTGCTAGACACAGATGGACTGAATTCACTCTCACGTAAATATTGTCTCTTTGTTCTTGCCAGGGAGTTTTCAGCTATGGGTTCTAAATCTTGGGCTTCTGGCGATTGTTCTCTGACTTTATGATATCCCTGAGTAGCTCTGTGACTTTGTGTGGGCTACTTAGCAATTTCAGCCTCAGCATTCAGGAGTGTTGGAGTTCTTAAGGTTCTGTGACCCTAGGATTGGGGGTCTCGGACAAGGTTCAGCAAAGATGGTTCTGAGATTCTCTATGGTTAGTAGGTGGACATCTTATTGATCAGCTTTTTGCAGTATGTTACTTTGTAGAAAGATTTGAAACCACATATAAAATGAGTGCGTTGTTCAAGATTGACATGCAATATGGTGTTGTTGTTTGAAATTTTATATTTTAAAAGAGCACACCTAGTAAAATGATAGTTGAATATATGTGAAGCACAGTTTTGACTGACAAAACTTCTGCTGTAATTAGTGTTTATCTCCATGAAACTTGAGAATGTAGGTTTTAAATATCTTTCAGATGATATGTATATTATTGCTATGATACATAGGAATGTCCTGGAAAATATGATTGATTCTCTACACTATCTCTCATGGGGCAAAATAAAGAGATTAAAACAGTGTTGAGATTATCTGTACACATTTTAGCCCTCTTGAAGTTGCTACGCAATGCTGGCATCTGGGAGGATAAACAGGAAGTCCATGAGCCGAGGGTGGCCTTCCTCTTTGCTAGGCCTGGACTCTTTGCTTCATTTATTTTCACTGGGCACCAGAACTCTAAGAGCAGTGTTTAAGTTGGTTTAATTTCTTTCCTATCTGCTCTGCATGTGGCAATCTAGAGAGTGCCAAATCTTTCTACTCTCCACATTAGTATATTGGCGTTTGAAGTACCAAATGTACTTTCCATCAGCCAATGATTTAAAATGAGGAAGACTGAGTAGTGAAATCTCACAGCTAATAAATACATCATAACATTTTGTATTTCACTATCATTTTCTGGAATCTTTTCAATCTCTCTATTTACCTATATTCATTAAGCAATCATCATTTGGTTTTACAAACTGCTCCTAAAGAAAGCTTCTAGAAATCCTATTTATTATTACTATGTCTTTAAAGGAAAACCATGCTGTAAGGGCCTCCCTAGACCCCACCTTCCTCAGACCCCCCCTCCACAGACCCACCCTTCTCATACCAGGCCCACCCTCCTCAGAGTGCTAGGGTTCTCCTGCCTTCAAGGGAGGCCCCAAGCTAACTCAGCTGATAGGTTATTTTAGCTTCTAGGATCACCTTGAAAGTTCTGAGGGATAAAATGCTTACATTCAATATGTTCCCCTTTGGTGTTAGCTTGTGGGGTTCAGTGCCCAAAGCCACAGATAATTTGTTTGCTTTGAAAAGGTTTAACAAAAAAATAGGTTTCTTATAATGTAAACAATTTTCTACATTCTGTAGTTCATTAAGAGTATTTTATTTATTGTTATGTAGGAATACCCTGCTGGAGGGAACGATCTGCCACGATGAAACTAGAGCCTTAGGATCTCCTTCCTTGTGGAAATAATTAATGCAGACTGATTTATGCTTCTGCAGTGCCTTTACTGAAATGGAGAGAAATTTTCAGTTAATATCCTCACTGTCCATCATCCCTGGCAATGTTACTATTACCTTTTCCCAAAGTTGATCATCTTAAAAACAAAACAAAACAAAACAAAACAAAACAAAACAAAACAAAACAACAAACCCATTGAGCTAGTGTCTCGCATGGTCCCTCAGCTTTGCGTGGACTTTGCAGGTCCCCTGCTTCAGCCCATTGAGAACAGGGTCTGTAGGCTGTGTCACCACACCCAGGTCTCCATATTTCAAAATGAAAACGTTTTCTTCAGCACTCGGGATTGGGCCCAGGGCTTTTCTGTGCCTTATCACTTCACCATTGAGCGCTATCACCTGTTTAAAAATGGTTCATTTTCACTGGGCTAGAGCGATGGTTCAGTTGTTAAGAGTCAGTACTGCTCTTGCAGAAGGCCCCCGAGTTCAAGTACCCTACCCATACTGGATGGCATACAACTGCTTGAAACGACAGCTCCTGGGAGATCAAATACTTCTGCCTTCTGTGGGCACCTGAACTCAAGTACACATAATACACAGATACAGACTCATACATAATTTTAAAAAGTAAATCTTTTTAAAAATTATTTTGAGACAGAGTCTTGCAATATTGATTGCTCAGGCTGGCTTTGACTCCCTATGTAGTCAGTCTTAATCTGTGATCCTCCTGCCTCAGCCCCCACTGCAGACATCTCTTTGACTGTACTTAGACCAAATTAAAAAGGCCTCTCAGTTTGGATGTTCCCGACTAGCTATTCCTTAATTCTGGTATCACAAAATTATCCTTGAGTGTCTATACTTCCCGCTAGTTATGACCAGTTCTTGTTGTCTGATTTGACTGTTCAGTATTTGAGAGTAAGGAATAAAATGTATTTAACCTTGATAAGCAGCAGTTTAGATAAGTTTTGGAGACCTGTTGAGACCCGTTCCTGTGTCTCTTGCTCTTCAGGAATGGCAGTGTACCCTCTGAGCATCACAAAGCTCTTCAGAAAGTCCTTTCCTTTCTAAACAGCAGGTCAGGCCGAGAGCACATTCATAGCCAGTTCCCTGTTCAGTTGCTGGGCAGGAGCACTGCTGGAAACCAGAGGAAAAGCTTACTGAGTACATTTGGCTTGGGGATTCCATGTTAAGAAGGCACAGATTTTCCCCAAGGGAAACTGCATTTGCATGAAAAAGCGCTCACTGTAATTAGAACTATTTCTCCTCCTCTTTTTATTTTTATTTATTTATTTTTTTAAACTCAGCTTCTCAGTGTTGAGTATAAGGTTCTGCCTTTTCCACAAAGGCAGGCCTTTCTGAAGGAACTGAAGGCTCAAAAATCTCCTGCCAACTCCCTGCAACAGCAACAATGAGAACTGCCTGGGGGCAGGGAGTGAGGTCCTGCAAACACCCGCTGGCTGGCTTGCTGGGTACCCTCCCAGAGCTCAGAGGGAAAATTAATGGACTCATTAAAACAAAAGTGAAGTCTGGGAAGCAAGTTTTCTTCTATCCTGAGGGCCGTGCTTATATGGTTTAAATTGTAATAAAAATTAAAATGCCTGAAATATTTTAGAGTTGAACTCTGCTGTGTTAGCTCATGGGCACCTCCCAGCTTCCTCAGATAGGGACACAAAACTCTGGCAGCTCCCCAAGGGAACATTCTTTGAGGACCTCCCTGGGAAGGGAGGGGGAGGGAGAGGGAACTTGGCATTCGCGTTGTGCATCTGTGCCACGCTAGTATCTTGCATTCGAAGGCTGCCTGCTGTCCTCTGCATCAGTTTTCCGGCCGAGTTATAGGTGCGGATGTCTAGATAAATGGCAGGAAATGCTGGACATTGCGGGGGAAATCATATCTTGCAGGATACTTTAATTTTCTTTGTGCATTTTTTGGGCTTTCTCATAATCAAAATTGCTAAAATGCTTAATTTTATTTGTTTCTTAATAATCTAAATTGCTAAGTAATTTAATATTCCAAATTACTAAAACAATATCAGGCATAATTAAACTCTCATTTGATTCTGGACAGTTTTCAGTGCCTCCAGGTTGTTACCAATATTGCATTAATGTGGATGCTAGTCGTTGGTGTCCCTGTTAAGAAAATGTCAAGCACTAGCCTGGCATGTCTACCTCACGTAGCTTATGGACAGCAAGAATGGGAGGGAATTACATTGACATGTTTCCTCCTCATTTTCTCCCCCCCCCCTTCTTCTACACCAGGCTGACTGGCTTCAGACTCACAGAGAGCCTCTGTCTGCCTTCTGAGTCATGTGATTAAAGGTTGGTACCACCACACTTACCCCAGGAAGTATTTGGGACTGATAGAGAACCCTTCGAAATAAGTATTCTGTTCAGAACGGCGTGACCAGATGCTAGGTTCTGAGGAGAGATAGGAAGAGAATGATGCTTTGAACAGGGCACCAACCCAATCGGAAGAAGTTGCAAAAGTAAATAAATAGTCCAAGTGGAAGCTTGGAGGTGAGCATGGATTTGGAGTACGTCAGGGAGGGTAGTGGGAGACTGAGCACACCGCATTAGGAGGAGTGTTAAATACTAAATGTAAGGTTATATGTGAGTTCCGCATTAATATTCATTATACTTTTAATCTGATTAAACTATGATTTCTTATATAGCTAATATATTTTATATTCCTTTTTTCTAAGGTAATATCTTCAAAATTTGTTATGTAATTCAAACATATGGCTGTTGTGTGACAGACTCTTCTTGGGAAGATACTACACTCATGTCTACCCACCCCAGATAGGGCACCCAGGCCAGACCAAAGTACACATATAACCAAAGTTCAATTTGATAAGTCAGTGAGTTATTGGAGTTACTTATAGTGCAGAAACGACTTAGAGACTGCTGCATCACCAATGTCCACCCCAGCATGAGTGGCAGAAACTGGGAAACTGGGAACCTGGAGCACACTGCACATCCTGCAGGCAGATCAACAGGTTGGGGAGTGATCTTTCCAGGTGACTCAGTTCTTCTGAACCTCGCACAGGCAGCTCTGCTGGTCTTTGTTTCTTTTAGGCAGTTTATCTCTGCTTCCTTTAGGCTGCCAACCATGACTTCTTTGCACCCTGGCTTGTTTGAGAGTGACTCAGAATATTCTTTCCTGTTGACTCCTGGGGAGGGAGGGACCTAGTGAATCTGGTCAGTTTCAGGAACTTCCCGAAGCTATTTTGAGTTGCTTACTTTCTGTCTCAGGAGCTTTTCTGCAGTATGGAGTGTTTTCCTGCAGTATGGAGTAAAACAGCTATACAACAATGGCACTTCTCAATTTTCCATAAACTATATTTCTTATGACCAGTAGTCAGGTGTAAGTGACTTGTGGCTGCACAGGGCATAGTGGAAGGCGACAACATTGGGAGAAATCCATAGAGATGCTGAATGGATGGATAACTGAATGAGTGAATTAATTTGCTTTAGCATGGATAGATACCATTTGATTTACAATGGTGTTACCTCTTGAAATTATCTTAAAGTTGAAAATACAGTGGACTGACCATGCCTGTAATTCTTCCAGTTTTCTCTTCTTATGGCCTGGCAACACAGTACACTAGTAAACATGGGGCACTTATATTTACTGCAGGTGGCCTGGCTAACTGGGAGCCGGGGCCCACTGCTGCTGTCTTGATTCAGGGAAGAGGATATTAGGGAACCCAGGAAAATGGTGCAAATGAAAAATGCAGGGTGCAGTTTCTGCTGCATTGCATTTCTACCATCACAGAATCAAACTGTGGCAAGTTGGGAACCATCTGTATAAGTAAAGAGAGTGTGAGTTAAATTAAGAATAAAATCAAGATATCATTAGGAATGATTTATAATTAGAGGAAAAAAAAAAACCAATGCTTTCATGCATTCTTTACTGAAGTACTCCAGTGGCATTTGAATGGTGTGAGCTGAGTGCCACCCTTAGGAAGCATTCCTTTGCAGTTTATAAAGGAATTTATGCTAGGCAGTGAGAAGATTAAACAGAAGTCTCCAGATGGCTGAAGTCTGGTGAGCTGGCAAGGGCTTGGTGCCTTACTTACAGGAGTTATAAGTCATTGAAACAGCTGTGTGTTTCATGGTTTAATGTCATTGGTATCTAAAAGTTTAGATGTAAACTAAAGGATTGTGGCTTGATTGTGGACCACTTTCTGGACACATGGCTTCAGGTTCTGGTGGGCAATTGTTTATATCCTTAGTATTATTTCAATGAACATTTCTGTAGATTAGATTTTCAGTGCACCTGGATTCTCATCCAAGCGTGAGTTTTGCAGTATTTTAAGTGCGTGCGTGCGCGAGGGGGGGGGGTCTAAATGATAACCAAGAAGAGATTTCTTGCATGTTCATCTTATAATTGGCAGGTTCCCATAGGAACCGTCATTATCAGTACTGCAAATGTGCCTCCTGTCTGTCACATCTGGGAAATGAAAACTTTTGCAAAGGTCAGAAGAAAGTGTGCCCCCAATTATGATGATGACGTGTACGTCACAAATAGTTTAATAGCTTGGAACTCTATTCCACGTCCTTTACTGTGTCGAAAAGGAAAGTAAAAACCGAAAAGTACCTAGTCATTCCACTGTAATTTCAGCCTCTGGTTTTAATAAGGATGAGAAAAACATCCGTTTCAGAATGGGCTGATAACGTCCACTGCTGTACACTTGCTGAGATTTGGAACTATTCAAATTACCTAAGCTCAGAAGTTCATGTATCAGTTCACCTTTATTAATTTGTCAAGGTTAATGTCTGCATAATGAATTGAAGATAATTAAAGATTTTGTTGGCAGCCATCTGCTCATGTTTTCTCAGGGAAGTAAGTTTTCTATCTCGTCTTGTGCTTCCTAAGGAGACTCCTTCCTTCGTTAGGAAGCCTCCATTTTTAAAGCAAAGCCACACTGCTGTTTTAGGTGCTGTGGGAATTCTTGCTCTTGATTTTTCAGTTCATGGCAGCTGGTAAGGGAGATCAGACGATGGAGCTCTGAGAACCCAGCGGTGTTTGCAGATGCTGCCACAGCTGGGAGTGAGCTGGTCAGACTTGGACCTGTCAATCTGGTCTTTTAGCAGTCTGCTTAACTAGCTGGTCACCTGGCAGCGGTGTGATTATTCAGCCCCAGAGGCAGAGCTCTGGGCGCTGCCCCAAGAAAGACAACCTCATCCTGTATCCGGCACTTTTCTGAGTGCCTACCTTGTGTGGCTTGCCTTTTGCTGGATGAGGCTGCAGCAAGTCTGTGCAGAAGGGGGTGTGGGAGGGTGCCGTGGCTCTGGGAAGGCTGACTTTAGATTCCCACTTCCTCAGACCTCCTTTGCCGTGCTTCTTTGCTAGACTTTCCCTCAGCAGTGTCTTGGCATTCCCTTGGCTTCCCTCCTCAGAGGGAGTAATTCCCACGTGCACTCCATTGCAGTTCTAGAGTGGCTCTTCCCTCCATACACTTGTTCTGCCTTCAGGGGTGTTGATTCTTGCCTGTATAGCTTGCTCTGTTCCCCCTAACTTCTTTTCTTCTATTTCCCTACCTTCCCTTCTCTAAATTCATGACCTTTTACTTGACCTCTAGGGGCTGGGCCCTGAGCTCTCTTTTGAGGTCTTCCATCACACCCCCTTCTCCTCCCTCCCTCCCTGCCCCTCCTCCCTCGCTCCTCTTATGTGTTGCTCCCTATGGCCCTGCTCTTGTTTTGTCCAGTTTCTCATCATTTCTTCAACTTCAATAACATCAATCAGACCCACTAATTCTCTGAGTCAGGACCAGCTTCTTTGTGGTCTAACAGTAGGAAGTGGTGTGTGCTCACATTTCCTAGCACAAGTAGGCCACTCTGGAACACACCATTGTAAAGTGTGCGACTGGGATATTCTAAAACCCTCCAAGGAGAGTTTTTGTTTTGCCTGGAAAGGCAAAGGTGCATCCTCAGCAGAAATAGCTCTTCAGTGAAGGTTTGAAGGACACGTCCAACATTGGTGCCCTAACAAGTGTGGGTAGAGCATTTGTCCTCTAAATCTGATGTCGGGCTAGGTTTCTAACCCTTGTGTGCTCTATACTGGGCGTGGTAATATGCAAACCTGCAATCTGAAAGTAGACACCAGAGGTCAGAAGTTCAAGGTTATCTTTTGCTCTGTATTTTTCCAGCTATTGATGTCAAGGTGGTCATATTTAATGCGTATTCCTTAATCAGGTTTATGTCATTAGTATCAAACTTGAGAATACTATGTGAAAATATTATACTTTGTTATCAATAGTATTTCTCTCTGTTTTCCCCTCTATGTTTGAAAAGAAATGTTATTTATTTAAATATTTTCTTTCTGTCAGTGTTTGCCCTGGAAGGAAAACAATAAGCAAAATATGCCTAATGGTCCTTCCTGATTGTGATTAGGCCCGTATTTTAACAGTACGATATTTTTCTGATGATTTTTTATTTGCCAGTGAGAATAAGCTTCAGAAGAGAAACAAACATTGTTGTATTTTTTCTCATTGTAAAAAGGTTGCTTATTGTAAATAACTTTGAAAATTCAGAAAAATGAGCGTTGCTATTGTTTCTCCACTGCCACAGAAGCCACAGCTTCATGTTGCACTCATTAGGCTGACAGAGCTGTTTGCCCAGTTCGCAGTCTGTTTGGTGATGTCCTCTGAAACCCTGCTTGTGTAATTTAGTTAAACCTGGCTTTTAGAGATTACTTTAGGAAGGTCCTTTTGTTACATATTTAGGTCTCTTTCAGTCCATTATTTTAAACATTGTTACTGGGGGCCAGAAAGGTGCTCAGTTGATAGAGGGCTCGCCTGTCATCCCAAACCCTGGAGTTGAGCGCTGTTAGCTGATGAAGCCAGGTGTGGGGATCCCAGCATTTAGGAGGTAGAGACCAGAGGATTGTGAGTTCAAGCTTGTGAATGGATAAATACCTAGTCTAGGGCTGGCCTGGGCCACAGGAGAACCTGTCCCATAAAACAAAACAAAACAAAAATCCACTAATTTATTTTTTTAAAGATGTGAACACATAGAAATTATAATGCCAGTATGTTTCACAAGAAAGCATAGATTAATTTAATTCATGCTTTTGATTTCAACATGCACTATTTAAGACAGAAATAAGGATATTGATTTTGTTCAGTAGAAACATTTAAGAATCCAGCGTATCTAAGGAAAGAGTGTTTTTTGTTTGTCTTAATGTTGGCCCATGTGTAGAGACTACAGCATTTACACACCACTACCCCCAGTACTTCACTCTGGAGACCACTTGTTGTAATGAGCTGTCAATTATTGTGCGTCTGAGTATAGTTAAAAGGACTATTTGACTCGCAGTTTAAAAGCCAACATGAATTGGCAGGAATTGAATTATAAATGTGGCTCAGTGAGGAAGCGTGGCCTGCCCCTGTCAGTACAGTGTCTCAGTTTTGAAGTAGTTTGCTACCTGTTTAAAAATAAGAAACACAAGAGAACGCCATGGCATTCCATAGAGATATTTACACCCCATCATTTACTGCTGCATTAGTCACTATAGCAAAGAATTGGAATCAAATTAGTTGTCTATCAACAGATGAGTAGATAATGAAAAATGGGTATATTGGAAAACTACTCAGATCTAAGGAATTATGAAGTTAAAAATGTTCATGTGTGTGCCTGAGTGTATGTGTAAAATGTAGTATGATCCTCCACAGCTTCCATCTAGAATGCCCATTCTAACTATGTAGGAGTTTGTTGATTGGTACTAACTGAAAGTTTACCAATTTAATTTTCATGTGTGATGGTTTTATTATATGCCAGTTTTTAAAAATAAAGTTCACAAGATTTAATTTTAAAAATGAAGAAACAGTAAAATTACATATATATATATATATATATATATATATATATATATATAATTGAGCATATGGCTACATAACTTTATGTTCTTATAATATGAGATGGAAAAACCTTTATAAGCAAGAATTATGACAAGTATTTCCTTAGTTAACATAGAAAAGATTATTCATGGTGCCTTGGAGTGATCACAAGCATAAAGAGTGGAGCTGGTTAAAAGTGCCTTATCTTTGTAGAGGACCCAGGAAATCTGCAGCATACAAAATGTATATTTATTATTACCTGTTTATTCCTCAATTATTAACAGGGTATTAGTTTTAAAAATTAGTGTGCATGTGTGTGTATGTATGTGTGTGTGTGTGCATGTGTGTGCATGTATGCTTCTGTCTGTGTGGGTCATAGACCATGGCACACTTGGAGGTCAGAGAATAATTTATAGAATTCATTTCTCTTCTTATACTATGTGTGCTCTGGAGCTTAAAACTCAACTTCTCAGGCTTGGCAGCGGGCACCCACACCTACTACAGAGCCCATAATGTATAACTACGAAGGTAGATTACTACTGCTTATCCCTATGGTATAAATGTACAATAGTTCATGTTTCTATAGTGAGGATTCTTGCTTTGATGGTGCCTCTTACAGAATAATCATTTTAAACAAACCTGTGAGATGCCAGGCATGGTGGCATAAGCCTTTATTACCAGCACTCGGGAGGCAGAGGAAGGGGGATCTCTGAGTTAGAGGCCAGCCTGGTCTACAGAGTGAGTTTCAGGACCGCCAAGACTACAAATAGAGACCCTATCTCAAAAAAAAAAAAAAAAAAAAAAAAAAA